>NW_020955210.1:13535-187363 GCF_003031625.1 Empidonax traillii
ATCTGCTCACTTTTGCTTTAATGGCGTCAAAACTTAATGACGGGTTATGTGCCTCTGACTGGCACTGAAAAGAAAACAGTGACATAAAGGAAATAAGATGAAGACCACCATAAAAGAGCAATACTTGGAGATAGAGATTTTCCAAGATCTCTTGCTGCATGCAGGTTTCCACTGTCAGAATCACCCAGATGGCCAGTACTACACCTGTCCCCAGCAATAGTTAGAGTCACAAAAGCCACATGTAGCGACTACCTGGTCACCAGTTACAGCAAAGCTGCATTGTCCCATAGCTATGACTGGGACTACACTATTGTGTTCCAAGAGCTGCAGAAGAGAGAGGAGCAGTGTTCCACAGTGCTCTTTCCATGACACAATACTTTCTTCTACCTCTAATTCCAAGCTGACACATCATTATTATCATCCCAAGTAAAGTAGGGACTTTGAGATTTAAAAAATAAAAAATATTTTATAGTCACTCACTTTTCCAGAAAAAAAAATCTAGCCAAATAAGTCAATTGTGGATTATTCTGATCTTTGGAGGCCATGCGCAATCTCTCTTTCTCCAAATAATAGACAACTTATCAAGCTGCACACCATTAGCTAAACCACCATATATTGTAATGCTTCACCAATCAGAATAGAGTATATTGATTATTTCCAATGTATTTGGAAATGGGGAATGCTCAGTTCATGAGATATTGAAGTTTATAATTTTTGTTGCACTTTTCTCATTTCTTAAGGCTTTGCTCAATTATTTTCATGCTGTGTGTGTTTTGATGCCCATTGTATTGAAATGCCAAAAACGGGTGTCCAAATGCTTTTTCAGATACTGTAAATAACCCTATATTCACATCAAATACAGTTGGTGTGCCATCTGTTACAACATATATAGTGTTTGATGTAACAATTACAATTTCAGATTGTCATTTGCACTATTGCTTCACAGGTATCCTCATCTTTTGCTCTCCTCAGAAGTTTTAGCAACTTTACTAATTCTTGTCTCAGTTAAGTGCAATTTTTAGGTGTTTTCATCCAGTCAAATGGAAGACAAAACTTACTTTTCAGTTATTTAATTTATCAGTCCTGTCTAATTCTTTATATTGCTGTTGCATAACACATATTGGACACATTGCCTAATTTTATTTTTGTAATCAAGCTCTCCAGGTAAGGACTCTGCACAAAACACATTCTTTCATGCAATTGCTGTCAGATTTGGGTTTTTTCCATAGAAAGCTATGCAGTGTGCCAGTTGACAGCATCCTGAAACAATATTGGTGCTACTTCAGATCTTCCCCACTGAGGTAGTGAAATAGTAGATATATAACTACCCATAGATAGATAGACTGACCGATAGGATAGACAAAGTAATGTGTCTATATATGATAGATAGGTAACAATAACCAAAAAAGTAGGTAAACTAAATAAGTAGGTAAACTAAATTTATTTCATGTAATAATCTACTTTTCTTCTTCCACTTTGGCATCTGACATAAAAGTTAAAAATAGACAATCAAAATTTATACTGAATTTCTTACTAACAAAATTCCTATTATCCTTCTAATTTCAAATATTTTAGCAACACTTGCTTAATATGGGTTTTTAACCTAGATCTAAAAATTCCTCAGAGAAGAGAAAGTATTGTTATTTCCACAGGCAGTGGCCCATGAAACTGCACTAACCAGACCCCTAGAAGGCTGGTGGCAGAGTTATTCCCAGAAGGAAGGTTTCCCAGCCACACTTACTGAGACACTTAGCCCTCCATATAGCTTGCAGCTCATCCCTTAGGATCTGAAGCAGGAATAAAAGATCTGTCATTATGGTCTCCTTTAAAAGGCCCTAGTTAAAATCTGAGGCAGCTTCACAGGTGTAAAAGCTAGCTTGAATTTATGCTCCTGAGAGTGCAGACAGAACCAGAATCTTGCTGACTCCTGCAGGGCCCAAGCAGGAGATGAAGACACTCTGGCATCAAAATCAGTATTGACACTACACAAGGCAGCTACATTAGAGCTGAACAAAGGCTTTTTTCTCTGATATTTGGTGACTCTAAAGCGACCTTAGGGAGGAGGAGAGTGGAGGGAGATTTTCTTTCAACAGACTCTTAAAGGTGAGAATTTAGACAGCTAAAGAAGAAGGTCTTGTTAAATCAGCATAGCTCTGACTAATGAGCGAGAGTTAAGTTTAATGACTGCTTGCCTCCTTGCAAGGCTTGCTTTCCTGCTAGGCTTACTCACAACAGCAATCCACCAAGAGGAGTGCTGCCTCAGGGACCATTACAATGAAACCATGAGACTCCTACAAACAATTTACTCTGTGGGAAAATCCTGCCTTGGAACTACAATTCTTTCCTGGAGCCTTATTTGACTTTTCATTACCACAGCAGGGGCAACTTTTTTCCTCTCAATTCCTTCACTGAAACTCTGCCAAAAATGGAGAGATTGGCTGCAGAGGAGGCCACAGATGCTAGCACAGAAAGGGTGGCCATGTGGACTGAACTTACTTTCTGTCACCAGGTTTTCACCACAGTGGATGTGTAAGGGGACTGCTGCAGACATTGTAGAGAGAAGAAAGGGAAACTAATTCAGCTGAACCAGTGCAGGATTGGGATGGTGAAAATAAATTACCTTTGCTTGGATCAAGTTTTTTATTTTCCTCGCACTAAAACAAACAAAACAAAAATTCACCTGGCTGTAAACATTCCTTTCAGCTCTTCATGAAACACCTTTAAGGCTCCTGAAAGAAAAGAATGAAAAGAGGAGGAAACTATATCCTGTTTTCTCAGAAGCTCAAGCAGTGATGCACTAACCCCAAAATAAGGAAAACTTGAGTTTAAATCCCTTTTTGTCTCTTTCGGATTTTACCCTTCCTTTCTCATCCTTGTGCCTTAAGCACTATGCTATAAATTATTCTGTAAGTATGCAAATTTCATAATATTTTGTACCACTTTGAAAATGCAAATTCATATTTTTAATTAAAAAAAATAAAAACTACTTATGTGAGTAAAACAATGATAAATGTTAATTTGGCTTCCAGCCCCATTACCTGTGGCCTAAGGCTGCAGTCTTAGGGAGATCAGAGGTTTTGTGGGTTTAGGTTTTTTTCCTGGAGGTTGTGGCTCTTTCATGTTATTACCAGGAAAATTAAGGCAAGTGTTAGTGTGACCTGATAAAGAGGTGTAATCAGTCTTTCTTGTCACCTGCCTGCTGGAGTGCAGGTACTGAAATACAGATATCCCATCACCCCAGAAAGGACACTGGGGCAGAGCACAACACGTCTGTATTGTTTCGTGACTGGTTCATGCAAAGCACAGCAGTTTGGGAGGGAGAGAGTGTGGCAGTCCCACTCACGGGGCTCTAGCTGTAACCCACTAGCAAAGACAAGCCAGAGAAATGAGTGAGCAGCTTTGGCCTTTACACTGATGAGGTTAAAGGAAGAACATCAATAATGTGTGTTTTATCAGACTTGGAGAACTTCCTTCGGGTATTTAAGAGAGTACTCCAGTGTCCCAGACAAATTTGGTGTTTCTTGTTGGTTTGGTTCCACCCATATAGATGGACAGCCACACTCTGCTAGACAATCCTTCTTCATCTCCCATATTTTTCTTATTCTTCATTTAGTTTTGTGAACTGAAAAGAGACAGAATTAAAGGCCGCTACAGTCATGCTGACTACCTCGGTCCCCTGTATGCTACTGTATGGACATCGGGGCTCCAAGGGCAGGGTGGCTCAGCTGCCTCCCAACACCTTCATCATAAGCAGTTTGGGCCGTACAGGGTCTCGAGTGGGTGGCTTACTGACCAGACTGCACAATTATCAAGGACTTTCCTATGCTATCATAGAATGGTTTGGGTTGGGAAGGATTTTAAAGACCATCTAGTTCTAACTCCCCCTGCCATTGCAGGGACACCTTCCACTAGACCAGGTTGCTCAAAGCCCCATCCAACCTGGCCTTGAACACTTCCAGAGATGGGGCATCTACAACTTCTCTGGGCAACTTTATGGAGTTGTGGAGTGAATAGCTTTGGTAATGCTGATATTTATCCAGTGTCTGGTGGACTCCTTGAGTTTTACCCAGAGTAGGATATATCCATATAGCTATAGAATTAGGCTGGATGTAGAAAAACCGTCCGTAATTATTTCATATTGTATAGTACTTTCAATGGTTAAGAAGTTTATTCAAATACCTGATTTTTTCCTAATATTTCAATTATAAGGGTATAGAATATGGAATAGATGCAAAATATTCTAATGCTTTTAGCTGAAGACAAAAGTAGCTTGTAAAAAAAACAAAATGTGGCAGGAAGCACTGACAGCCTTGCAATTTGAGCACTGCATGGGAGTGCCAGCAGCAACAGCAGCATAATTGCTTTTTCTAGTTTTTTGTTGGTCCCCATGCTGGCTCACAGTGTTAATCTCCGTATGACTCTTTTTTCTGAAATCAAGTAAATAAAAGAAAAACAAGGCTCTGGATGTACACACTGGCTTTACTTGTTTCTTTGTCTAAATGCAAGAGGAGAATGGATTATGGAGTGATATGTAGTATACTGAAAGTTGATCTGAAACTATTTTGCTTCTACTTGCTGGTAGGGGAAAGGAATTAAACAGAAATATTTTAAATTCAAACCATTAGACTTGAAAAATGTGGATGGTGCACTGACTTATTTTGAATTAAACTCAGATTTATTTCTGAATAAAGTTTGAAACAAAAATATCAAAATAATTTTCCTTGGATTTTTTTTTTTGGCGGGGGGGGTTGGAGGGAGAAGTGAGCAGATAGCTTTGTTTGATTCCTACATTAATTCTGGTAACTATAAAAAGTGTTGGAGGAAACCAGACAGATGTCTCATTAGGATTTTGAAAATGCTCTGTGAATCCTACAATGTTTCTTTTGCTTAGTCCACTGCTTTTTTTAAAGAAACTGTTTTTTTAAAAGGAACTCTGCCACCAAGTATATTCTCAATTCAATGAGTAAATAAATCAACTATAAACACGTTTCTTAAATATGAGTCATTATACATGGGCAGCTGTCAGTGTGGGTTTGTTACCATCAATTAGGATGCAGAGACTGCACCTCACCATCTGAATGCATGAAATTCACAAACTCAACACGAGCCAGTGTCTATTAAATATTTTGCAACTTTCACAATTTTAACATTTGGGTTAAACCAGTGTTCAGTTAGCCAGACTTTATAGAGTTCATCTTGCAGTACTTACAAATGCCTGTCTCAACAACAGACTTTCAGCATCATCATAATTTTTTCATTAAACTTAGAAAACTGAACTTTTCCTTTCTCAATGCCTTGCTGGTGAGATGCTGCTCCACAGCCAATTGGAGACACAACCAGTCACAAACACATGTGAAAGGTTACACAGAACTTCTGAAAGCAACAAGCAGGCCATTATTACCCACATTAGTCATGTTCTCCAAATCCAAATGAACATATAAGAACAAAAGACTCCTTTTTCATTAATATTCCTGGTTTGCCCTCCACAGCAACTGCTGGAGAAGAGTTCCCTGTTCCAGGTGAAAGTGTGCCACTACTTTTTCTTTGTTTCAAAAGTGCTGTATCACATTGCTCCTATATGGTGAGAAATTCAGTGTAACTGCACTATGATCATATGGGTCTCTTGTTTTCCACCCTGATGTCTCTTTTCCAAGATGGAAATCCTGGCCTCAGGTCTGGGATTTCTGCTGCCCCTCTCTATACCTTCTGTTGTCCTGTCTGTGGTGGACTAATTACGTAGGTAAATGGTGTCCAAGGTATGCCCACAGCTGCAGTTTACAGAGGAGCGAGATAATGGCTTCTGTCTTGCTCATAGCTCCTTTTCCAGTAATTGCCAACTTTGGATTTACCTTCTGAGTGCTCAGCTGTTGAAAGACTTGAACTGGTGACTGTAGCCATCTTTCACGTGAGATCACTTGTCTACAGGCTGCAGCGCTTTCCCATTGAAGAATAGATTGATGGATTGCTAGAAAACAGAGAAACTGAGAACATGTAGGCCTAGTGAATTTGAACTGAGTAGAACAGGGAAATCCTGTAAGTCTTCAAACAAGGGATACACAATACCCACTGAAAACTTTTTACTCAAAATTTATGATGTTGTTACCAAGTGCAGATGAAATTAACCTCCTCAGATATAAAGGTTTTCATGCTGGGGTTACAGTTTCTACTAGGAGAACAGTTCAGTGTGGTCTCCTCCCATGTAGTTGCAACATGGCAAATCCTGCAGACCTAGTACCTACCGCTCTGGTGTTGGTGGACTAGGATCATTTCTGTCCCAGAAACCAGAGGATATGCTTAATGAAGTAGAGGACGCAAGCTGACAGGAATGTTGGAAATGGGTGGAGAGGAACCAGAGGATCACAGGCAGAGTTGGCAGGCGAGGTGGCTGGCCATTGGCCAGGGGGAAATAGAGTGGAGCTGAGTGTTGGCTGTGGCCAGCTGGTGAGAACAGAAAGGGAGCACAAGGAAGTATTAAAATCACAAGCTCAAGCAGGACAAAAATTGATGTAGAAACACAAGTTACTCTTGAAGCAATAAACCTTGAAAAAATAACCAACCCTGCCAGAGCCGGAAGTTATGGTAAGACATAAAAAATCCCAAGTCTTCCAAGGCTTGTAAGCAAATGCAAAGAAATGAAAGCTTCTCCAGGAACAAAAACCAGACATGAAACAGGAGAGAAAAAACAAAATGATTTTTTCAGACTCTGGGCCTGAGTTTTCCCTGTTTTGCATTTTATCATAAATTAGAAAAGGTGAATTTCAAGTTCTGCTGAACAAAGAGCGATGTGCATCAGTATAGGAAGCCACGTATTTAAGAAATTATTGCTTTTTGCTTTTCAGTGAATAGTTCCAGTCCCTCCCTCCCTCCCTCCCTCCAACATGTTTTTTCTCCATACCCTACAACCAAAATCACTAAAAATAACATAATCAAAAATGTCAGATTTTCCACTATTTTTGTACAATGTGAAGCTCTGCTGAAGCTGGTAGAGGCCTTGCCTAGCTAAGAATGAGGATATTTTGATATCCATTGATACTTACATAGTTCTTCTTGGGAAATTATGTTTTCCTAGCCAACAGAAATCCATTATTTAACTTAATAAAAACTCACCTCTTGTTGATCCTTGTTATTTGACTGAAGGAATCCATATGCTCTAATCTTACTTTTTTACCAGTTTGAAGAGAGGGGGTGGCGGGTGTGTGTGTGTGTGTGTGTGTGCATGTGTGTGTGTGTATATGCATGAAACAAAATGGATTATGAATTTGAAAATTGCCAATTATGTTGCATCACACAGCTCAGAGCACTGGCACAATGATGAACCCCAATCCAGATTTTTCAGCTTAAATGGCTTTACATTCAAGCAAGCAAATTAACCATAAAATAAAGGGGGGTTTTTACAAAATATCCCAAGAAAGAATAAACTGCAGATAATAAGCACCAATCTGGTGTTGAATGCTGCCCAAGATACCAATTGTTTTAAGTCACGACAAAGACAGCTGAATGCTCATCTTGTGGGTATAGAGCATGGATGATTGCTTGCCATGAGTATCTTCTCTCACAAATAACAGTTTTTTCGCTCTTAATTTTCTGCTAAATTGGAAGCTAACTGCTTCCCACATTGTCGCCGGAGCACCTGCAGCTGTGCTGGATTTCTGCGCACCATTTCTTTTAGGTAAAACAGCACTCCACTTCCTTGAGCTCATCATTATGTTTATGTCTTCCTTTCATTGCACTGCCGCACTAATGATTCAGGCAGGCTGGTCAGTCATTAAGTGACAAGCAAATGATACCATATGCAACGTGTGACTAATCGGTCTGAACAAATGAAATCACAGACTTGCTTTTCCCATCATTCATTTCACAAACAGTAGCAATGTGGTGCACAGCAGGTAGTTCAGTTAAAACCAGCCTTATAAAACAAATTTCCCGCAGCCGTTTAAGTGCGCTGTGACGGATTCGATGCTTTAGCAACCAGATGATGCCCAGGGGAACGAAGGATGGTTTGGGCGAAGGGAAGTAGGGAGGAGGAGAAATGCTCGGTACATACATTATGGTAATTAAAGGTTTAGTTATCTTATTGGTTTGGGTATTTTGTTTGTATGGATCACAGAAATGACTACTGAATTACCAATGCCAAAACATACGTAACATACACAATCGAGGCAGGATACACAGCTCTTTAGCTAAAAGTTCCCCAAAGATGCATATTTTATGCAGACCTAAGCAAAATTATCTCTGATAATTTTATAGTGGGAAGACATACATATGCAAAAGTAAGACTTACATCTTTCTCTTCTCTGAACCCAAAATGCCTTCAATTGATTTTGATGCTATTTTTTGCAGCAACACTAGTATTGAAATATTTAGTAATAATAGTATTTAACATTTGCATTAAAAAGAATAAAAATTTTAAAAATATATGAATGTTTAAAAATTAAAGTAAAATGTGTAAAATAATATCATCTACTATCATTAAAATTTTGGTAATATCAAATAAAAGCCCTGTGTAGGTAAAGCCATTTCCTAACTGGCTAGCTGAATTGGGTTTTTTTTTTGTTGTAGTTATATGCTAGTTCACAGTTACATGCTGCCCATATCTCATTGAGAATGTAACATAAAAGAATTCTGATCTTAATATATCAACTTCTTCAGCATGGACATGAAGGGCCCTCTGTCCTAAATTCTACCTGTCCTTTTCAGAGTTGAAAAAACCCACAAGAATAAAGAGAACTCAAACCAATTCATTGTTTTTAAGGCAGAAATCAAGAAAATCCAAGAGCATGGTAAAAGGTAGAATATAGATGCATTCCCTTGACCCAAACCACAGCTCTGAGAAGTTGCAGTCATAGTTAACGAGAAGACACAAGAAGAATGTCTGAAGTTGCTCATTCACCATTGACAGGAGCCTAGATAAGAAAGAACTGGACTCATTCATCTGCCAGCATATATGTCACCCCACAACTATTTCTCAAACTTCATGGAAATATTTGCATAATTAGAATGCAAAAACAATTCTTAACGAGGATCAAACAGTCAAAGGGTACCCTCTTTTGATCTTACTTTGTCGAAGCAGCTTTGCAGTTTTCTGTTCCACTGACAGTTTAGAGGGGGAAGATCATGAATACTTATATATCAATCATCTAACAGTAAAAACACAAAGTAGGAGCAGGTGGTACTTTTTGCATATCACAATGGATGACCACCTTACACAGCATTCTTCTGAGACAAGCATAGTACAAAGTTGCGCTTCTGGAGACAGAGCATTTTGAGTGGTTTGCAAAACAGGCAGAAGCAAGCAATATGCATTTGTATTTTTAAATCTGCATTTGTATTTATAAATCTGAAACAAAACATACAGTATATCTTTACTGAATGGGTATATGATTCAGCAAAGCACTAACTTAGAGTAAAACCTTGGAGTCCTGGTGGACAGTGAAAATGTACATGTCTTCTCAGCATACTGCCATTAGCAAAAGGCTAATGTGACCTGTGTGTATTTCAAGAAAGGGCTGTCACATAACTGTAGAGAACTCATATTGTTTTTCTTGCTGAAACACTACCTACAGTGCTTTTATAATATAAGACCCATACTGATGCATTCATAATGATCAAACAAACACCCTGCAGTCAAATCTGCCAGAGAGCACAATCTACATATTCAAATAGGAGATAAAATATTAATGTTACAGATCAAAACAAACATCAGTTCAGGCAAATATGTCTCTGACAGTACCAGACATGGACATTTGGAAAAGAGGGTATGAGGACAGAGTAAATTTATGATCTTTCTCTCTAAACTCTCCTGTCCCAAAACCATATTTATTTCAGGGACTTTTCAGGACCTCACGTTGTCTCTATACATTTAACAATCATCCATGAAAGTGTCCAGTGCCCTGCAGAATAATGGTAACAAACTAGCAGTCAAAGAGAATAATAAGATCTAAAAATTGGAAATGGAAGCCCAACATATTTAGGGTACAGATTTTGCTGTCGAGATAACTAACAATTCCAATGATGTAATGAGGGTTGTGGACCACTCAGAAATCTTACATTAATTTGGCTAATACCTGCAAAATTTTGCTCTAGCTCAAAGGGCTGTTTAGGCAACCAATACACCATGTACTCTTGCAGATATCAGGAAAAAAATCAATACATATTCCAGCCAACAACCTTCTAATTCATTAATTTTACAGGTGTGAGATACCTTGCTACTATTCTTCTATAGAAATTTAAAACACTGTGTCTTCAGTGGCATAAATTATTGCATCCCAAAGACCCAGAAAGGAATTTTTTGTTTATATCACATTGTAGCTTACCATATTATTATAACCTCAGTAGTCTCCACATGAGCTAAAGGCATACTGACTTGGTTCTATTTATTGATGTCACTCTGATTCTGCAATTTCCATGTGGTATTTAGCTAGTGCTACTGTTTGTAAAGATGCCTTTCAGGAATCAAACATTTCTGGAAGAGTTTGGTGGGTTTTTCCCCAGGGTTGTTGTTCATTGTTTAAGTCATTGCAACAGGAAGACACAACGTGTATCGGCTGTTTCTACTGCATTTTTTCCCTATCATGTCATAACCCAGAAGCTTTTGACACAAGATGCCTCATTCAGATTCCTTTTCCTCAGAGAAAAAAAAGGCACAAATAACACAATAGCAACAAATATTGCACGTGTCATTCAGTATAACTTAGGGCTTATTTGAGTACATGGGAAAACATGTGGTAAACAAAAGGTAAAAATATGTTACAAAACCTTCCGAGCACTGTGAACTAAAAATCAATGCTGGGATGTTTCCTAATGGCTTTTGTTTCTTTCTCTCTTTTCTTTTAAATACTACCATTAAAAAGAAAAATTACAAAGGAAGATGCCCCCTATGGCTTTCTGTCAGATACTATCTTATTTGTAAATACTTTTTGTGGTTTAATTACTCCCTTTGCTGTTATTTTCCCCCTTGGTTAAAGAACAAGTCTCCAAATTGTTCTGTGATCTTTGTATCTATGCAGATGAGATTTGGAAATGAAGGAAACTTGCATCAGCTACGTAATTAAGTTCATAAAGAGGTCTGCCACACTTTCTTGGGTTTTGGCTTTTTTTTAATTAGAAACACATATAATATGAAACATTTGGGGGGGGAGTTAAAGAAATATTTTCTGCAAAAGCCCTACCAACATCAAATTGTGTAAGGAAATAATAAATTGCTCCTTTAGTAGGAAAGCTTTCAACATTTCTGCCCCACTGCTCTCTTCCATTTGGTATTAGATGTTCAGCCCTTCCATCTACTTTAATGAAATATACAGCTATCTTTACTTGTGGCTGGTTTTGTACAAGCATCCCTGGAGTGTGCTGTACAAAACTGAGGTTATAAGCAAGAAGGTTGAAAAAGGAATATATCAGACTGTACAGCTGGGAGTGGGAACGTAAGGTTGCTTGTTCCTAACTGTCATGAAACCTTTCAGTCCCCATAGAGGTTTTTAGGAAGGTTTGAATGCAGAATTGCTATGGTACAATCTGCCATAGAGTTACTACTGCACTAATCCTGCAGACAGACAGGAGAGGAAGTGACAGGTTATTTGATTTGCCTCTCAAGGTATGCTGTCTGTCTATGCCAGGAGGTTCAAGGATGAAAGTTAACTGGTTAACACAGAAGGCATCCTCCACTTATGGTGAGTTCAACGGGGAATGTTGAATAGGGCATGTGCCTCCTCCAGATAGCCAAAAAACTGCTGTATGAAAAAGTGTCTTCCCCAAAATCTTTATAGACAGTACTTGTTAGCAATTATAAGAAGTATTATACAAAAATGTCCCCACATAGTCAGTGGGAACAGAGATGAAAACCTCAGCTATTTTTACCTGATTGCCCACTTTGATTACAGCTTGCATGGGAGACAACCTGAGTCCCTACAAAGGAAACTGTTTTGAAGGCAAGCAACGCTTGCAGGTGTGTCTGTCATTATCCAACACAGCCTATTTTCATTTACTTTTCCCACCATGAAAGCACCATGCATTCTGCTCTGCTCACACATTTGGGACTATATCCCCCAAAAGATACAAAAATTCTGCCTGTTTTTATGTGCCAAAGCTCAGAGACATCAGAACCCAAATTCACACCCAAGGAGTGCCCCAAAGGCAACAAAAGGGAAAAGCAGAAATATTCTAGCATAGACATAAATACCAGGAAGAGCCTGTCACTGTTTTATGTGCATTTCAACCATTTTTTCCATTCTCTTGCTGTGCCAGGTGTCTTACCGCCATCTGCTACCAAAAAGTTCAGTGCTATACCCGAGAGAAACACTTTCATCAGGGCTGCCATTTGAGGAGAAAAAAAAATGGCTTCACAAATGCACTTATGGAACCATAGAATATTAGAATGGTTTGGGTTAGAAGGGACCTTAGAGATTGCCTAGTTTCAAGCACCCTGACACAGGCACAGACACCTTCCACTAGACCAGCTTGCTCAAAGACCCATCCAACCTGGCCTTGAACACTTCCAGGGACAGAGCGTCCATAACTTCTCTGAGTAACCTGTTCCAGTGCCTCATCATCCTCACAATAAAGAATTTCTTCCTAATATTTAATCTAAAACTTCCCTCTTTCAGTTTGAAGCCATTACCAGTTGTACTATCACTGCATGCCCTTGTAAAAAGTCCTCCTCCAGCTTTCTCTGGGTACTAGAAGGCTTCTACAGCGTCTACCCAGAGCCTTCTCTTCTCCAGAATGAACAACCCCAAGTTCCATGAAGGTTATGTGGAGCTTTATCTTTAGCTTTCCTCATGTTACCAATGTGTCGCATTGGTAACCCCCCCAGTTTACTCATCTGTTTTCTTCAGTCAGTGTGGCACCAGCAGATCTCGAAATGCTCTTCTCATGCTCGTGTACCTGCAAGGTTCAGGTTTCCCAAGCCATTTTAAAGGGGACTGATCCAATCATATTGTTCATTTACTGCTCAATCACCAAATTTTAACCCATGAATTCTTCAGCCAACTGCAATTAAATTTGATATATAAATTTATCATACATTTTCTGAAAAGTTACAGTTGGAGAGAAGGAGAGACCCAGGTTAGCATCTTCCTCTTTCCTCTAAAAATCTGTTAAGTGAAGTCCACCTGTTGTTCGTTGTGTTTGTCCTAGCCAGAGTCCAACCAGAGAGCCTGTCCAGCATGTGCCAACCTAGGGATGAGTCATGATGGACACAACCTGATGGTCTTCAGCACAGGGCTGAGGGTGCTGAGCCCTGGGGAAGGCTGGCATTGGGGACAGTCAGGGCCAAGGACAGAGGGGAGGGAGGTTGAGAATAAAATGGAACATGAGGGGCAGATGCAGACTCTGTTGTAGCAGATGTGAAGGGATTGAAAGCATAGAAATTAACATAGAAATTGCCAACTTAATTAACTGAAAAACCAGGTTTCAATAATTTCACTGTTCACAGAACAAAGTATTTAATAAAGAAATTAGTATTCAGCAACTCCATGGTTTTATAATGGTGGGTGGAGAAGAAATGGAAAGAAGTGAAATTTACTTAAAAATATTGTGTTTTGCTAATGGAAATCTAGCTTTAGCCTTATTGGCAGCATTGACATTTGTGGTCACATTTATTAAGGAAACCATGTCCTCATGCAGAAACTGCAAGCAAAGGGTAGCACTGCTGCCTGGCTTTAACCCCAGCTGTCAGTACTGTGGGTATTTTGTTAAAATTAAAATCTTGGAAGCAGGAACAAGAAATTAATCTGAAAAGTTCTGAAAAAACTGCAGAACTGGTTGTGATCCTGAAGCACTCCCACAGAACATCTTGAAGTTACTTTGCAAAAACCTGCTGTTTCAGGGAGGTGTCAAAGGCACCACCACAAAGAAGGCAAAGGAAAAGGAAAACAAACACTCTCACTGTAGCCCTGCTTTCCCAAAGGCAGGGGAAGGGCATCCAGATGAGATAAGCACAGACCCAATGAGTAATTTGATGCAGAGCACTCCCTTTTGCCACTTTCAAGGGGGTCATTAATCCCAGGAGTTTTGACTTTCTGATTTACTAGTAGATAATCTAATTTATAGAATTGACACTATAATCTTTAGCAAGCTTCCTGTACGGTGTAAAAGTCTGGTTCCTGGCCCTTCACAAAAAGAAAACACTTGTTTAATTTGATTATTTTTTTCCCTTAGAGATGTATACATACATATATATATATTGCACATATATATAGGGTTTTTATCATAGCATCTAATTAACAAAAATCAATCATCTCTACTGAAAACAGATGTCATTTTTATAAGTACTCTAGAATCTCTCTTCTGGTGTGCAACATTTTTAGAGAGCAGCAGTTTGGATCTGAAAGCACCTAACAGGATTTCTGCTGCATTAAGTATGAAAAATAAACCAAAAGAAGCAGTCCAATTTTCAGTGTTGTCTGCAAACATTGCCCTGCCAAATTACATGGAAATGGGCAGAAGGTTTGATATGCAATACTAAGAGAAAAATTCCCTCTAAAAATTAGAGGTGGCAGCAAAATCTCTCTTTATTTTCTTCTCTTAAAAAAAAAAAAATATATATTGTCCTTGCCTTCCCTCTCCCCTCAAAAAATACCCTTTCTTTTTTCCTTTCCTGACACCCTTTAATTAATGCTCTTTTTTAGGTGACACTGCACACTATGGTTGTGTGGCTGAGTGGATGCCCACCCCTGCTGAGGGATGAGGCACCCTGTGAAGCACCAACAAAAAGCCCCAGCACCCAACCAGCTGGGCTTCTATGAATAGCTCACTCTTTCTTTATTAAGATAAAAGATGTGTGAGCACCTGTGTGTGCTGGATTAGGAGAGGGAGGAGATACGCATCTAGATGCAAATGCAGTCCATCTACAGGAAAACTCAGAATGTTATAGATGTTGCTTAGCCCCAAATGGGATATTATCCTTGTCTGAAAGCTGACATGCAAACGCTGTCCATGTTTCTCAACCAAGGCCATCACCACACCAAAACAAGATGCCAAAGAGGTGTGGGACCTGCTGCCCAGGACCTTGCCTGCCCTTAGGGCTGGTCTGGCATCCACCACTGCCTGTGGGAAAACCAGTAACCGCAGAGGCAATGGGCCAACAGTGTGTGGCTGTGTTGCCAGGGCTATACAGAAACAAAGAGTCCAAGTTTCCAAAAGTAAATTTTTGCAGTAAAAGGTTAAAATCCAAAAGGCTGAGGAATACAAATGTGTTGCTGATGCCAATGGAGATTAGATCAACAAAGTCACCTACACAAATTTATATGGATTGGTACTTAAAGCAAATACCATATTAGGTTCCAGACAGCAGTCCCAGCAGTAATTTTCGCCTGACACTGCATCTGATATGTTAACATGACAGACCATTCAAATAATGCTTTCTTCTCAACTTTCTTTCAACTTAATTCTCACCATACCTGTAGACTCAAGAGGGTGCATGTCACGGAGATAGAGGTAAAACTCAACTCATGCTGCTTGATGTGCAAGGAGACACTTGTTTACCTGGGGCACTATGGTGCAGAGTCTTCAAGAATTCTAATACATATGAATACAGTATCTAAGTGATCTACATTTTAATTGTGCAAGCCTGTCAGTTGTAGGAGTATTATCTTGAAAGTAAACAGAAAAAAATGGTCTGAACTAACACTGCTGTAGTCAGTCAAATTACACTGAAAACAAATTCCTGAGGATATATGATACGGAGCAGATCCCAAGTTCTTAACTTTGCATGAAATTTTAGGGACTCTGATCTAAACCTTTTAACCAGTTTCAAGTGCAGAAGCTGCCACTGCCACTCTGATGCCTGTGTGCTGGAGGAGATGTACAATGTGGGTGTGTACACTGAATTATACACCCCATAGTTCCATTATACAACCACCCTGTATTTTACTCTGGTGTGTACTCACCCTGCAACATCCTGTGGGTAGCTGTTGAAGTTTTAAAACTTTGGTTTAAGCTCATGGTACCTGATAACTACTGAACCAAATATGAAGGAATCTGAATGATTTTCCATTCTTAACCAGAGCTCCTCATGCCATTTTCAGTGAAGCCGCACAAGCAGAAAGCAGAAGCTGCAGTGTTTTATTTCAGGATGCAGTGTGGCAACTGAAGGGCTGACCTGTGGTAAAGACCCTGGTCTGAGGCTCAGGGTACAGAAATCCAGCTCTCAGTTCTGTCGTACCCTGCAAGAGTGATTTGAGACATGTTAGCTAAAACTAGTGCCATTAAAAATCTCAGAGGCTTTAAAGTTGGGGCTTGCCTCCAGAATCAGTGCTGGCTGTCAGCCAGGCCACCAGACACTGGAGAGGGCATCTCCTGAGCAATGTGGGTGCTGACCACATGCACAGCAGGAGGCAGAGGGCTCAGGAACAAGCCACCCATGCCCCCACACCAGCAGCTCTTGGGTACCCCACTGAAGAGCAAGGGCCATTGCCACCCCACACACCCCACAGCACCTGTACTTATGTTATCAAATTAATAAACCTGATTCAGCAGTGCCAGTGCTCTCCACCTAGCACCTGTACCATGAGGATAGAGTGGCTGGAGGTATGAAATGGGAGATTTGTGTTTCCTCCTCGGTGGGAAGGAGATCAAAACCGTATCTGACACCTCCTTGCAGCTTGCCTGAGAGTGAAGCTCCTCTGCTAGTTCCCTTGATGCCAGGGGGAAGGAGACAAGATTTGACTTTGCAAGCCCAACTAATCTGATTTTTTAAACCCAAGTCCAAGTTCCTGGGCACCCCTGGGGCTGGGGAGTCCCAGAGGCTTGACCTAGTATTCACAGGACTTTGAGAGCCTCAGCCTGCAGCCACTGAACAAATACAGACAAAGCTTGGAACACAGGGATCAAGCCCCAGGCTCCCCTTACCCTCTCCCAACACACAGCCAAGAGCTTTACCAGGATGCAGAGTCTGGCTCCCTCTTGTGCCCTCTCCTTTTAACAAAATAATTTAGGAAATATGACACAGTGGAATACTTTTAACATGCAGTTTAAAAGCACCTCTAACCTTAAGATGGGACCCTCATGCATGCTGCTGTGAACTTGAAGCCATTCAGGTAAGGAATTCAGCTTCTCACTTGTTTGGGCAAGCACACATTTGGACCAAAAAAGAAAAGAAGTGTAATGGATTGGTTTTCACATTTCCAATCTTTCTGCAAAAGACTTTCTATGACTAACAAGCTGCAGCTTGTGACCTGTGAGCTTGGGGTGCATTTGCACAGCCCAGTAGGAACCACTTCTCTGCAGAAATCCCTGCTTCAGCTCTCTGGCAGCATATAAATTAGGAATTTCCAAGGGAAGAAGCTGAAATGGTAAGACATGACATTTCTAGTGTTTTACAGAAGGTGTCATTGTTGTGCTGTTCCATTTGACAAATTCCTCTCCAGTGTTCAGCATGCTGCAAGTCACCTCAGAAAATTAATCTTCTCTCATTCTCATTCAGCTACAGTCTATCCCGTACTAAGCTCAAGGTTAAATATTTTCTGTCACAGAATTTAACTATACATATATACATAAATATAACAGGCTATTTCTCCACTTTATTTCCTTCTAAAAGATCAGTCCTGTGTGCGTCTGTGTGTGTGTGTGTGTAATTTCACAGAATCTAACCTTAAATCTCTGGTAATAAAAGTAAATCTCTGTTTTAACAATGTATCGATAAAAAGCATGTTGGAAAGAGTGTGACACTCATTATAGAATGTTATCTGCACTCTTTTGCCATGTCCAGCATGCATGTGCTTTGATCACAACACGGGTGTTTGACATACAGAGACTCCTGTTCTTGTTCTGTTGACATTTCTTTTAGCTGCTGTTCGGGAGCACTTTTCTTCCCCAGTCCAGGAAAGAGCAAGTGTCAGCAGTCCCTGTTATGACCCCAGACTGTCACTGTGACCATAGTGCAGTATCACAGTGACTAGTCTCTGGGGAAACCCTTAATGAGCTGCTCTCATTAAGCCCAGTAATAAGGTAAAGCACAATTACCAAGTTGTGTGTGCATCTGAAATTGGAGGTTTATTATGTAGAGGAGGCTTGCTTGGATATGACCATTTCCCAGGTGCATGATTCAGGTTGAAGCACAGGCTCAGGAGCAGCTGCATCAACACAGTGGTGGGAATGACTGACTGGGGCTCTCCGTAGTCCCAACTCACAGCTGAAGTCAGCTGAAGTCAGCTCTTCATGAAGGCATTTCCTAAAGCACTTCTGTACTAGATGTTTGGAGGCTTTTGCTGAGTACGCAACATTTATCAAACAGCTACAGATTAAACAAGTATTTTACTCTTTTGGCTGCTGCTTCCCAACTATATGATACATATGTGGTTAATTTACTGTCCTCCTATTTGCCAAGTCACAACAAAATCTGATTAGTCTTGACTTTCTCCGGAGTCCCTACAGCCTGCAGCTGTCCCTGACTAACACCAGACATGTTCAGCCTTTTCCAGTTTTGCTCACCTTAGTCATCAGCTCATCAACCAGCACCTTATAACACGGATTACTCCAAAATGCTTCCCTGTCTTATCTTTTTCTATTCCACAGCTTCTCTGTGACACCACGTGGCAGCTGCAGCTGGCTGGCTGCAGCTGTGCTCATGGGAGTACCACTGATGTGGAGAACACAGTCACAAGCTATCACCAAACTGCCAGGATCACCTGCACAACAGCACCTTCCAGAGAAAATCCGCTCCTTGGGCTCACAAAATTGGTCCTTTGATTAAACTGGGAATTCAGCCTCAAACCATTAAACCAGCAGGGAGGGGATTTGCTTGCTTCTGACAAACACACTCAGACAGCTCTGCAGCATGTTTGGAGAAGCTGTCCCAGACCAAACGCTCACACTACAGCCAACAGCTTTGGATGAGATGCTGACTCCAGGGGCTACTGACAGACAAGAAGTCTTTATTCCTATTAGCCTCTATCCTAAGTGAATGTGCACTCTCATCATAAAGCCTGAAAGTTAAATCCATGGGGAAACGTGCACAGAAGAGCTGAACAGATAATCCCATCAGTCCACTTAAACGGGAATCTGAGTCAACAAATCTAATAAACTGGGGTCAGTGCACCAGGCAGATGATAGAAGAGCCTCACTGCTGCATTACATCCTGCAATCCCTCGAGGTCACACCTGGCAGTTTTGATGCTATAAACTGGCTCTCCAGACACAGGATTTCACCACTAGATGTCAATGGAATCTGAACATTTGAAAGTGATGATACTGCTAAAAGCAGGTTAGCTGCTGGAAAAGTTTGTTCTAGCTGACACCAGCTTTTGCTGCAATCAACCACAGTCAACCAAGCCCTTTGCTTGGTCAGGACGGTGATGTGGTCTTTGCAGAGATGCCTCCAGTAAAAACTCTGCCTTTCTTGTAGTGACACATGGCTCCAGCAGTTTCTTGTCAGTTTATTTCTGGGAAATGATACCTACCTTCACCATGCTAGTATCTCTCAGTGTCCTCTGGAGATCTGAACATTTAGCCTAAGTCTTTCCTCATTTGTACTTGTACAAAGACAGACCAAGTTCCCTGGAGTCACTCAAATTGCTTTGAAGAATAACTCAAGTTAGCAAAATGCACAGAATTAAATTTGATTGACTAAACTACATTATACTCTTCAGCAGAAACTCTTATTTAAAAGTAAAGTGAATTACCCCACTTAAAATTAAATAACTTCATCAAATAAGCAGTAAATAAGGATCTAAATGAATTTCAGACACGTGTGAGTTTTCAGATTTGCATATTATTTTCCCTTAACACCCCTCCCCTGTTCTGCCTCTGCTATGTTGGACTTGTTCAATTCATTTACCATCCTGTCTTATACCTCTTTTCTAGTTTCTACTATTACATCGTCGCCTACTTGGCCTTAAAAAGTGGCCTCCAATCAACAATGTGCACTGAATCTGGAGCATGTAGCTGTAGCCTTGAGCCAAGGTCAGTGCTGACAGCCACAATAGTTTTCATCCCTGTAAGTTTGATAGGGCACCCAACACCCAGCAGCTCTGCTGGTCCTCTTCTAATGCAGCACCATAACCAGGGGATTGGCCTTGTACAAAGCCCAGCATTAGTAGCAGTTCACAATTATTTGTGGCTTTAAAGTGTTTCAGATTGGATAGAGAGACTGTATTGTGTTTTATAGTGTAGTCAGAGACTCAGCCTGGCAACAAACATTTGAACATCCAGAGTTTTTAAAACCCAACAGAAATCAACCAAAGTTCAACTTGATTTCACACAGCCTTTCTAAATGAAGGGGAGAGACACCCTATGACAGCAGCTGGCCTTGTTTTAATGGAAGTTTTTCCAACCTCCTTGACATAACTTGAAGACTTCAAACTTTTGAGGGCTTTACAGCTGAAGGATTGTCACCTGGAGCTGCTGAGCCGACTTTCTCAGCAGACACTTGCCTGTGCCAGAGTCGCTCCCACCGACAGGCACATTTGGCTGGGGGCAAGCCCATGCAGGAATCAAGTCCACGTGACCTCAGTAGCAGCTTCACTGTTTGTGAAGCAACAAAACCTTTGCCTAGTGTTACAGAGAGCTCTCACAAACATCTTTCAGAAGCCTCTATAACTTACCAAGGAAGGGCTTGATCTGGAGCTTGATCCTCACCATCCTTAGTCATTTCTAGGTCTGAATCATCTCTGCTTACATTTGCTAGTAAATTCCCTCCAGCAAAGCACAGCGTTTTGCTTTCAAGCCATCTGTCACAGCTGGCCATACCTCTCTCAAGGGACACTTCACCACTTAGGTTAAATGGACAAGTTCTGCCAGTGCCATTTTTTGCTGCTAAGCAGCACTCTCATTTAAATCATTTCCCTGCAGACCCAGCTCCACAATCATCTGGGACAATTGCAAGACTTTTCCTTTCCTTTATTTTTCTTTATAAGCTTACCTGGAGCACTAACAGTTGCTCTGAAACAGCTCTTCCTGTGCTTCAGGCAGGAAAGGACTTGCACTGGTATCAGCAACAGCAGGAGAACAAAACAAAAAACTGTAAGTTTTAGAAGCCCTGGCAACTTTCTGCAAGCAAATCTCTCTGAAGGATCAAGCAATCTATAACCTATCTCTATTGCACAAACCATTATTCAAGACTCATCTACTCAAGGCCAGCTGTCCTTCAGTGTGGTTTAGCTCACCTGATTCTGCTTAA
Source organism: Empidonax traillii (assembly GCF_003031625.1). NCBI lineage: Eukaryota > Metazoa > Chordata > Aves > Passeriformes > Tyrannidae > Empidonax > Empidonax traillii. Next base: position 34,647 of record NW_020955210.1, read on the forward strand.
AGACAACTTTGTGTCTTGCTTGTATACTTCTCCAATCTTATACAGCTGAATCATATTTTCAGCTAAAAAGGATAAGTTTGAGTTTCCAATCAAATTTTATACTAAACTATGTTGATTCACTATTTCTTATCACCCTCAGGATTGCTGTGACTTCTTACCACAGAGATGAAAGCTGAAACCTTATGAATAGGAAGTAGGGGCACCAGGATTGTAAAAGAGCACTCAAGGCAGCCCACAAAGTCCTCTTGTTAGGAAACAACACTCTAAGTCCTACTTAGGAGCAAACCCTGCACTACCCACCTCTTCCTGCAATGTAACTAACGAACCAAATATCCAGGTACCATCAACCACACCCATGCAGACAACACAAAGGAAGAGCTTCCCTCTCACCTGCTGCATTTGGGTGACCTCCTGAATGACACTTCTCTTTCCTAACCCCCAAATGAGGATTTCCCTGGGTTTTAACTGCCCGGTTTCCCTAGGAGTGTTGTGTTTTTCTAAATGGGGAGGATTGCCTCTACACTCAGAATTTTCCCTGGGGAAATCAGACCTGAAAAAAGTCATCGGCACCCTTCAGAGTAAAGGAATTTTTCCAAGGCTCTCAAGATCATGCCCCTTTCTCTCCTTGGCATAGAAAAGGGATGGAGAAAAATATATTGAAGTCCAGCCAGTTCCCAAAATGCATGGATTTGCAATTCTGCAAATAAGTGGTAGTACAGACCTCCTGGGGATACCACCAGCTGCAAATGCTTACCCCTGCAATGAGCAGTGAAAATCAAAATTGTGCAGACTTGCCATTCTTCAACCTTTCAAAGGCTCTGAGGCTGGACTGCTGCTTAGCTCACTTTTGCTAGCCTTTCTGATCTTTACAAGGGTTTTATGAAATCCAAATATCTTCTTCCAGACAAGAGGGAATGCAGAACACTTCTTTCCTTGCTTCAACAGTTGTTCATTTAGCCCATCGTTACAGGCCTCCTCAGATGTCTGCACTTTATTGATTATCCTGCTCGATTCTTTTAACTCTGAGACAACTACAAGCATTTCACGATATTATTGTAGCCACGCATGGAGGGTGCCATCACACAAGTCTCCAGTGTGAAATGGTGAACATTGTAGCTGTGGAGTCAGAGGAAGACTTACCTTTTTTTGGGTTTTGTAATATGTGCAACTCAGCTGCCACACCCATGGCAGAAGACAGCAGGACTCGTAGGCATATGCTCTGGGTGACGTGAAAGTCTGCTGGCGTGTGAAACACAGCAAATACTTAGGAGGTTTGTTTTTCAGTTGAGTGCTTTCTCCTACTGAGAAGAGGAAATCAGTTCTACATCGTGTAGAGCAGTTGTCCCCATGCAGGTCAGTCCTGCTCTGCACAGAGGGCAGTGCTGGCCCCCAGGCAAACTATCCCCACCTGCTGCCTCTCACAGTCATACAGCTCCTAAAGGAATGACTCATCTCAAGCCTCTCTGAAAACTTCCATAAAAATTCAGAGCCCACCGAGCAGACTAAATGGCAGCCCTTTGCCAATCAAGATCTTTTTGGTGGATAGGGACAGAGGAACCCTTGTTTGAACAGTTTAGCAATATGGTCTGAAGGGACAACATCTGCAATGCAGCAGCCTTGGTTTTTGGCTCTTCTAGCACAGCTGGAGCTGTAAGGCAGCTATCCTCAGCTCTACACTCTCCCATTTGCAAATCTAGCTTCTTATGAAAATGTCCCAGCAAGGCTGATGGATGGAAGGAGAGCCCTTTAGGGCAAAGTTAGTTGCTTGCATGTAGCCACATGTGGCAAGGGGTTAGGAGATTCTCCTCTGATCTTCCTCTGATCTACATTGTGGAGCAATGATATCCAAAACAGGGATAGTGATAAACAGCTGGGACCATAAATTCTTCAGCTGGTGCAGCTGGATCTGGAAAAGGATGTCTGTCTGTAATGTTTCTTTAAACATTATTATGGAGAAGTGTCAACAATTTAGGCTTGTTTTAAATATTAATATTAAAATTCACCCTATCTGTATACAAACACTGGCACTTTGTAGGTCAGGCTTAAGGCTCCTTAAGGTGCAGGCACTCAGAGGATTAAGTACTGCCAATTTGTAAAGCACTTTGAACAGACAGCACACTAGTAAACACCATGTGTTATTTCTGTTTGAAATAACTAGGTTTGGCTTACTGGTTCCCAGGGTTTGCAAGTGGAAAGGACGGAAGGACAGGGCAAGCCTCAGCTGTGTAACAGTGCACTTGTAGCCCATCCTGACCTTGCATTCCCTGCTGCAGAGCCCAGAGGAAGGAAACAGCACTGTCAGGGATGACTGATGACAGGGGAAAGCATTTGCTGTCCTCACTAAGAGGATCAAGTGCCAATAAGCAGCCTCCAGAGGATATGAAGATAGATTTACTCCTCCCCTCCCCCACAGGGACTTCTCATGGTGGCTCGAGGCCCCTCTTTGACTGCGCTGTGATGACAGGGCACAGCTGAGACCCCATTAACATCATTCCTGCTTTGAAACATTGGAACCAGCAAATCCCACTGACCAGAGACAGATGAGCAGCTCTGAACAGGGTCAGGCTCATGAACCTCTATGAATGACTGGAAGTAAAATATTCCATATAGGAACAATAAGTATGTGTGGTAGGCATAAAGGCACAGAGCCCAGACTTCATTAAGGTAGTTTTTATATTTTGAAAAGCAATATTAAAAAACACTGGAAAATGCAAGATAAACATAACAGTTGCTTCTACAAGTTTTAACCTTGTATTGCTTGGCCATTTTGACATATAAATTATTGCTTACTAGCTCTCATAAATACACGACACAATAATATGTACAGAGGCAAACAAGCATGAAATATGCAAAGGAAAACATTGGCAACATTGATTCTGGTAAATCAGACTATTTCATACATACCAGGTCTCATAATGGTGGATAACTACTAGCTGTAGTCCCTGAGAAGTCAGGTAAATACCTTGGTTTGGGGGGTTCTATTTTATTACTTTTAATGCAAGCTGACACCATTATGGCACTCAGAGAGAACAGGCAGGTGTTCTTACCTCAGCTCATTGACTTCATCCCAGTGTTTAACAATGTATAAGATGACAATAAATAGGCTATGCAAATAAATATTACTCTGCTAAAATGTTTAGTATTTACATCTTTCTTTGTAGTTTTACAGCAGCACAGGTCTTTATTTCTATTTATTATTTCTGATAACACCCTTTTTTTGGCCACTGCTACGCAAATGAAATTTATTACTATCCAAGACAGTGCTGGAATCAACAAGCTGTGTCATAGAAACATCTAAATTTGTTGCAACAAAATCCCACATCAAAGAGGTATAAAGTGACATAGCTCCTTTCTTTGTTATGTATAATTGATCCTCCTAGCTACTAAAAAAAAAGCAGAGTATTTAAGCCCAGGTGTGACTGTGATAAACTGAATTTGCAAGATTTATTAGATTTTATCCTATGTAACCTAATTGTACTATTGAAGGATGTAAAAAAACCCATAAATCACATAATATCACCAGTGCTGGACCCTGGCAGAGGCTGTATAGTATTACCCTTCCTTATCACAGGGTTTACTTATAGTTCTTCTTCCAACCACCACAGCTTCAAACTGCTTGCCAGTCTGCAGCAAAGCTCTGCAGACAAAATCCTGTTGAATGAAGTTTCTGAAGGGCCTCTTTTTAAACTAGACATATTAGCTACAGGTTAAGGCTATTTGCCTTTCTTTTATGGTAGCAGTTATAAGGTCCATATTTTCAGCGTGAAATTGATGCAGCCATGGTGGACCCTGAGACCAGAAATTTATATCCAAGTTATACAGGCCACTAAAAAACTAGGTTTTAAAGTTATAAACACTAGTCTAATTAGCTAATTAGTAGTCTAATATAGATAACAAGGTTAATTCTGGCTATATGCCTTCAAACTGATTTTATGCCAGCTGCAAAGGGTAGACAACACCTGATTTAGTGTGAAATTACAGTGGTGCAGATAGCCAACACCTCAGCTGGCTCGAAGTCTATTGGTACAAGTTATCCCTTTACTTGATTTTGAACTGGCAGAGTGAGGAGCCTTCAAGGTCACTCTAGCAGGCTTTCAAATCAAAGCCGCAGCACGGAGTCATTGTTATTTCCTCCCCCCACCCCTTCTTTTGTTTCCTTGTCTTTTATGCTTCTCTGGCATCGTTGTTGCTTCATCAGCAGTAACTACCCACAACTATCACAGAGCCAAATGCAGTGAACTGAGAAACAGCGTCACTTTCTCACCCTGAATACCTTCTAATCCTCCCTCTCCCACAGATTTCAAGAGAACAATTTGTGGACCAAAGAGTTACACCATATTAGCTGAAGCATGGTCTACATACAGGCTCCTAAAAATAATACCACAGTAAAAAAAAAAAATTCACAAGGGGGAGCTCAAAACTCAGGAAACCATCCAGGTAATGCAGTTAGGGTGGGAATTCTGAGTGTTGCACCCCGAGGAAGAACTGCAATAACACAAGCAACAAATTGTATCTGGTTTTTGTTCTTATGCTGCAAAAAGGAGCCCACCACAGCTAGTATCTTCATCTGAACAGTTTTGGTCTGTTTGCACTAAAGAATTATTTACAATATATGCAGTCACATCTACAGAAGAACATAGGAAATTTTTACTCCATGGCCAGCAAGAGTTTATTTTTTTTTCTTTTTACTGGGTAAAAAGAAGATTTTTTTTTCTAAAAAAAAAAAAAATCATATAGTATTTGATAATAACAAAGTACAAGCAAATACATTTCTGAAACATCTGTTTCCTTTACAATAGATCTATACAATATTTCACAAATGGGAAAACTGAATGCATTCTACAGATTCCCCCACAGACTACTTGTTAAAGCTGCTTCTTTTAAATCCCTTTAAACCAGAGATAACACAATGATGAAGAGCATGCTGCTTCAGTATTCCCACATTTTAGTAAATGAGCATTTTCTAGGAAGTCTTCCTCATGTGGAAAACATACAATAGAGATGGGCAAGCTATGCTATGTACCCTCCCTGCTCTGCAAAAGGACTGTTGCCATGAGTCAGTGTACAAACATGTGCCAGACCCTGGAGCACTCTGCACATTGCCTGCAGCATTCACTGGATTATTTCAGGGCAACTTCTTAACACTGAAAACCAGAGCTATGGTTATGGTGGTGCTCAAGATGTAGATCAACTGTAGACAACACTTTAGAAATGCTGCCTCAGTACATGCCCAGATGTAGTACTTGTAGCTACATGAGAATTGGATAGGAGAAGGGTGTGAGAGGGACAAAAGCAGTAAAGGGATCCTGATGCTGAGAGCTTAGTGTGTATGCAGGTAATTACAGTGGTACTCTGCACATTTTTGTTCTTTAAAAACTAGAAGCACATGCAAGTTAGGTGAAGTTTTACCTGCTGGAACGGTATTTCCCAGAGATGAGTTAGGAATATAGGTGGGTCTAGGCATTGCCTCTGAAGAGACACCAAGGAGGTTGTCATCCAAGCAGAAAACAAAGCTTCTGCTATAATAATTCCTAATGTGTTAACTGCAGGACCCAGTGCTAAATCTGAGATAATTGAAAAGGAAGAAAATAACATGTTTTCAGTATACAAATAATCGTGTCCATGAATTGCAACAAAAGTGGATTGGCTCTTACAGTGTGGATGAACAGGTTCTTAAAGGGACCGTAACAGCATGAACTGTTTACTGCTGACACACTCTTGAGTTTCATCTGGTTGTGCTACCTTGTTATATTCCCATCCTTGGTTGTTTGCACTTACCTAAATACAATGCTCCAGTGGACTCAGAAGAACTGCAGAGATTGCACATTATTTTTGGCAACAATACTTTGGCAGCCTTGAATTAGTGAGGTACATATGTGGTGAACTGGGAATCAATCCCCTTGCGGCATGTTGCTTGCTGAAATGTTTTGCTGCTGTGACACGACGATTCCTTTCATCCTAATACTGGCAGAATCTGCATTGAAAGCTACACTGGACCAAACAATATTTTCACAGAAACCAAGCTCCTGAGTTCAAAGGACGCTGCTCCACTCCCTCACGTCCCAGTGACCAGTGGGAATGGCACCAAGCTTGCCCTGCAACTCTGTGAGCAGCTCCTTTGCTGGCTCTTGCCTGATTTTCCTGCGCATGTTGTGTGAGCTACTGATAAAACTCAGTAAACTGTTCTTATATAGGGAAGCAACATGCTTGGCTTAAACATTCACTTAATTCAAAGTGCTGCAGTTACAAGGTTATATGAAGCTGTGTACGCTCACACTCGTGGCTCTATCCTGTGAGAAAGCTCAAACAGAGCTTGCTGGTTGTCGATGACATGCAGGTGATGGACATATGGCTTCAGCTCATGATGCTCTTTCGAAGGAACTTCATTGCCTGCAAGACAGGAGAAAGGGGATGGATCAGAAAGCTGTGCCTTGCCTGCTTCTCTGTCCTGTGTTACAAAGTCACTGGTGTGCCACATGTCAGGTGCTAGACAATCACAAGAAAGACACACAGTAAACCAAAGGACTTGCTGTTTAAGTGCAATGTATGAGGTAACAGCTTGGTAGAGAGAAGGGGAGAAACAAGAAATAGGCAATGCTGGGCAGCCAGCACACACAAAGGAGGGACAAGTGGACAGCAAGAAGCCGACTTCTTCCCAAGAGGAAGACTTACTCCTGCTGGCAGTACAGGCAGTCCATTCTCTGTTAAGGGTGGTTCAAGGTTTCCTTTGTGCTGCTCTTGCAGCACAACAGGGCCTTGAGCATGGGTGGGCAAACCAGACTAACTTTTAAAAAATCTTAACACAAGTTCAGAAGACAGCAGGCCCTGGATGAGTGTCTTCAGAGCCGGTGAAAGGTGACAGTGCAGCAGATGGATACGAAAGCTCTTCAAAGCTGCTCTGACAGGCTCCCACATTTTGATCTGTTATGCTTTTGATTTCTGATCTAGTAACAGAGACAAGAGTCATGCTGTCATTTTGTGGGAGTTTACACAGCAAGAAGAATTAGGTGTGTAACAGACAAATGAAGGGTGGCTGCAATAGCAGATATTCTCTGTTATAAGTTTTATGCCCATCATGGGCTTGTGAGAACTCGTTGTCTGTGAAACGCTCCACAATGGCTGGTACTAGCAGAAGTGTAAAAGGAAAAACTAAGCCCATGGCCATGAGATCCATCAAGACAGGCAGAGAAAGCAACACTAACGACTGTTGACAGACGAGCAAAGGTTGGAAAGCTCGCTTCTAGTCCATGTCCTCAAGGAATTTTTAATATTACCATAAATGGACAAAGAAAACTCCTCAAAATTCCCTGAACCAATCAGCTTAACTCACACACTCCCTCCTTCTCTTTTGTTTTATTATCATCCTTTTCTCCACACTCTCCAGCTATACGAGGTTGCCAGGAATGAACCATCCCTCTTGTTTCTGGAGATCGCTGCATGACGCTGTGTGGGTAACATGGGATGTGAATGCAGCCAGTTCTGCACGTGGCTGCTAATGGGGGTTCCTGGGCAACTATTTTAAAGAGCTATTTTGGACCAGCCATCTAACTTGAGCAATATCAGAGAGAACAGGACAATGTGATAAATCTGTGTCAGAATACAGAAAATGACCTTTTTGCTCTGAGGGAATGGGATCTCAGCAGCTGTGCTGAACATACTAAAAAACATTTGTATTTCTCAATAACACCTCAAATGACAAAAGCTTGAATTATATTATTTTCTAGGGCTTTTTTTCCTCACTTTGGAAATGCTATTATTTGTTTTCAGCATTTAGGACATAAACGTGTTATTTCAGTCTCCCTTGGAACCTAACCAGTTTCTAATCCAGAAACACTTTGGCCTACAAGCTTAACACACATGATATAGTTCATAAACAATAATAATATTCCTTGCTTAGTTTTGTTTGAATTCTTTCCTACAGTGAGATGCCTGCTGCACTTAGGCAAATATGGGAATTGATGCAGTAGAAAGACCCACATTTCCGAGAGCAAAATAAGCCCACTAGAAAAGGAAACTGTCCATAAAGTCTCAATAAATATTCAGTGAATTCATTTCATGCCTAAATGAATTTAAGAAAAAAAAAGTGCCTACAGGGATGTCTGTATAAGCTGCTTTTTAAATGCCAGCTTCACAATAAATCAAGTCTGTGGTAAAATAAAATAACAATCACGTACTTCAAACTAGCAGATTATATGATAAATCTCAGGTATTAACCTTGGATTTATGTTGCAAGACTTAGAAAACCACTTGGAAAAAGAAAAGGCAAAAATGACATGAAAGATGTGCAGAGAAGGTGCAAAAAATCCTCACATCATAAGAAGGAACCAGTGCTACATTTATAGTGCCAAATAAAAAATATTTTAATTTACAGGCATGGTTTGGATTAACCAATATTTCCTTCATTATCTGGAAAAAAAAAAAAAGGCTCAAGGCACATCTTGTTCCTTCTCTTCCTCTCTTATACATATATCTCAAAATAATACAGGAACCATAATTCTCCAAGGTACCTGTATTTATACAAACAATTATTATTATTCTTTTCACTGGAGTCCATGCTGACAGCTCTTGAAAATTCAGCTGGAGAAAAAAAAAAGATTCAGACTATATTCTCCCCAAGGCTGCAGCACAGTTCTGAACTTCTCTTTGAAAAAGAGGTTTTAGTGGCCTCAATAAATGACATGCTTACTAGGTTTGGCTTAAAAACTAACCACTTCCTAAAGTAGTGTTGTTTTTGTCCCCTTCCTGTATTTAACCTCTCTGCAGAGAATAAGAAACACCGAGAAGGAGAAATGGAGGTTTCTCCTCTGTGAGCAGTAGAACAAAGCAAGCTGGGTTCTTCTGACTTGTTCCCTTAGGGTTGGATTCTCTGGAGGCTAACAAGGCAGAAACAAAACAAACAAACAAACAAAAAGCAAACAAAAAGAAGTCTTCTGTGCAGCTGAGGCACTCACAACTGTTCCCATCAGCATAGATCCTCCAGTGTCTAAAGCAGGCAGATTTTTATTTGCAGCTTCCCCTAGCACAGGTACTAACACAACACCTCCCATTCCTTTCTACTCTAGTTTCATGAAACTCCCAGAATCTTCATACCTTCAATACTTCTACAGTTTTGTGAAATGACATTAAGAACCCAAAATAAGCTAAAAGTTCTTAGTGAAAAGCCAAGTGAAAAGCTGTGGTGATTAATGCCATCTTTTAGCTACTGGAAGCCAAGACAGCTGTGAATCCATTACCAAAACACACAGACTGGCAGGAGATTGAGTTAACTTGGTCATGGCTGGGAAAGGGAGAAACAGCAGCATACACCAGAGGCCTCCATTATTAAGTACAGCTGGCACAGATCTTACACAGGGTTTTGAAGAGGTGGTAATTTTTGTAGGAAAATAATTTATTGAAGTTTGGAAGCTGTTTCTACAAACACTTTGTAACGTAAAATTTCATCCATTTCTGTTATGCTGACCTTCCAACAGTTATGCCCTCTCTTGCCAATTGGTTAAATAATTGTTGTCCACGTTTTACTGCTGCAGTAAACCGAAAAGAACACAGGGAGAGGAAAAAATGCCAAAGCAAAGCAAAGCAAAGCAAAACAAAACAAAACAAAACAAAACAAAAACCTCAAGGCCTTAAAAATGCAAAATAAGTAGGGAATTTTGACTACTCACCAAATTGGTTATTTCTGCAATGTCTCAATGACCGAACAGTATCTGCAATCATGTGCTGCAAAGAAAATACAAAAAACATTAGTGAGAAAACCTGAGACAGATTCTGTCATTAGAAAAACCTGAAAAAATCTCCTTGCCTTACACTCTACAGCAAAAAGCAACTGCAGTAAGTTAGAAAATGAAGACAGCAGGAAAATCTTTGCTCTTTATCTCAGTGATACCATTTGATGAAATAGGGTTAGTCTAGATGTGTTCTTGGTATCACACAGATTAAATGAGAACAACTCCCTAAGAGCCCATGGAAAGTGGTAATGGAAAACAATCAAACAATTGCTCATTTTTGTTCCAGTGACTTTTATTAAACTGAAAGTCTACAGCAAGGAAGTCCTGAGGACTGGGTGAGTGCTCAGAGCTCAACCCCAGCTTTAGTGCATTATCCAGGATATTCTGTAGTCTGCAACCTCTCCTTCTGTCTCCATATGTTGTATAATTAGACTGTAAGCCTCTTTGTGGCACAGACTACACCTCTTGGCATATACTTGTATAATGCCTAGCACAGTCAGGTACCAGTATCAGCTAGGCAGTTTTCTGCAGTACAACCAGCACAAAAAAAAGCAGCCCATAACCTAAATGCTGCAGAATGAGCACCTTGACATCCCCACAGGCATGTACCAAGTAAGACTATCCTGTAGGCATGCTATTTTAACAAAAGCTGGTGCTAACAGGGATACTGGATGTTAAATGACACAGAAGAAATAAAGGGTTTAAGTTCAGTTTGTCATTCAGGCTCAGGTCTTCAACTTACAAAAACTGGGATTGTTCACTACAAATCAGCGGATACTACCCATAAGGTTCTTAAACCATTACTTTTCTTAATTTCACTGCTTCTGTGGCAACTCTTCACCAAATCTAGTAATTAATTGAAGCAAAGTGCAGTTAGCAGGAATGATGGCTCATGCAAACAACTAATGCTCTTCTCACATCTCCCTCAAAAATGATCAGAGGTGGAAAGGATTAACTCTCTTGAGCAGAGTACGTTTAAGACCAGAATGATGCAGAACAGCTCGTCTCTCGACTCCCTGGGAGAGGTTTACAAGGCTTCTCCACAGAAAAGCTTATCACAAGAGCACGTTTAATGGAAACTTCATATTCCTTTCATCAGTGAATCAAAATAATTTTTCTTGTTACCCTCTGTGCTTCATTTGCCATGAAATCATGCAATCTCTTGTGCTGATGTCCTTGCACTGTTTATAATGAAGTTCTAATGAGATGATCTAGACTTCCTGATCAATAGTGTGAGTACTGGGAGAGCTACAACTTCCATCAATGTTGCTATTGTGATATTTTCCAGCCGATACCCTTTGCATTTGGAGTTTAGAAGTAAGAGATGCCCTGCTACCACACACACTGTAACTTCTTGCTGTTTCTTCTTTGTAGTCAGTCACTGTGAGGGTCCATCCCAAGACTGCCTTCTGGAAATGATGCTCTGGTAAGAGAAGAACCTCTTTGTGGAACACTTCAAGCAGAATCCCATCTCCCAGCTTTAGTAGCTAATTAAGAATTTCTCTCTGTTTTCAGCTCTCTGGGATCCAAAAGTGATACAGAAAATCAGCCAATGTATCTGCAGAAGCAAATGCTATCTCCTGACCATTTAAACAGGTGCGTGCATACTGTTAGTGTGATGAATAACACACATGTCTTCTGGTCTTTCAGCATACCAGCTACCTAGGATTATTTGCACAGCTTTAACTGGAGACAGCAAAAACTCAAGATTGGGGGTTGCATAGATACTCGGGGGGGGGGGGGGTTGAGAACCCTCAGCTGCAGTACACAGTCCTTACAGATGAAGGCACTAGGTAAGCTGGTGCTATGGAAAAGGGTAATGGCCACTGACCTGTATTAGAGTTTGCTGAAGTGTGGGTAAGACATGTCATTGCTAAGATATGGCTGGTGGCTGACTGGAGAGAAAAACCTGAAGAAACTACCTTTCAGTGAAGCAGCTCAGAAAATATCACAAAAATACCTTGAGATGTAACACATAAGATCATATTTTCATTTATTCCTTCAGATTCAGTTGAAGAAGTAAGTATGGTACTAAAAATCAATCTAATGCTACTGTAGAGTAGATTTTACCCAAAATGGAGTTAAATAAGCCACCACAATCTCTTCACTTTTCACTAAAGCTAGGTAACATTCCTGAGACAAAAGATCATTTCATTTTCTTCTCTTTGCAAATTCTCTTCTTTATATTTTGAATTAACTTTGTCTCCACTGCAATCACATCATGTCAAATCAAATTCAGTCACGGTAGGATTGTTGAGGTCTAAGAATATAAAAGAAGCAGGGAGGGACTGTAGGGAGAAATAAGATCTTTTATTAAACCAACTAACAGTTGAAAAAAAAAATGGTTCAAACTGACGAGTCCTCCTTCAGACGAGATGTTTAATGCAAAAATGAAGTATTTCAAAACAGTGATCCAAATGGAGACATGAGAAACGATCTTCGCATTGATATTCATAAGTAGAAATTCTACTAATTTATACAGTGAGTAAGTTCCTTCCCCAAAGCAGTAATCTGCTATGGTAGAATAATTCTTTTTTTCTTTTTCTGCAACAGCAAATCTGCAGGTGAGGTTCAGTGGTTTGATCCAAACCCAGCAGGAGTCAATGTCAATCCTAATTTTTCTCAGCAAAGGCCAGAAAGTGCTCGGCACTTCAGTGTTCAGTGCAGAACACCAAGGAAGACATTGTTCTTTGGGACAAAGCCCTTATAATTGGAAAAGAAACATGGCCTGATGTATATGTGATCATGTGTGATGCACCTTGTTAGTTCATGCCCATTGACTAAATCCCTTAACATTCAAATGAGCCAGTGTAATACCAGTGTACTGCCTGAGTTTCCACTACACTGATATTTAAATCTTCCCTAAGCCCCTACTTCCTAAGCTTGCACTATTGCCTGCATTCATATGTACACAGGGCTGCATGAGACAGCTCTTTCTGAGAGCGTGATCTGACTAATAATTTGGAGGAAGTGTCAATCTGAATAACCCTTACCCCACGACCATCACCTCAGACTCTCCCCCCCTGCCATTTAAAATGCCCATTATCCATTTGAATGGAAAAGGTGAAATCCTGGCTCACTGAAGTCAATTAGCAAAGCTCTCACTGCCTCTGGAGACATAATGGTGACAGGAAGGACAGGAATTCTTACCCAGCAAGCCCAGCATACATTAACCATATACATGATTAAACAACAAACTAACAAATAAACAAACAAACAAACAAGTTCTGGCTAAGACTGAAACAAGAATTAGATCCTACATATTCACTAAACAAATATGTGGGCCAGTGGGGGGATTTTAGTAACAATTATTGTGCATCAAGGGCTAGTTTAATTTACATGTTAATTGGATGTACTTCCAAGAGGCAATGAAGAAGAACATGTTAATGAGTTTTATGCAAACACCTAAAGGTCAAACAGTTAATGGACTTGGGACAAGAAAACCTTTCGTTAAATGCAAATCAGTGTTCTCCTAAATTCTGCAACAAGAAAAGGTACAGAAATCAAATAGAAAATACAAAAAAAAATGGAGCTCAGGTTCAAAAGTCAAAGTCTACATCTGCTTGCAAGTTGAAAGACAATGTACATTATGATAAGATGGGAAAATAAGTTCATCATCTGGTTCATGAATAACTCCATGGTTGCATGTTCATTCTCAAACAACTATAAACACATGGAGAAAATAGTTGGGAAGAATTCACCAGGCACAGCCATCTGGACTAACAGTCCCATGTCATAGCTAGAGCAACTGGGAAAAAACCATTTTGGTTTCTTGATCAAATACTACAGGATAATAAAAAAAACAACAACAACAACAAAAAAAAAAAACCAAAAAACACAAACAAACAAACAAACAAAAAACCCAAACAAACCACCACCACCATCTTCACCACCAAAAAAATCGAAATTTCTCTACTCCACCACTGTTCAGATATACAGACTTTGGCTTTGTGCCATGAAAATATTATCAAAAAAAAGAAAAAAAAAAAAAAGGCAAATGGGAAATCAAACCTCTATCAGTAACATTATACCAGAGTTACCAGAGTAGATGTCATATGATGTCTAGAGTGAATGTGGCCAAAGATACAATTTCAGTAAGTGCCCTTATGCATAAAAGTTAAAATAGTGATATTTACCGTCAGTTTAATTCATATTTCAGGCATTATTTTCTTTATCATCTAACCTAGATCAAAAAACTTCTCTTTCATTCAAAATCCCTGGAATTACCATACCAGTGTCAGGTGATAAACTAGAGGAACCTTTTCTTAAGTGAGAGACTACAGAAGCCTTGAGAACAAAAAGGAATGAAATGTAATTCAGAGAAAGCTGAAGCAGGAGAACTTAACTGATAAGAAATAGTCCACGAGGTGGTGCAAAGGAATTGATCTCACTCAGTAAAAAAATGAGTGGACTGCACGATGGCCATTTCTAACTTAGACATTTTACACAGAAGTGGAGGAGGAAGGAACAAAAAAAAAAGAGGAGCAGAGGAAAAGGGCAGGGGAGATAGACTGACAACTGTTTTATCATGCTTGCTCTTTTTTACCCTTTTTTCTTCCCGATTGATCCAGAAGAAAACCTTTTAGTCTTACAAGATAAGGAAAGGGACAGGGAAGAATAGAACGTGACTCTTTCAAAAAACAGGAAGGACAAAATTAGCTTACCAGCTTTTCAAAATTAACAAGGTTATCCAGAAATGTTTTATTTCCTTCATGGATGAATGTTACATCTGAAAAATAAAATAAAGGAAAAATAATTACTTTTCATGGTTTTTGTTTAATGCAAAGCAATAAAATGACTAAACAGCAACAAAAAAGATTAAAAAAAAAAAGTATCCCATTAAAGATTGACACAATACCATATAACAGTGAATAAAAGTCTGGTTTAATGATGACATGCAGAGATTATTAGACAACAACACTTGATACACATTGCAACAAGAGTATTTTCAAAAGGGAGCATGGATTTCTTATTAAACCTGGTCTGTGTTACTTCCAGGGTGCATAACATACAGGGGATGGTTGGGAGCAGGAGAAGGCATCCAGAGGGATGGCCCTGCAGGGCATGGCAACTCTCCACACACGGTGGCACTGGTCCGGACATGTTGCCCATGGCTGTGCCTGGGCTGGAGCTGGTCAGTCCCTGAGCCCAGAGCTCCATGGGGGCAGAGCTACCAGATGCTGGAGTTGGCTCTGACACTCCTTCATCTCTCCCTGTCGGACACTGACTCTGAAATCCTCCCCAGAGACATGGGCTACAGCAATGGGTAGCCAGAGAGGTTAAACACAAGGCACTAAACCAAAGTGTTATGGCTGGGGAAAAACACTTGTACACAGTGTAGTTGGGAGAGAATTTGTGAAGGCAACAAAAAGGTCAGAGGAAAAGGAAAAGGTCTATATTTAACTCCAGGAAGAGAACTGAACACAGTGTAATGATCTGGAGGGGTGTGGGGGGAGAGAGTATCAGGCAAAATAAATGTTGCCAAGGTAAGACTACAATTAAAACAGTAGGTTGAGGTAATTTTCTCTATTTTTCTAATGCATATTAGGACAGAAATTAGAACTATCTTGGGCATGAAATACAAAGACCACGAACAGATTCCCCATGGGGACAAATCTGACTCCAGTAGTGCACTTCCAAATTACTGAAAATACTAGCAGGAGCACCACCACCATGCCCCTATCAGCTCTCTCCTGGATGTGTGGGTACCCAGGAGTGACAGGAGGAGTCAGTGCTGTTGTAATGAGATGGCACTCCAATGCCACTACTTCTTAAAAGAAGTCACAGGTTTTGTCTGCCAGCAGGAGAACTGCACACAGTAAACAGGACATCTCCCTCTGAGCAGAGGTGCAAACCTCCAGCCTACCAGTCTGTGCATCTCAGCATTTCTCCTGTGCTCATCTCCAGGATTCCCTCTGATGTCCACATGGACCCATGGTTTTGGGGGATTTCAGGATTGGAAACCCACAGCAGATGGTGGAAGAGCTTTGTAACCCCCCTCCCCCTACGCGTACACACACTCTTCACCCATCCCTATCTTCACCCTCCCCCAAAAGAGCCCACCTGATTTATTTCCTTGGGTTTCAAAGACTCACTTTGTGCCTGAGAGGCATTTTGTAATTGCTTGGAATTGAAATGCTAAGGGCTTCATATGCTGGTGGAAACCTGGGGCTGGGACTCTTCTGAGGGGTGATGGAGAGCTCCTGTGCCCCCAAGGCAACTGGGTTGGGGTCTGCCTGGGGCAGGCAAGATGCCAGCCTGGCCACAAGAGTCCAGCTGGCCCTCCTGAGCAAGTGCAGGAAGCACAGCCTGTGCTGGTGATGCCTCCAGCACCTTTCTGTCCCTCTGCAGCATCCTAAAAATCAGAGGGAAAGGAGGGAGCAGAACCCTCTACACCTCCTCTGCTGGGCTGCTTTGGGGCTCCCAGGGAAAGGGACACAGAAAGGATACAACTTCAGGACACAGGCATTATCAATGCAGTTAAAAACTGTCCATCACTTCTAATGAAAAACTTATACTGGAAGCAGAAATTTCCACACAGCTTTTTAAGTCAGTGAAAGCAATGTGTATATCTCTGAGGGCAGAAGGAACAGAAATTTGCTTTGCAGCCAACAACTAAGAGTCTAGATAAATTCACTGGAGCAGAAAATTGTATCTGAACTAGGTTGTAAGGGTATATCACAGTATTTTATTACACATTTGAAAAATCTGCCTGATTTTCAAAAGCTGTATCTGTATGCTATGAGAGCTCTGCATTTAAATTTAATTAACTTTTAAAAGGGCACTCTGAAGTTATTTTTCATAATTGAAGAATATTCATTTTTTTAACTGAAACGACTTTTGTTCCTCTTGTGTTGAAATACAGTAATTTGTTGAGTTACTAATGTTTTCTATGCTATCCATGCCTATTTTACTGGTCTTGGAAATGACCTTAATACAAAGACGTTTGATATGAAGTCCTTTGTACTGTGCAATGCTTTGGGAATCACCAACCTTGGCAACATCTCCTTATGGACCACTGTACCAAAGGAAATTACTGCAATAATTTCAAAATCTCCTTGCTTTCTCAAATACATGTTAAAGACACAAATGTTGCTTAGGTGCATGTTCTTAGACACCATACTGTAGTGCTGCGCAGACATCATTGCTGTAAGTGACTAGTTTATATTTGCTGCCCTTGTTTGCAGTCAAGACATACTCCAGATCACCTGAAAAATATTGATTTTGAAGCCTCAATAATTGTATCCATCTGAATTAATGCAAACTGCTTTGATGTGTGCAGAGAGGGGCTGATGGCTCCCGAACTGTCACCGACTGATCTGGAGAACTGCCTGCAAACATTTTACAGCAGCAGCAACAGCGGGTTGGGATACACAGTCTAAAGAGAACACTTTCAAAATACAGGAACAAACAAATGAATTTGCCATGTTCAAAGACAAGGCAATTAATAATTAATGACCCCAAGACAATGGAAAATTTGAAACACTTGCCACTTAATAAGCTGCCCAGCTCACTGCATTAGCAAGTAGTTGCACTTTATTTTAATAGATTTTTTTTTAAAATAACTTTAGATAGTAAGATTTTTATTTATCTCTTTCATATCTACAAGAGACTTGAAAATCCCCTCTCAGGACAGACAGGGCAGGTTCTGCCTTCAGGGTGACACGAGATAGGGTCACCCAAGAGAAGCAGGGAGGCACCTCTGAATAGGCATGACAGAGTAGCAGCATGACTGAAGCCACTGGTGCAGCTCCATTTAGGGGCTTGCAAGGTCTCACTTCCCCACTGAGGAAGATGTGGCCAAAGCAATGGCACACAGCTCTATCCCCACCTGACAGGACAATATGAAGTTTGAAAATCTGTGTGAAAATTGCCATCTTCCTCCTGTCTTAAAAAAGAAGTTGCTTATTATCCAGACCAAGTGCTATCTTGTAAATACCATTATATCTGTCACATACTTATCTTAAGACCACCTGAAGGAAAAAGCACCTTTCATTTATTTTAATTAATGACAACAGAGAGCAGCCAAGCTTTAACATTACCTTTCAGAAGTAAGGGCATGAAGGGGATTTTCGGAGATTTCATTTTCTTGAATGCATCTCTGTAAGCTTTGTGATTCAGAGAAGGGTCCTACAAAACCATTTGAGTAATAGAGAGAAAAATCAATAGGCTATAAAAAGAGCAATTCTAAATCCATTACGGGCTTATGATCTGAACACGATTTAGATATAAAAGATCTCTTTGGGAAACAAGGTAGCTCAAGGTTTTCTAAGCTAGGTGACATGCTAAACTGAACAGGAAACATAAACAGTGAAAGGAACAAAAGCAATTATGTTCCTCTAGATGAAGCAGTGCTAAAATGGGAGCAAGCTGCAGAACAGATTCACTTGGACTGCTCTGTAATTTCCCCACAAATTTCTATTAGCAAAATCTCTTACTATCTAGCAAGTAATGTATTCCAGAATGTATTGCTGATTAATTTCCTCTTTAAAAAAAACCCCAAACAATACCAAACAGCAGCAAAAATATAAAATAAAAAAAATAAGAGAGTGTGTTTCAGTGGCATTGTACAGGCAATTTAAAACTCATCTCAATTTCCCATATAAATGAATATTTTCGCACACCAGCTCACACAGAATCTTCAAAACACATTCATTTACTACAAACTCCAAGTATAGAAGCATGGAAGCTGTTAAAGGCTGGATCTCATGTTCTCCATGCCAGGCAGTGATCTCACCACCCATCCACTTCCATGACAGCCAGAGGAAACATTCTGTTTATTCAGCTTTGATAATGCTGACAAAGACCCTTCACCTCAGATTTTGACATTTGCTTTTTAAAACTTCAGCTGTCCTCTTTTTCTCCTGATCTGCAGCATGTTGCTTCAGATAAAGGCTAATAAACTACCAGAGCAAAAGAAGAGCTTCCAAATTGATGCTGGGGAGCTGGTACTACATTTGCCTCTCTCTGCCCTTTCTCCAACTGCCAGGAATACAGCCTCCTTCCTTTTTGTGTTTGGAGACCACCTCTAGAGCTCTGGAGAGCCACGTAGCCTTTGGCAAATCATGGATCTGACATGACAAGTTCCAGCTCTAGACAGTAACAGGCAGATTCCAAATAAACTAGGAAGAAAGAAGGCAAGTAAAGCAACCAATGCTCTTCTGCTGTCAGCGCGGTACTTACCGTCAAACTTTCAAGTTCAGTGAAAAGTTTCTTGAACTTCCCAGGAATTTTCTGAAGTGGGAAAAACAGATAAAGAGGGAGGGGTGGGAGAGGGGAAAAGATAAGTTGATTTAGGCAGAAAAATGCTGAGGCATTTTTTTTTTTCCATGAGACTGCCATGGGTGAAGTGCCTGCTAAAAGTACCAACAGGCAGTTAACCTCTGCTCCTCAGCTCCCAGAGCCCTAATTACAGACCATGTTCAGTGCAATGCCAGTGAGGCACTGGGCCCTGCAGCTTTGCCTCGGGGACCCTGCATCCTTCTTTTATGGAAACTGCTTGTTAGTATCTGGTTTTATTTTCTTCCCTAGCTTTCATGCCTGCTGAATATTATCTGAATATCCATATCTAGCTGGAAGCAGTAACACGGGCTGAGAATTCAGGAATTGTGATCACATCCTGGTTAAATAATTTTCTGCAATCAACGTTCCCCTAAAACACGGGTTCTAGAAATTAACAGGCATCATGCTCAGTGCTGTTTGATACACCACCCCAGTGCTGGCCAGGATTACTGCCACATACTAGTGCCAGAGAGAACTCTCCTTAACAAACTGATTACTCTACCTCTGGTATCTCATCCTAATCCCACAGGGAGGTGCATAAAGCACTTTCTAAGGGAGCCCAGACACAAACTACCATCATGCCCCACATGCCAACACCTGCTCTACTCCACAAGCATCCACTTCCTTTCTAAGGTGTTTTAATGGATTCACCCTATTACACTCAAAGCAATGTTTTACAATTTGAATTTTGCTACTGCTATTTCAGACTGGAAGAATGGTGTGTGTACCTTAAAACCTGTTTATTTTTTTCCAACTATATTAGTTAGTCTAGTTAAAGATATCCCCTCTTAGTACAAGTCCTGTCTTGTCTTTGTCCTTAGATCCTGACAGCCCCAGTAACACTATCATGAGAAAAGAGATTTAGAACAATTAGATTAAGTGGATGTGCTGTATGACTAAAATGCCAAAATAACTGCACACAGAATTGCAATTGCATTTTTTGTATCTTTGATCAGGGAAAGTTAGGTTTATTAAAACACTGGATATCGTAAAAAAAGAAAAGTAGAAGAAAATGCTTGGGAGCATACTACTGTTTAAGAATTCAAGTGTGGAGCCAATACAATTTAGTGTCTTAATGGCTCCTTAAATTTAGGTTGTTTCATTTACATGTGTAAGTAATTATAATTAATTTATAAACATTGCTCTACTTTCTAGAAGTCACATCACCAATGCAAATAACCTTCTGCTTTTGAAATTTCCAGTGCAATGAAGTTTTACAAATAATAATTAAAAAAAAAAAAGCATGTGACTTCATAAATATTTTACACCCAGAAACATGACATATTTACAATGATACATATGCAGATGCACTCTTTGTTCTGACAAGCAACATTTTCCGTTCTTCCTGAGAGAAGTCCACTGGTAGCACATGATCTCCAGAGGTCTCAGCACAAGGCAAATTTTGCATTTCTCTGTGCCAGAGAGATCTACACTGTTGCCACTGAGTGTCTGATACAATATTTGGTCTCTTCCACTCTCCTACCAAAGCCCAGAGAAATGGGACGAAGGCAACCTGTAACAGCAGGCCAGGGCAAATGTTCCCTAGAGAGGTGTTTCAGAAATATCAGAGACAAAGGGTTTCTGTATCATTGTCCTCAGGTATGTATTTTTCTCTAAAACTTTTACTTTATCTCTTATTTAAAGTTAGCTCTTACTTGCCTGAGTCCCTGTAAACAGCCACTGTCCTTGTTTCTCTGCATGTCAAAGCCACAGACATATGAGTTATGATTCCATAGGCGTGGCTTCAGCTGAAGGGGAAGACTGCTCTGGACAGTGTTAGGTTTCTAAGTCTCTAGAGGCCATTTGGTTTCAGCTGTTGGTGCTCAAGAGTGTCTTCAAGCCAGTAGGTAACAGCCCTTCTCTGTCATTTTGTATTACAGATGATTGATATTTTTTGAATACTGCCCACTTGTGGAGTTGAGGGCATGAAGAAGGGATAAGGCTTCACCCCATTGCACTCAATTACTCCTTTCCCAGTTTCGGTTCATCAGCAGATACACAGTAAGCTTGCAGATACTACGACTCAGTATGGATATTGCAACTCAATATGGATACTATTTGGATAGAAACAAAAAATCCACAATATAAATACAGATCCCAGTGGGACCCTCCTCTAAACACACCCATACCCTGTCTAGCTTCTTCAGCAAATAATCTCTGTTCTCCAGTATGCTCCTTATACGTGGTCCATTTCCTAACTTTGTAGTTCAAGATGAGCAGCTGCAATAGAGCTGATATAGGAGAATTAAAGAGGGTTTATTTCAACTTTGATGGATGTTTTTAATTAAACTATTCCATAAGAAAGTAATTGTTTGGAGCCACCTTTGTAAGACTTTCTGTTTTGACACATACTTAAAATGCTAAGATAATTTACACGAGTTATTTTAAGCGGATAAGGCCTCCATGTTCTATTCTTATTTTAAACTCTGGAGGGACACATTTAGGGTTTTTTTTAACAGCTATGTATCTAAGGTTTACATTCACAGAGAATTTTTTCCACCAACACTCACTCCATGTTTGATTTCATCATGAAAAACCAATAATTAGAAAAACAAGGTGATTCACCAGTATGCAACCTTTGTGAGAAATGGTTTTGATGGTGTCTAAAAGATACAAAGATGCGTCTTACCTCCCAGGTCTGAGACAGCCGGCTGACAGATGCAGTGTTGAGACCCATAACAATAGCAAAGAATGAATTCAGATTTCTTTGGGCTTTACAGCTGAGGAATAAAAATATGATTTTTTGTTTTGTACTCAGAATCAGAGATAAATGGAATGCACAGGTATCCTAGGTTACTGAGTCTCATTTCAACCCTCAGCACTAACATACAATCATCTTCCACATAACGAATTCATTAAATGTCCTCTCATAACCACCTGCAGTCTAGGTGATGGGGTCTCTAGGAAGTTTTTTAGAAAACATTCTAGTGTTTCATCAACCCTGTTGATGGAAGGTTATTTTTTTCCCTTTGCTGTCAAAAGTAATTTTCCCTTTTCAATGTTCAAGTTACTCCCAGCTGTCCTTTACCATACAGAATAATTCCCTGACCTCTATTCTGTTGTATAATAAATATTTTCCTCCCCTTTTTAATCTTCTCTGTAAATTGTACATCACTGGTTTGTTCAATTTCTCTTTGTGGTCATGGCCTGCAATCTGCTTTTCCATATTGTTATTATCCTTCATTGAATTCTTTGTAACTTATTTTAACTTATGTGTTTCCTTCTTCACTACTTTCTCATCAAGTGAGACAGTGGGGAGGGAAGGAGAAACAGAATTACTGTTTTGGCTCAAAGTTCTTACACCTTCCTCTTAAGCAAGCATAAAACAAACAGCAAATTATTTATTTGAAACAGCATCACATTTTGTCCTTTTAATTTGTCATCCATTATCACCCAAGGACCTCTGTCAGAGTACTGTTCTTTACAATCATGCATTTATTTCTTCAGCTCAGTATTAGCATTCCATAGCTGAATTACTTGGCATCTATCTAAATTAAATCTTATCCTACTGTTGTTTGCACATGCCACTAGACTCCTTAGATAATTCGTTTTTTTCCTATCCTTCAAAGCATTTGCAATCCTTCATCATTTTTATTGTCTGAAAATCTGATTAATGTTCGATTTACATATTCCCCTAAATTAGTTGTGGCTAGTACTGGTTCCAGTCCAGGTCCCCAAGGAATTTGCTTGATACCTCTATTCTTTGACATTTTACTATATACAATTAGACCATGCTTATTTCTAGTCCATTTTGCAGTCCATTAGGAAATCTGACATCCTGAAATATTGAGTCCTTTTCAAACAAAAAGATTCCCCTTTCTCGTGCAGAGTTTTCAAGACCACTATAAATATACATGCGCATTTGCATGTGAGAGTGAGAAACTTCTTTCAAAATAATTTTAAGTATGAATGAACCCACTGTCTCCACTGGGATTTATCATCAGGGAAAAGTACATGCCAAGGCCTTAGCCTGGAAAATCACCAGCACTTGTTACAAGTTTTATAAAGCCAGCAGTTATCACTGTGTACTTTCTTGAGATGGTGTATTTCTCACTTCACTTCAGCTGTCTTAAAGTTAATCCTAACTTTGTTGCTTAGAGTCCTTTTATCATTAAAGTCAGACAGCTCCCAAAGGCAATTCATTTCAAAACAAGGAAGGTGTCCAATGCAGCCTGCATAATCTGTCAATTGGGTGGGCCCAGTTCTCACAGCAAGCTGTAGAGAGAAGGTATGTCTTTTAGAGTGAGCCACTGCTTAGTGAGCAAGAAGGCTGCTGCTGTCATCTGTTTATTCTGACCCTATGCTGACTTGCTTCTGTAACACCTCAGGATATTAATTTCTAAAAACATGCTAATTCATGTTCTTTAATTAATCATTTGTTTTCTCTTTTAGACTACTCTTCAACAGAAGCATATGTATTTGTGTTTCGAAAACTTTTTCCTTTTATGTATTGACACACTTGTGTAAAAGCCTTCCGTTTTCTTCAGGCATTCCTGAACAGTGAGGCACACAGATGTTGAACACAAAATCTTAGTCCTGGTGCTCTCTTGACAGGAGGAAAATCATAGACAAAAATTCCTGGTAGAATCTGGGAGCAGAGAATAGGGAGCAGCCAGAGCTGTTCACAGTTCTCTCTCTCTCTGCCTTAAGTCATAAACAAAACAGCAGGGCTGCTTGGCTTCTGCCTCATGATGAGCGTCCTGTGCTTAGCCCACCATCCTTCCACCCTAATTGTTCCTCTTTCATCAACTCTTCCAGAACAGATGAGATCTGATAATGTGTTCTTTTAGAAAGCAGCTTTTCAGATTAATAAAAAAAAAATCCCGAGAAACCTACACCCTCATGTTATCATCTACCTGCTACAATGATGGCTGCTTCTGCAGTACACTTGGAGACCCTGTCAACTGACAACTGTATTTAATATCCATAACTTTGGCTTTTCACATAACAGGACGGAATCAATTCAAACAGAGAAACATTTTTATCTGGTGACAAATATGTCCTTATTCATGTGGGACAGACATGACATTTTTCCTGGGATGCAAATAATTGCTACTGTGGTGCAAGCAAGGCACACAGAATCAAGTAGTTTTTGATGTAATTGGACCAAACTTGCCCATCAATATGGCATAAAATGAACATATTACTGGATACTATACAACTCGCAAACTAAATCAGATCACATTTATGAGTTACACTAGATTAGATTAGAAGAATTAATTTCTCCAATGGCCCTGCTTTGGCAGAGAACAGTCCTTTGTATGTAAGTGCCTTGCAAATTAAATCAAACCAGTCGATGAAGGGAACAAATTACACGTTTTCCATGAACACACATACTCAAATATTGTAGAAGACCAGCAAGTGGAGAGAGATGCGAGGAGGATGGTTGCACATAGTTAAATTGCTCCATTTCCTTGGTTACTAAGACAGAGTGATTACAGAGAAAAGAACTCTCTGAGAATAGTATATATTTGTATTCTTTTGCAAGGTGTAGTACTATTCCATAACAGTGGAAGAATAGGCTGCTGAATCTAATAAAATAAGAAACCCATCCCTCCTATATATAAAGTATTCCAGAGAAGATTAGAAGGGGCAACAGCTTATTGCAGTTAAATTCCTCTCTAGAGGTAGGGCTTTCAACAGTTTTTTGGTTTCTGGGTAGTTTTTGGTAAATGACTGTTTTGCTGCTCAAATAGTTCTGTCAAATGGTCCTTAGGTTATCTTGGCTAAGAAAGGAGCTATCTCTGCACCACCAGGGATGTTGTAGCTGACACTGCAGATACAGCAGTTAAACTGCAGGGAAAGCTTTGAGCAGCATATAATCTGCCATGTCTAGTTTTGGCCAGTGATTGCTGTTGTTATTTTAGGGACTGTTTTATCTAGGTATGCTTACTACACTAAGAAAACACAGGATGACAAATTAGTTTTCTTTCATTGCTTTTGCACCTACTCCTCCCCAAATAAAGCATGTGAATTCAAGGATTTTTGTTGCAACTTTAGTCACTTACTGGGCAGCAATCTTGATGAACTTTTTGACTAGCTGTACACGTTTGCAGAGCTGGCTACAGAGGAGTATCTCGGTGGCAACCCAAAGCTGGACCTCATTGCATCTTTGAAGCAGAAGACTGAGATTCTCGGTGTTTTCAGCGTTGCCCTGTCTGCTGAACGTGAAGTATATCAGCTCTTGCTGGAAGATATTGACAGCATCATTAGGGATATAAAAACAATTTAAATGTAAATGAACTATAAATTATTTAGAAGCACGTTTTTGAAACAAGATCTGGTCACAAATGACTATTTTTTCATTATCCATGAGCCAATCACAAATGATTTAGTTTTGTCTTAGCGAGACTTATTACAGAAGGCAGGTGGACTGGAAGTCCTGCAAGATGCGCTTTTCTTGTAAGATTTCTTGCACTTCCACCTCTGGTATAGCCAGGTATAAGATATAAACAATCTTTTTCTGTATTTCATCCCTTCTGTTACAGTATGAAAAAGAATCCATATCAGATCATTGCAGAGTCTAAAAATTTCCCTTCAAACTTTTTTCTAAATTAGCCAATTTTTCATCAACAAAGGTGGGGTTCTTCATTTCTGTGCAAAAAACCCCCCAAATTTGGCCTGCTCCAAATTTAAAGTGTCTAACTTGAATAAAAGAACCTGAAATGAAAGATCAAGGAAAGCATCTGATGAGAATCAATGGAATTTCCCATTCGTTTTGTCACAAAGCCTACATACTTTTCAGTGAATGATAATTTCAAGTGACATTTTCTACTGTTAACTCTGTATTTTACTGAGCAGCTTACACCAAAACCTATCAAAGTCACTGAAACAACCCAATGGGCCCTGAAGTGGGCCATTACCTCTTTAGTAAAGCCTGCCCAGTATTTTTCATCTCACTGAAGCCTAACAAGAACAGTAACGTGACCATCTAAAATGCTGAAACTGTCAATTCTTTTGTGGATAAAGTGGTATCTAAGACAACTGTTTGTGGAGTCCTGTATGTACTGAAACACTATGAAGTGCATAAGACATTTTGCAAACACAACATATTCAGACAGATGGTTTTTGGAAGAATAACCGTGGTCTTTTACTCTCTTGAGGCAAATCCAGTAAAATCCACCAGTGAACATACGAGATGCCTTAACACAAGAAAGTTAAAAACCTCTGACAATTTTTTTCAGTATTAAGGATTGCAACACATCTCTTGGATCACCCACCACTACTGAGAGTTGCCAAATCAATCATGTTGTTATGACAGTAATATACCTGGAAGCGGATGAGGTGCTTCTTACCTCATGAATTGCATTGAAGAGGCTCCAGTCAAAATTTGTCAGTTCTAAGGCAAGATCCCAGGTGTTGATTCCTAAAATCCTCACAGACCTTTGCTGCAGTTCCTCATTTTCAGCAAACGGATTCTAAATAAATAGCCAAGAGCAAAAAAATCCTCAGGAAATGCCAAAAGTTCTGCAATGAAATTGCTATTGGACTAAGGTACCAAACAGAGCTGAATAAGTCATCTTCTCTAAATACACTCTAAGGGGCTTTTTTTCCCACTAATCAAAATCAAGGAGCTACAACCTGTTTAATAAATAGCTTGAAATGAGAAACAGGTCAATAGAATCAATGGTTTGCTATTGGAGAGGAAGGCCTTCTCCTTCTCTCTCTTTCTTTAAAGCTTGAATATAAAACACTGACCAAGCAGATAGCATAATAAAAATAAAATCCCTGAAAACATCAGAAAATAAAATCTGAACTGAGACACAAGGAAATTTTTGAATTATAAGATAACAGAATCATTCTGCAAATACATCGGATTTAGAATAAATACACACAACTTACCCTACAATCCACTTTTACAAATAACATAAATCCATACTTTTTATGATTAATCTATCCCAAACATAATCAACAAAGAATAAAAACACTGTATGTCCTGATTCATAGAAGTTACTTAGTATATTACTGTAGAGAGCAGTGGTACTAGTGGTGTTGAGGGTCATTTGACATTTCCAATATTAGCTTGGATTTTCAAAGTTTTGCACTTCTCCTGGGTTTTTTAACCTCATCAGGCTGAAACTTGGCACATGAACCATCTGCCAACATGAAAGATTATTCTTATCGGTGAAGCCATTACTTTGGTGCTAAATTTCTGACAGTTACAGCAAGTTTTGCAATTTTTATTAAGTAGTTAATGAAACTAGGTTGGCTGTCACCTGTCTGCACTGGAAATGTTCCCTTAATATTCACATTTTCCAAAGTGGCTTGAACGCTGGTGATAATGGGGATGACAGATTACAATGATAGTGGAATGTCAGCTCTTCGGGGCACATTGATCCAACAAAATGTAAATACACATTTCTCATCCTGAGGATGAATGCACAGATCCTAGAGCTACTGACAACACGTAACAGTCAGTTGTGATACAGTTCCTGCTCTTTCCTTGAAACGTCTGCATAATTAGCAGAATGCTATTGAAAGAGCAATTCTCTCAGTGCCAGACTGTGCCTGCCTCATTAGGGTTTTGGGAAATCATAGCGGGGAGAAAGTTTGTGATCCCTTTTTCTGAAGAGAGAGGGAAGGATGAAAGAGACTTGCTTCCTCTCCACGCACACCCCTCCCCAGCCCCAGTGAGACGATGGAGAGACAGACAGACTGAAGGAAGGAAAGAGGACATACCACCAGTGACACATGCCAGCCACAGACGGACCACTTGGCTGCCACAACACTGAGGTCACACTGATGCCCAGTAATTTTGGTGGAACTCATACAGCATCCATTTCTACATGTAATTCCATGGACTTTGACCACCACTTTGTGTACCAGCCACTTTAAGTGTTACAGACACACAAGACAGGGTGGAGGGGAAAAGTCACAAGAGCCCTGAATAATCCTCATCCCATCCATTTCTGTACAAACACACATCAGCTTTTCCAGGCTGATGTAGATTGAGATTTAAGCTGTACAGAAGCTTTGGTCTATTTGAAAATGATGAGCAAATTCCATTACTGTTCAGTCAAATCACTGCTGCTAACAACAGAGGGGTTTTTTAGGTGTAGAACAGCTCAGTAAGCTTTACTAAGGAAGCAAGAAATAAATTCTGCATTGAAAAAGCCCTCTGAGAGGAATATTGAGTTCATAATTTGGAGTCACACAAATAAAAAATGGGAAGTATACAACACTGATCCTTACCAAAGAATCACTTAGATCTTTTCGGTAGACAAACATACGACTGGATGACTCCAAAGATTTTGAGATAGCCATGTCATTTGGTTGTAGTTCTTGTTTTTCTGTAAAACAGCAAACAAAACACAAAAGTTTCAGAACAGGAGTAAAAGCTATATGTGATAAAAAACATACAATTATTTGTATTTGTAAAACCACATCAATTTCTTAGAGGGTAACAGTCAAATTCAGTCCCGTGGGACCCATCACCTCCCCGCTGTTCGATCACAATAAAGGCAAGATGTCTCTGACGGAATAGAGCACAAAAACTTCCTGCTTCTGCTTTCAACCTGCACTTCACATAGGATAGAATAGAAATAAACCCTTAAATCATCTAGTCCAACCTCCTATGCCTTATAGAACATTTCATTGCAACACAGTGTATCTACAGTAAATGTAGTAATTTTTGTTAGAAGCAGAGTGTCTCAGCCTCCAGAGACTGAACTATTGCATGTCACTGGCAGACAAAACCAGGGGTGGAGATGTCAGCAGTAGCCACAGCTCATCAACAGGAAAAGAATTTTAAAGGACACCAACACCATGAAATTCACCCCACGGAGCAGAGCTGAGGAGTCCTTTATAGCTCAGTATTTACAGAAATTCTTCTAGACCCAGAATAATTAATGTGGGAAACATCTAAGTAAAAGAACAGGACACACCAAACTGATAGCAAAGAGAAACAACTCTTTTTTTCTCCACTTCAGAGTACTGGTTTAGCTCTGGGCAATCTTGGGTGCACTGGAGAAAAATATGGAGGAAAATAAAGCGAAACCCAAAACACTGCTTAAAAACTTCCCCAGGAAAACTATCTTTTCCTGAGGGCTCCAAATAATCCTCTGGAGGCTGACACATGATAGACCTGCCAACACCACAAACATGCTGACAGCTACCTTGGACTTTGCATTGCCCACAAGGGAGCAGTAGGAATAGGAGGAGTCTGAGTGCAAAACATAATTTCAGATAGTTTTCCCTCTTATCCATGCTCACATTGATAAACAGATACATTGATGCTGAATTACCATTATATTTTTCAAGGTAATTTCGAATAAGGGGCTTGCTCATCCATAACTGGAGTGCAAAAAAAAAGAGTTCTCCAATGCTCATACTGCTGCCCAGTGAACAGAAGACAAGAGTTCTGAGTCATGCAAATAGCAAAAAAACAAAGGAAAAAAAAAAAGTGTGGCTAGTTGGTGTTTATTACTCACAGCACAGGAGTCAAAGAAGAAAGTGACTGAAATTGTTGTATTTCAAATTAATTCAGGCAACATGACTAAATAACATTTTAGGGGTTACAATGGTCATGTACAAATGACAGTCCAACTGTACCTTCATTTTAATTACTGTTTTCTGGGAACCAATGTGGTCTGAAGATAATAGTGTGTTTCATTATTTATGAATTGTTGGTTTTCTCTAGCTAAGCAAGCAGTTAGCACCAGATTTATCACTATCAGAGCAAAACTTGCCCTGCTCTTGAACAAGAGAGCAAGACCTGAAAAACAACAGCAGCACAGTGATTTTGTAGTGCTGTGAAATGCACTGGAGGCAAGTTTGGGCACACATGAGGGTAAAAAGAGTATGCCTGGAAATAATGTAGCCTGGCTGACCAGGACAGCTATATGTAATGCTCCTGTACGGCTGCTCCATACCCAGGCTTTCAATAGCCAGAGCAGGGCACCAGCTCCCTGCCACCCACTCCAGGGCCCTCAAAAATACAGTTACTTAATTGAGTTCAGCAAGGGGGAGAAAAACGTGACCTTCCACTTCTGACTTGAATAAATAAACAGGACAAGCCAGCATTTGAGTGTATTTCATTTAACTAGACTGACAAAGTAGCAATGAGTGCTATAACTCTAAAGATGCATCTTTTGTCTCAGGGGATCAACATCAGATAATGTCAGCTGAGAATATGGCCAGATTATTCTACACTCTTAATCCTTTTTATAGATACAGTTTCACATTTCTATGTACCTACTTAAACTGCTTCTGAAAGACACCACAATGAGCAAAACAATATGACCAATGAGATTGAGACCTGCCAAACATCAAAGAAAATCTTGGGGGTTTGTCTGGTCCCTAGTATCAGCTCATGATCAGTCTAGTCTTCCTTAAAAAAGACAATAAGCCCTTTTGTTCAACAAACACTAAAACAATAGGCAAAAGATGTCAGTTGTAAGCAAGACTGCTTACAAAATATTGCTGAGATTGCTCTCAGCATCTCAACTATGAAAATCTAAGTCTTCCTCCTTTCTGCTGAATAATATTTGTTACTCATGCTGTAAATGAGGAAACAGACAGGCATATAGTATTTGCTATTCCCTTCCATAATTTTAAAGCAAACCATGCTCATTGCCTTCAAAATTAATTTAAAGTCCAAAGTAGGAGATTCATCTGTGGGGAAAATATAAAACCTTGCAATACTGCTAGAGACAGAGTTCTTTACACTCCCTTTCCCAGCCAGCAGATGCGTATCCCATGGTACCCAAGAATGAGCTGTTGCCATGGAAACAACTCTCTGGGAAGGAGTTCCTCATTGTTCCTCATGGCCATCCAGCTGTGGGCCCATACAGAAACAGCTGCATTCTCGCATCAGAAAATATCAGCTCTTCCTTACATGATGCACTAGAAAGTAATTAATCAGAGGAAGTTATTTACCACCAGAGAACGCGACAGTCACCAGTGCCAACTCCTCCTCCGGGTACTGGATCTTTTCTGCCACGATCTTCAGTATCTCCTGAGCTGAAGTGGATACTTGAGCTTTCACACTGACATAGGAGTGCTCTGTTATATACACACGGCAGAAAACTGCACAAAGGAAGAAAGACATGCTCAGCTGTGTGGCTGCTGCAGCTGCAGGAAGGACTGTTGCTGCACCCTGGCACACAGGGACATGAAACCAAGCATAAACATCACCATTTTTCCCCTTCCCACCTCCTCTCCCTGGGAAATGAGAGAGGCAAACAAATGGAAACTTAGACTCCCACAGCAATATCTATTGAAGACCTCTTACCGTGAGGATTTGTCACAGACAACCTCCACCACCATCTCCTTTGCAAACCCAACTGTCACCATCTTTTCTCCCTTCCTTTTCAGTTCAGATAAATCACTGTCCTTTCAGTACATTTCATATCTGATGCAGAAATTATTTTGGACCTCCACTTCCACCTGGCACAGGAGGTTTAGCAAGAACAGTGCTCCCCAGTACTCAACCACTCCCGATAGCTTATCTGTCTGCACATCTAAACTACTTGCATTGCCAGAGTATTTTAGCAGCAGCAGAGGCTGCCCAGTTAGCAATGCAATTAATTCCGATAGTTCTTTTCCTGAATCACTAGCAGCACACATAGAAGAGATTGGTTTGGAGAAAATCTCTGGGCTCATCACTTCCACTGAGGTCCATGAGTTGGTTTGGCTCTGAGAGGGAGATTCCCAGCGGTAACATGGTGATCAGCTCAGCTAATATTTTTTTCTGCTGCAAAAGGAAAGTACTCTCTCTCTTCCCAGAATTTTAGGTTTACATATTTTGCCAAATTTGCTGTAGCTAGCTTTTGAAATTCAGCTACCATACTTAAAGGGGAAGAAATAGAGCTGCAGACTTGCATAAATATTTCAAAAATTACAACATCTACTGATCAGAATCATCACAGATCTTGGTTTCATACTCACGTCAGTGCTTAATTAAACTTTCTGTTTCTTTCTACTCTAGCACTTCTTATTGCAGACAGTCTGCTACCATGCCAGTATAGGATAAAACTTTTCTTCTCCAGAAATGCTTCATTTTTTAAAATTATTTTTATTAGCAGATGTATGCAGCTCTGCTTGTCCTACAAATCTTCATGGCTTCAGGGTACTTTCATTAACAGAAGCCACGCCAGAAGCACTTAAGAACTCTATCCTCAAAACTATCTTTTTTTTTTTTTCTGTTGTAGTAAAACAAAAATGAAGACGAGAATGAAGGAGGAACTTAACATTGAGCCTTGGGGAAGAAAAGTCATTCGATTTTATAATTCTCTTTTAGCCTGTCTCTGATGACAGACAGTAAATTGGATGCTCATCCTACAGCAGAATCTCTCTTCAGAGTGGATACAACTCATCTAGACAGAGACATCAAATTGCACTTTAAATTACTAGGTAGAAAAATAAATTCTAAAAAATCTGACAGGAATATTTGAAATCCTATGCAGAGACACAACTTGCTTACAGTGAATTGGTTTGAAAATGTCTTTCTCTTTTTCCATTTGCAAAGGGACAATGACAGCAATGTTAATTTATAAAAGGTCTGTTGATCTATCCTTTCTTTAACATTGAACTAAATCAATGCACAGGTCAGGTCCTTGAGCAAAACCACCCTCACGCATTTCCAAAGTCCTGTCTGTGGTATCTATTGGGATGGACCATGCCATCTTTTTCAGAAGCCTGTGCTGCTACCCTGTGAGAAGGAGAGAATGCAAGTGGGAGGAAGGGGTCATGGACTGCAAGCCCCCCCGGTAATGATTTCATTAGGGGACAAAATGCCTCTGATCAAGTGGCATAGTGCGGCTTGGACAGACCCATCCTCCACAAGCCCCATCAGTCGGACAGCACTCCACCACACAGGCTTGGATTCCAACCTCAGCATCTGTCTCTCCCTCCTCCAACTTCATGTTTGCTATTTCATTCCTTCACTCCCATCACAGTCTATGGCTCACGATCTCAAGGACTGAGATAAAAGCAATTTAACCAGTCACAACTGGCTTTTTTGGGCCCTGCCTTTCTTGTCCCCACGGTCACGTGGTTTGTGCCCTCTCTGGAGCCAGTACACTTTCCTTCCCAAACACCCCAAAGCTGTGTCCAGCTTAAGAAGAATGATTGTGGGGGTTCTCACCCAGTAATAACATTTTTAGAAGCAGCCTTGATAACGTAAACCTCAAACCCCCCCTATATCTGAAACACAAAAAGAGAACTGTATATCAGCAGCACGCACTGTGCAGGAAGACTTGGCATTGAAGGAGCTCAGTTTTTATTCTGTCACAAATGAGCACTAAAAATATACTGACTTCAAGTGAACTTCCGGAGTTTTGTTCCTAGTAAGAAACAAAGATAAACTGTTAAAGGGTGAGACTGCCAGGTAGGAGGTCCTTCTGCTTGTTCCCTGCTCGTGTACACAGTGTTCTCCTCTCTGCCTCCTTCCTCACACAGGCATTACAGGAGGGTGACAGCCTCACTGCATTATAGTATTAGTAGTGATGAAGGGAAATGGCTGAGATTAAAGTGAAGTGGCATCTTGCACTCCAAGTGGAGATGTTTTCAAGGAGAGAAGGAACTAAGGCACGTTCCCAGAGTTAGTAGATCCTGGCCCATTACACATGACAGGCTTATACATTCACCTTTCACAACCACGATATAGGTCAAGGGACCAAGAGCATGAAATGGAGCAGAAATAATGGCAGCCTGGACAGGCTGCCAGCAAACCTGGGAGGCACACAGCTCTGGAACAGCGGTGTTGGAGGAATCAGACTGAGCAAAACCTCTTTGAGATACCATGGCACTGTTGAACCATTGCAAAGCAGGAGGCAGGAAGTTAAACTTACACAGCCATAATATTTCTTCTTTTGTGTCCCTAAGGTCCAGCAGAAAAGCTGTATGTAACTTTAAAAATATTTACATTGAGGCCCTTGAGAAACAATTTCATAGTTTTTGAGTTTTTCCTCCACTTTTTCATTTATACTCACTCTCTTCTGTTTCATTCATGGTTCCTCTGTGCTGCAGCCAGTTCTCCTTTACACTGAACTGGTGGAAAAAGGTTTTATTCTGTGAGGGAGTGGGAAAGAAAGAAAAAAAACACAACAGTGACTTTTTGCATCCTTGGCCTTTACAAAGCAGTAATTCACAGACCGCAGCATTCAACCCATATGTCTGGCCAAAAGGTTCCTGTATAGGAAATCTACCCACCCTTTCTTGGACCAGTAAACTGGGAGTTGCCTTACTAAATAATGACCAAGGCGGAGATTTTGCAGGAAGCAGGACGTGCTAAGGCTAAGCAGCCAGCATGATTCAAGATTTTCTGTAGTCACGTTCAAAGCCTGTTTCTTACACATTTACTCTTATATATGTTTCTCATGTACCAATCAGCCTACTTAGCAATTTCACTACAATCTCATGTTCTGCCTTCCACATTTTTGCAGTAACATTTTAAGCTTATTACACACTTCAGCCTCAGCGCGGTAAAATTGATGAGCACAGCAACTCACCTCTGAGAAGTGCGTACACCAACTCTGGTTGCATCTTCTTCCTTCAGTTAAATGGACAGATTCATGTTCCTCTCTTTTTCTCTGTCCCTGTCACAACAAATCTGCCCCTTGCTCTGTTTACTTGACATCCACGTCAATGGATATGTGACAGTGCCTGCGCTCAGACTGGTTTGCCCAGGTTGCTACATCTCTCTAGCTTGGTGGGGACACACTCCTGGGCCTCTCCTGAATTTAGACATCTCAAAGCATCTCGTTAAGATGCTCATATTGTCACAGCCACTGCAGGTTAGCTCACACAGCTGACATACAGGATGCACTGACAGGAAAAAAGTTCTTTAAGCAGCATTGCAGGTCTAACCTCACTGATGTGCCCTGTCATGTTTTTGGCCACCAGTCACTTTCAGTTAAGAAGCCAAGAAAAGAGAGGGAAGCGGGCAAAGGGGAAGAAAGTGAGATAGTAAGTTATCTAGCAACCAGCAACAATCAGGTTGGCATTACCTTTCGATGAGGTGAATACTCATCTACAGTGCTGAAACAAAAAGGAAAATCCAAATTATTCTTTCCAGCCAAAGCTTAGGAAAAGGAAGTTTTAGCTATTTTACAAAGTTTACTACAAAGTTAACAACATCAGAAAGTTTTTAACACTAAATGGTCACTGCAGAAAGGCTGCAGACCTCCTTCAGGAAAAATTAAAGGCACCTGGCTCAGCCAGAAAGGTTTTTTTGACTTGCACAATTGATGTAGTGAAAAGCAATGCTGTCAGCCCATGAGCTATTGGAGGAGACAAACACAGCTCAGGCCCCCAAAGTAAGTGGTCAGGGTCACCCTCAAGGACACAGCTCCCTCCACTTCCATGGCCAAACCATGGAAACCAACTCCTTTGCTGTAAAAACCTAGCAAGGAAATATCTTTTAAAAATATCATAATTATTAGTAAAATAATAACCCTGAGATGACTATTACAAGATATTTGCTTCTCAGTACTGCCGACTGCAGAGAGAATGAGAATAAAGGTACCATCTGAAGTCACAGACTGCAGCTTCTGAGGGAATTTTTGCCAGCTTCTCCACAAAGAATTGCTTTTCTTGAGAGTAAGCCCAAATAAAACTGATGAAAGTGAAGCCCAACAAACATCAGAGAAAACTGAATAATCTAGCTTTAGTTTAGAAAAGAGATGATTTGTTAAAATGAATATGTTACTTGTATCACTCATCACTTGACTGAATTACAGCAAGATAGAGAAAAAAATAAATTACAGTCTAAATAAAAGGAGACTTGATCACAAATATAATCAATACTTACTGACGGCGATGCATCCCAAGTATCTTCTGAAATTCTTTCAGGTCCTTCTCAAGAATGGGATATTCATACACATCATCTAACACATTTCTGTATATTGTCTACAAAATAAAACAAAATAAAACAAAAAAGATTGTGCAAATGTCTGACAATTCAAACATAAATCTAAGGCATCACATCAGCAATCTAAATCAATTCAGGCACTAGCCCACTAAAACAACTTTCATCATTATATTTCTGAAAAACCCATAAGGAGAGAACGTTCCTGTTTAAACTTCCAACTGGTTAATATTCAGCCTATCTTTGTAGAAACACTCTTAGTACTGTCACCAAGTGAGAGTCCAAAATGTTTATCCTCTTTTCTCTGCAAATGGGAAAATTTAAAACACCATTTGTGGCTGTTATACAAAATCTGGGTTAGGTCAGAAGAACACATTCTGAAGCAACACACCACACCACACAATCTTCACTTACCCAAAATGATAACAAACAGGTTCCTTGAATTAAGACTTTTAAAATGGCAAATGTTCTACGTCACCTTTCCTCACATTTGCATACATTTTAAACTGAGTTGATGTCTTCTACAAACTCCCAGAACTCTGTTAGTTATAAACTAATAGATAAGTAAACCTATCTTCTAATTTTGGGGGAAAGCATTGTCATGATTGAAATTGTAGGAAGTATTTTCTCTACACTTTTTCAGAACTTGCACACAGATCCTTCTCTTTCCCTTCTAAGAAAATGAGGAATATGTATGAGCTGAGTCATCAGGTTTGCTATGGCCCAATTAACACTCCTACATTCACAGGTTTCTGCATGAATGATTTTAGCCTACAATCCTATATGTTGTTTTTGCACATATAACTGCAACCATTGTTAATGTTACTGCTGTTTAATATTGCACAGAAGCTTCAAGAAGAGAAATCACACCTCCATGGCCCTTAGGAAGATCGCCATTTGCATATAAAGAGTCTCATCAGGAAAAAGTGGAAGATCTGCTAAGTCTCCTAAAATACTCTCATCTTTAACTAGCAGAGAAAAAAAAATATATTTTAAAAAAGATCAACAACCAGATGGATGTTGGTCAGCAACAATGGGCTATTTCCAAATTTACAGGGGAATTACAAGAGCTTTTGGAATTCATATCAGAAAATCTTTGCTAGCAAATAGGGACAAAATTTTATTTATTAGAAGACATAAATTTGTGCTGCTCCCCATGTGCATTCAGTAAAACACTGTGGAATACAATTTCACTCCTCAGTCAAAGTAGCATCTCTTACAGAGACCTAAGAACTCTTACTCCACGAATACCAACCACAGATCCTGTTGTGAGAGACAGTGTGTCCAAGGAATCTCCATATCTTCGTAGTTTTATTTTTTATCTTTCTAACTTTTCCCATTTTCTAGAGATCATGAGATTTCCATAAGTTTCATATGTTAATGTTTTTCACATTGAATGTATTGATAATACTGGTTTTATGTTCAAACTGACTGTCTTTAAGGCATTTAAGGAAGACACATATAAATCATTTTATATTATAGATTTCATAGAGAAAATGTAAGTATGAAAAAACATGTTTTATAGAGTTTTCTGCTGCGGCTTTTTAGACACAGTAAGTAATTAAACAGTGCTGAAGTGCATCAGAAAGTGTTTCAATACCTTTAAAAATTGTTTTAAATGCTCATCTTCATGTAACCAGTCTTTGTAGAGAGAAGTCCACTGAGATACCAAATGTAAGACTTTCCGCTTCCTACAAGACACATCAGACTCATCTTCTTTCCCTTGGTGGTTCTTAGCACAATAGGTGCAGTAGGTTAAGGAATGAATAATAAGGTCTCACATAAACTTAAAAATTAACTGATGGCAAAGACTTTGCAATCATCTCATCGAAAGATTTTTTTCAGTACATTACTCAGTTTTAAATGTTTTATCCTATCTGAAGCTTTAGGAGTTTCATCAACTTTTTGGAATGAAGTTCTCAGTAATAGACATGTCAAACAATCCTCTGTGCCAACATGATTTTTCTTCATTACAGATCAGAGAGGTGATTCTATAAAAATAAAATCAATTCAAAAGGAATTACAAAATGTTGAGTCATTTCTTTTCTGCAGAACTGAGAATGAACCTTTGTCCTGCACACCATGGCTACGTGAATGTCTGTGGGAAGGAGGGCAATGCATCATTAACAATAACAAAAAATCCAGGCAACAGAAGTCAGTTTCTTTCTGCCTGCACAAATTACAGTATCTGCAGAAATACCACTATTAAAATTAAAAAAAGAGTGAACAACTATTTCTACCATCGTTCTCTATTCACAAAGCAGACGCACCAAACAGACAATACCCACTTGTAGATTGTTCCTATCCCTTTGCTATTCTTTCTATTAAGAGGTAAAAAGATGATGTGTTCACCTCAAAACATAAAGAAGGGGGGAAAAGAAAAGCAAAGAAAGTTTATTTTATAGTCACAAGTTTATTTAAACAATGCTCCATAGCTTATGGAAATCACTGGAAATGCATGAAAATAATTCTTTTATCTCAGAATGAGTTAAGACTTATATCCTGTATCACATGAAAAAATTATTGTAAAATGCTTATTCTTTATTTTTTCTCTTTGTAGGTATTCTAAGAATTAACATAACCTGGAAAGGTTTTAACCCCACTTTAAATGTTGCCTCGTCAGCTTATTTATCTTTAAACAAAAACAAAAATTGCATTGTTGCTACGAGTTAGGCATCTGCTTCAATACAGGTTTATTCTGAGGCAGCTTTATCTTTGTATATTTGACTTCAGAGAAGGAATTTTTTATTTATTGATTCCTCAGCTATGCAAATTCTAAGTGTTTTAATAAGTGAACATGTGTGTGTGTGTGTGTGTGTAGTTACAGGCACAAGCCAATTAGGGGAACTCATATCCAAATTTGGATTTAATGTTTCCAGTTTGAATCTCTTCATCCTCAACCCATTTGAGTTAAGAATACAATATAACCTAAACTATAGATCTGAGTCAAATCCAGATATCATAAACCTTATGAAAACTGGGCTGAAGAAAAAGAGACTTTGAAAGATCAGCTAAACCAGTCCATCCAAATCCACCCTAACTAGTCCACCTTAAGAGAGGCTCAAGTATACCACTGCAATACATTTTCTGATTTCTTCTTCTTAATACTCTCCAATATAAAAGATTCTACTGTCTCACACATTTTCAACTCCACCATTTATTTTCTTAAGGAAAAAAAAATCCAAAATAATTCTTAGTATCTAACATGAAAATATCTTACAGCAATTTATTCTCACTGCCTTTTGTCCCATCTGGCACTGATATAGGAACAGATTCTTCTGTTCCTCTTTAAGTACCTGAAAGACTGTCCCATTTACATATAGATTCCCTTTTTTCAGTAAAACAATCCAAACTCTTTCACATCTTCTTTGTAGGTCTTTTTTCTAGAATACTGTTAATTCCCATTGGTCTCTTCTGAAGTTTTTCCAGTTTGTTCATGCATTTCCTGGGCTGTGATGCCAAAATCTCAAATGCAGTTCACTTTCTAAGCATGCCATAGTAAATATTTGACAATCTTTCTCTTTTCTTACCAATTTTTCATGCAACCTCAAAATAATCATGTAGGATTGTATTTCAATAATATGCAAAGTACAAAACCAGGCATGCAATTTTGATATAAGGCTCAACAATAGATAAAACTAGGAGAAAGTGTGTGACCCCTGTGACTGCAACATTCCGTAAAAGGATATTGCCTCAGAAGTGCCTGGCACAAGTCATCGGTCGTCATGAAGACTGTGTACGTGAGCAGGAAGTCATCCAGGAGAGTTTCTGCAGAGGAAGACAAAAAAAAACCCAAGGCACAATACATTAGTCAGAGCAGAAAGAGAGTATCTATTCCTGCTACTGTGCATGGAAGCAACTGGGAACTCTAAAAAAAAAAAAAAAAAAAAAAAAAAAAAAAAAAAAAAAAAAAAAAAAAAAAAAAAAAAAAAAAAAAAAAAAAAAAAAAAAAAAAAAGTCCAAAGAATACAGAATATATGAAACTAAGTTTCAAAATGTTAACAATATGTTGCCACTGCAAAGATCCATCGCTTCATTTAACAAGCACATTCTCAGCTCCCAAAGCCCCAACAGGCACAGGTATGCACAAATAAGTCACAGTTCAGGGATCAGTAAGAAAGAGTCCTTATCACAAACACCACCATCCCAGTCAGCTGAGCTGCACAAAGCAACCTTTCCATACACTAACTTGTTCTGGAAATTCAGAAGAACAGCTTTTAGTAGTAGGAGAGAGAAAACTGATTGCCACGTAACGTGATTAACGTCTATGCACAGTACTTGAGAACCATGAAATAAATATGTGCAAATCTTTAGCTGGTTAGTCTTGGGGGCATCACTGTAAGTGCTGACAAGTTTTCTCTAAGGTTCATTTAGTTACATTTGGAAGGGTTTTTTCTTCACTGATTTCTATCGCTGAGTCT
The DNA here is from genome assembly GCF_003031625.1 of Empidonax traillii. Classification (NCBI taxonomy): domain Eukaryota; kingdom Metazoa; phylum Chordata; class Aves; order Passeriformes; family Tyrannidae; genus Empidonax; species Empidonax traillii. Next base: position 74,885 of record NW_020955210.1, read on the forward strand.
AAAGGTACTTGCTAACAGACCATCCCTACACACTGCAGCTGTAAGCACCTCAGATTGTCAGGACGAACGTCCAGTTTGGATCTCAGTGTATCTTTCTCATTCCTCATTCCCATGTCACACTATTTTTAGGATTTTTCCAAGCCTTTACTCCAAACAGCATGAAGCTGAAAGCACTGGGTTTGGTCTAGGATGCCAGGGTGCAGGGGTAATCTCATGGCGGTCTTCAACAACCCAATGGCAGAGTGGAGATAAGACCAAGCCAGTTTTTCCTGGAGATGTACTCCAAAATGACAAGGGGCAACCATCAGAGCTGGCAACAAATTGAAATTTGTCTAGATCAAGGGGTTTCCTCTTTTCCTTCTGTGAGAAGGGTCAACCATTGCGACAGGTTACCTGCACAATCACCAACATCAGTATATTCAGGGCTTGCCTGTGCAAATCTCCAAGCATCTTGGTCTTACTGGACCTGCTTCCATCACAAGTTGGACCCAATGCTTTCACAGATCCCTTCCAACTGAAATTATACAAATTTGAAACAAATCTGTTTCCAATTTTAGTAAACTACTCATATATATATGACGCATGGTCTAGGAGTAAATCTGTACCTGGTTCACACTATAAAATCTTTTCTTTTCTGCAAACAGACAGTTATATTGGTCTTTTTAACAACAAATTAAAAATGGTTTTGTTTATTTTTTTGGTTTTATTTTTTTCTTCCCCAAATGGTAAGATTTACAAGTTTTCAGGGGTTCCTGTTCACTGTATTTCTTTTAATTTCAGCAAACACACTGTGTTCCTTTACACAAGAGAATAGGTTTGCTTTTCCATACCAGAATAGAAACATGGACAGAGGCTAAACAATAACAGAAGTGATTCTAGTTATATTGCAGGGCAAAAACACTTTACCAGTATAACTAGTTGGTACTAGTTAGCACCAATTATATTCAGTTGTGATTTAACTGGCGGATTTACAACCACAAAAACTAAGGGTCAAACCACACCTCACATGAGACAGACAAGGATGACCCCTGATTTCTGTATCCTGATTTATTTACTATTTGTTTGTGATCTGTTCCAGTCCAAGCTAGTGCTTGTGTAGGAGCGTGTAATCGAGGGCATCCCAGCAGCTTTTCATGCTAAGGCTGCAATTTCACAATAGTTTAGACCAATTTCCATTACAGCTGCCTTGGATCTCCTTGTCAGCAAATTATTGATCCTATAGCTGTGATGCAGGATGGCAATAAGAATTCATCCATATATCATTCAAAGACAGATATCATGTGGATATCACATGGATGGATAGCTAATGACATACCACTCTGTGAGCATGGGATTCAAAATAACTCCATTGACTTCTCGAAAAATTAAAATAAATCTATCTAGATCAATGCATTTAACACAGCTGGTCTAGAAAGAGTCCTGAACTAAAGACACATAGTAAAACCCCCTTGCACTCAGAAACAAAACAATAAATTCTTTATATTTCACCAACATTGTTAAAAATGGTGGAAAGTATTATCTTTGCATAAAAAGGGTATTTTGTCTCAGTAAATGAAAAGACATGGTGAACAGCTTGTTCTCTATCTGAAAGGTCATCTATTCATTCTGTTGCACGTCTTTTGGATGATACAAAGCAACTATTAAAGTTGGAGGTTTCTCAAACATTTATTTGGAAACAGCTCAGCTTGGAGTCAACAACTACATTTTAGTTCTTCCTTGAACCATGTGACTGAGCAGTGATCCTCACAAAGGCACAGACATTTACAGTAGATTATTTCCCTAATTTGCTACTCTACGTAGGTGATATCTGAGTTTCAGCAATACACAGCCATGTGTTCAGAAAAGAAATTAAGTCCTAGTTGAAGCAAAACTGCAATGCTTATCAATGAACTTCTGCAATTGTTCAAAATAGCATGACTCGATCATACTAACAGGTGTTCAAGAAACAACTTATAGGTTTATTTTTATTACCTAATTATCTGTTTTCCAGGTATCTATCTACAGTTCTTCCAGCATCCCGAAGTGTGGGGATGGAAAGAAAGGCTGGTTTTGCTATAATTTGAGGTTTTTGGTTTTTTTCTTAAACTTCTCGCAAGAACTATGCTACAGACAATATTAAGGCAATTCTCTCAAAAAAATAGTGAAGGGAAGCCTAACACTTTGTTCAGATAATTTACAATTGTTTTTAACCCTCTGTTCATCTCCCTCTCTCATGCTCAATCATACATCCTGCCATTCACAGCATCTTGTTTCTAACAAAACAAGGTGTATCGCTCAGCTGACTTGAAGCTGCACACATGTATACATAGTGGTTTCTCTTATCCTCTAAATACAGAGGAAATGCTAAAAAGAAAAGTTCATAAATTATGTTTCCCATTGCTTGTATATAGGATAAATTTCTTCAAATTGCCTCTAAACTTGTTTAGAAATTTAAACCCTAAAGGAATGTTCTGAACAAAAAAAGTCTGGATTATACATGTGGTCCATTAATAGCATCACTCATCCGTTAAATTACTTTAACAAGTAAGCAATGAAAGTGCTTTTGCTAGATTAAATATCTATTACCAGACATCACCTAAAGACTTTACGATAATATTCGTATTTTTAAATGCCTGCACTGGTTCGTGGGTATTTCCCTCAAGTCCTACTGTTCACTGTAACTATCTTCTGTATTTTCTTCCTAAATGCCCTGTAATTGAAAATCATGCCAGAATGGTTTTTCATGCCATAGCAGGAACACAAAACCTAAGGGTGTACTAATCTTTCAAAAATAATTTGCTCAAAACAAACAACTGCACACTTGTCAGACACTTTTGGACACTAATGTGTCCACAAATTATAATTTCTGTTCTTAATCTATGGAGAGAAAGAGCAACCATGAGAGGATTTATTCATAGCACATTATTCATTCTGTTACTAATGGCCACTAAGAGCAGTAAATCTGAATGAGGAAGGGCTCTAAATGCACAAGTGGAGCTGACAATTATAAACAAAAGTCTTTCTGTGCTTTTTTTCTGTTTAGTCAAAGTTGATTTAAGAGTTAAAAAAAAGGCAATTCCAGACAAGTCATTAATAATTTACAGTCCACCATAAGCCCACTCAGAATGGTAGTGAAACGTATACCTCTGCTTTTAAATTTTACACTGTGTTCCAGTTTCTACCTAAACTTGTGACCATTTTTCTTATAATTCCCATAGAAAAAGTTTTTCTGGGATTTGTAGTAAACAGGGAGAATAAAATGAACAGTAATTGTTGTAAAAGAAAAGCTCCTACTGGAAGGAAAGTCTTTGTGCAAAAGCCTGTGACGCTATGGTACTTTTTTTTTTTTTAATTTCTCTTCTTCATGATTTTTTAATATAATCTTTTTCTTCTAGCCATCAATCTAACTTTTCCTTGTTCCTCACAATTTTCCTTTATTTGGCTAAGCAATTATTACGAAGTACTCAGTTAACTTGCAACTATGGAATATTTCATCTCAAAAACAATTTCAAGCATTTTAAAGCTTCATTAAGACATGCAACAGAACCAGCATGTGTCCAATGGGCTCCTGATCTTGCAGTTCTTTGGAGGCAGCCTTAGGCAATAATCTCACCACACCAATTGAGTGTGAGTTCCACAGGCATAAAAATAATAAAAAAGCAGGCACTGTGCTTGTTTGCTATTCAATAATCAATTCACACCAGCTTCTGCTGAGACAGTTTCTCCCAGGCTGAGTGTCCTCTCCCCAAGTGAAATAAAGCATCTGGACACCAGCTTTACCAGGAGCAGTTAGTACTGCTCATCCCACTTTTCTGTGATGTACAAATTCTTCTGCAAGACAAGTTCAGAGTGGCTGAGGGATGAAAACAGCAGTATATAGATATGGGATTTTCTCACAAGTGTGAAATATCCAGGGAACATCTGCTTTCAGCTGGTAACTAAAGGACTCAGCAATACATCTACATGAGAAGTTGCAACTGTATTGCATTTATAGGGTGATGATAGCCAATAGCAACAATGGGGTATTTCGGGGGAAGGAGGATCTAGGGTCCCAGAGACATTAAATGGTAATATATTTGGACGAACAACACATCATATGATCCCATCCACTTAAAAAAATAAAAAAATCAAAAGGATTCTCTGCTGCTTTTCATGTGTCCACTTACCCCTCTAACCTGATCACACCTTTTCTCTCTGAGAAAACAACTTTACAAATACTAACTCAAGGTGATGGTGCAATTGTAAATGCCAGGAGGAAAGGATGGGTTTCTTACATGGGTTTACACACCAAATATTATTTTCCAATAGTTTATTTTCTCCTTTCTTCACCCTCTTCTCTAGGCAGAGTATCAATTACTAAGGCTTAGGACAGAAATCAATACAGATCTGGAAACAGAAGTTGTCCATGGCACACATTTAACAAGTCAGGACAGGTGGTACACTTCATGGTGTTCCGTGTCCAACACCTACAACCTCTTCTCAAAATGAGCATTTTCTTAAACTACCACAGTGGTAAAAGGCATCAGTGGAGCAGCCTCACATGAATAACTTGTAATGTAAATGCGAAAAGAGACTTAATTTAAAGGAAATGCCTTTGTCAAATGGGTGAAAAGTTAAACTCTTTTGATTAAATTAAATATATTTGAGGACAGCTTTAAAAAGAAAATATTTTAAAAGCTATCACATAGAATGAGTAAAGAAGGAAAAGTAGGGAAATATTCCAGTGTTACAGATAGATAAACCTCTCTAATTATTCACCCAGCAATTTGTATGTCCAGATATTATTTACTAACATGCATGTACTAACATTACTAATATGCATCAACCAGCATCTTTGGACCATCACAGCTAAATCAATACTTCATATACATTTACATTACAGACACATCCAACAGCTCAGACTATAGTCAGAATACACCTATTGCTCTATTGCTAATATTAGACTCACTGTCCAGCTATGCCAGATATAATTATTCCTAATGCCTGAGTCATTAATCCCTTTATATCCACAAGAAGAGATAACTTGAAGACAAATTCCAGTTTGTCCTGATTTTCTGATCACACTATTACATCCTGAACAGTTTTTAGTTTGCTCCTTCTCAATGTCCAACAACAAAAATCCAACAAACAAACAAACAAACAAACAAACAAACAGAAAACCAAAGCTGCTGAAAAATAAGACAAACAAGTCTTCCCACTCTCAGTGACAAACTGTGACTGCTAAAATGACAAGAACCACTCTCTTTTTCATCTACAGAGCAACATTTCAGACACTGTTCTCTCCACTCTATAGCACTTCTGTTTCCATGTTCTTTCCAGTATGTGCTTATTTAATTATTAAGGAAAAAAATAAAGCCATGGAAAACAAGGCAATGGAAAAGATTGAAAATATGCAACATACCGAGTTTTTTGCTTACAATTGTGTGGTTTATAAAAGGTAACTTCCCCTATACTTCCCCTATAGAGGAGTATAAGCATATAGACTCCATGCATATAGAGTCTATTCCTTTATCTGCAGATTGTCTCTCATGTACTGTTAGTTGGGAAGAGAGTACTGACAGTACAATCTGTTAAACTGCAAAGAAAAATAAGTAATCTTGGGTTTGTTCCTTTTTTTTTTTTTTAAACTTATCACCATTCTGAGCCCAAATCTCTTCAACTTCGCACAGTACAAATCCACTGTGAATGGCTGTGCAAGAATTACAGAAAGATTTAAGGGTTTTTCAGGCTTGTATTCCGCACTAAATCGGATTATAAGAAAATATAGATAAAGCACTGGAATGCAAGTCTTTTTCCACTTTATGCAAAGTAGTGATTCAGCTTTCTCCAAGGATTTGCTGGTGGAGGCCAAACACGTGTGGAGATTGAAGGGAAAGCAAAACAAAACAAAACAAACAAACAAAAAACACAAACCAAAAAAAAAAAAAAGAGATAATTAAACTGAGAAAAAGGATGGAAACTCATGCACCGAATTAAAAAATAATAAGTCTCTGCTTTCCAAGCCAAGGAAATCACTAAGTGCCCTTCCTGCTCAATTTACCTTTCAGAAATATAACAAACAGGAGTAGATCATAAGATGTTCTTCATCCTGAAGCATGTTAGAACCTGAGTGTAAGGTACTGGCTGTCAGCATGTAGGAACTCCAGTAGCACAAAATACGAATGGGGACTACACAGGCATTTTTCAAACATCAATGCAAACTCTTGAGTTTTGTTTTGTTTTGTTTTGTGTGACAATGAGGTCTCTTTGGTGTTTGGGGGGGATATTTTTGACAAAGATGAAGAGGGAAATAAATGTATTTTACACAATATACAATAAATTCTAAAACCCTTTAGCTATGCCATTTACCATTTGTGATTATGGCAAAGATGATGAGATGACCATATGGTCAGGTCCTGACATCCCCTTATGTTAATACACTTACCAGTATTAGCCAGAGCTACAAATTTCATAATCACCAACAACCTCAAAATTTGTTCTGTGCATCATCCTTACCTTGCAGGACCAGCCACTTCTTTCTATTTTGTGAGGCTCATCCTTCAGATTATATTTGGGGGAAAAAAAACCCAAACAGCTAAACCAACTGAATCCTTTGGAATTTTTTTCTTACTATCTATGACTGAAAGCTGGGATCAATAATACTAATGCACCTCTGACCTCATTGCACATATTGGAAATCTTTTTTTTTTTTAAAGAAAATATTCACTGATGGGGTAAGCAACACCATACTGATCAGAAATAGTTAAATCCTGCATGTCTCACAATGATCAAGAAAAGCAGCCCTATGAGATGGGGTTACAGCTGGGCAAACAGACAGATGAGCTCCCTGTGCCTGAGTAAAATGGATGTTGATTGCTTACTATTCTATAGGGAATAAACATTTTTGCTATTTTAAATATTCAGTCACTGAGTTCAAATTAAACAAAATGAGGTCTACAGCAAAGCGTTTTCAAGTTTTTCAGCCTCTCGGTGCTGAAGGTTCGTAGGCTCAATAAATTCTTGTCACACCTCTTACTCCTTTCTGCAAAACGAGAAAAATTATAACCACACCTCAAGGCAGACAATGCTACACACAGATTCTTTGTGTGGTTTGGTTGACATAATACTATGCAATGCTCTGAAACCTTTCAGCAATGCAAACACAGGTCCTGTGAGTTCTAATTGTAATCAGAAAATTGCTTGTTCTGCAGAAACGGAAAAACGATTTGATGGCAACTCTTTTTAAAGATAGGAGTTTCTCAATAATCTGTAATTTCACAGCAATTTACTAAAAATGTCAGGATATCTCAGAGTACAAACAGTAAATGCAAATTGCTATCATTACTATCTGATCTAGCAAGATATTGCTCTTGTCTGAGAGAGTGCTGAGTGGTCCCAGACCTCCACTGCATTTAGCAGATAGCAATGGTGCTCAGGACCTTGCAGGATTAGCCCTTAATTCAAAATCAAATCCTCTAATAGTGCTATGCCACCATGGACACAGCATGAAGAAAAAAATGAAATGATGCTGAGAAAGAAAGGTCAATGAAAAAAAAGAACATCAATATATAATTTGCTGCTAATGTATTAAAACAATTATAGTAGTTATGTCACCTAACCACCAAAGCACCAAGAAATCAATGCACAAAGGACTAAAGAGCAAGCCATTTATTTCTGGCATTAGGTTAGAAAATGAAAATACATAAGGGCAAGATATTTAACTTGTACAACCACATTTTTTATTAGAGGACAAAAGTCAGAACTAGGAATAATTTCTAAGGTCATCTCCCAGAAATTTCTGGCAGTATTTTAACATCTGCAAAATGAATCAAACACATTCTGTCTGGTAAGGTCAAAGATCCTCCTAAAGTTGAATTCCAGTTGCTGCTATCACATGTATTGGAGCAGTTTCTTATTTTGTTTGAGGGACAGAAAGCCCTGAAGCCACAGGCAGAGAGCAAATGTCAAACTTGTCCAGCTTTAATGAGACACTAATTTTTCCACATAGAAATCTGAAGCTCCCTTTTTCCTCCAGGTAGGAGGGTGACCTGGTGGTTAATGTGCAGCTATAATGGCTGGGGTTACTTGAAATTATTGAACAAATCCTCTACGCCTTATACATTTTGAAGCATTAGAAAATGTTGCCTATAGCACTCACCCTAAGATATTGACAATTTTTGTTAAAAAGTGCCTTTGACTGCTGCACTCAAGCTTTCCATGCAGTAAAACTTGACAGTAAATGGAGGTATTTTAATGCTCATGTGAAATCCTCACACAAGTCTTGTTGCAGAAGGTAGTCACTCCTTGTTCGCATCAGGCACCTCCCAAAGTACTTTAGGAGAAAAAACCATCCTCTCTTTCCATCGATTGTTTAAAATAAGCCAGCCAGACCAGGATTGCCTGTAGCAGCAGGACAGAGGATAAAAGATTTAATGGTTCCCTTTCATCCTTCTGCCTGCAGTCCAGCTGCCTTAGCACAGCATGCTGTGATCTGCCCTCATGGGTTTGTACCTCCAGCCTGCACACTGCCTGGCACCCCAGGCACTAGTGTAGCTCAGTAAAAGTTACAGGAGCAAGTGCAAGGCAAGCTTCTACTTTTCTGCTTCTGTCTTGCACCTGAACATCTTTGCACGCTCCTCCCCAAGCACCCAAAGAGATGCAGTCTCTCTAGTCTCTCACAAGTTCCAGGTGCCACCGAGAGCTGTCACTGCTTCTGTGCCTCCTTTTGTTGCCTGATGGCAGCACAGCACACAGCCAGTGACAGCTGTGCACAGAAAGGGGCTGTATCATCTGTCCCCTCTGCCACTGCAAGCCTGGTCCTGCCAAATGGGTACTCTAAGGTGCCCATGGCTGCTCAAGTTTTTTGCCAGGTGCACCAGCTCAGCAGACATTTGAGTCAAAAGGAAACTTTAAAATTAGACATTCAACTTTCAGAAAGTTAACACCAAGGCAGGTGCATTTAATCTTTATTCCTTTTGTCTTTGCTGTCCAACACTTATGTGGCATTTAAGAATAGCCAAGTTTCAAATTCAGCATGTCCTTCTCATTGCTAAACTAGAAAATCCGCTCCTAGGAAACAGTAATCTTCAAATTTAATATTACATATAAACATAAAAAATCAACACATCCTCAAAAAAAGATTGTGAGATTGTATTTTCAGGGTTATCAAAGTGAGATGCTTTAAAACAGCCTTTCAGAGACACTTCTGAGAACACGAACCCAAATTTTCTGCTAGCAACCCAAAAGTAATATACATATACATATATATATATATGACTATTAGCCCCAACATTTTCAACTTCAGTACCTAGTGACAGGCTTCAAAATCCACTGTATTTGGACACTATCCAGTCCAGCAGATTATGACTGTGCTGTAATCAGTATAGTGACCAGAATACATTCCATGTTGGTACATGACATGGATAAAGGACAGGTCAAACTACACATGGCAACGCGACATCTAGAGCTCTGCAGCTCAGGGACAATGCCTCAACTTCAGTGTGCAATGTTATCCCCATCACCTGCCACTAACTGCTTTCCATATCGACCAGAGGGACTGGTCCCTTAGGGGAACAGAAATGTACGGATCCGCATTGTATATTTTTTAAAAGTGTTTAGCAAGAAGCTTTAATCTATTATTTTCCCCCTACAAAGCAGCAAGGGGAAATTTCTTTGTGCTTCAGCCCAGGGAAAGAGATATAAGGAGAATCTTGCTTGCCCCTGGGAGCCAAATTATCATAAATATGTTAAGCAGTGCAAGCTCCCCAACATGTGGCACTAGAACACGTGCAATAAACATCACAGCATCTCTTCAGGGAAGCCTAGCACAACAAAACCTCCACTGACAAAACGCTCTTGGCTTCTGTAGATTTGGCAGAACCATCTATAAAGGGAATGATGGCATTCCCATCTGAGCAAGAACTGCTGGATTTGGTCCAAATGTCTGTAGAAGATTGGAATAGCATTCACTAGACTAATGAACAGACTGCACACTCCATCCAGCACATGAAAGGTCAAGTGATGGGATATTTTTGGTGTATTGGGTCACACACACTAGGTTAGGGTCTTGCATATACACAGCTGTGGTCCACTGTCATGTAACCTCCTAAGCAGAGAGTCACCTGCCAGTACCTTCTGACACGTGGAGGCAAAAGGTCCAGCAAAGATGCTGTATGGCTGCCATGTGTTACAGGCCCTGTTGGGTAGGGGCCATGGGGAAGGAGGGACTACATCTTGCAAACCCACAGGAGACCCAGACAGACATTAGCATACTGCAGTGTCCCTGCTCCACTGAAGGAAAGCACTTCCAGCATTTTACCCAGGGTGTACAATACTTCAGGCTGATGGGCACATACTTCTCAGATACCTCTGAAATAACTTATGCATTATCTAAACAGCTACAACACAGAGTAGAGACCTCCTTGTACTGGGAGAGGGATAGCACAAGAGACACAACATGCAAAAACCAAATAGGGCCATACACGCATCTTACATTTCCACACCTGCCAACCTCCCCCTTCCCCAGGACAGAGCAGCATGGCTTCACAGCATAAAACCAGAACCATGAGCACCAGAGCACTCATAAGGCAGCTGTGTTTTGCTTCCCTGTGTGGTGAATGGGTTCCAAAAAAAACCTGATGAGTTTCATGATAGTGGTGTTGAAATACATCGTTACACTTGTTGCAGACTTATTTGTATGATATACGTCCTTAAATTATAAACCTGAAATTGTACTTGTTGTACTGAGACACCCAAATCATTCCAGTGACAGGTTAGCATGTAATTAAAGACAGCTTTTTTCCTTAATATTACATCTTAATGGAAGACAGCAATAAAAAATGTCTTGCACATAGTCTGTGTATGTATTAAGAACATCTAACAACTTCAAACTATTGTGTTTGTCAGTACAACCCTGTGCTGACAGCTGAAAGAAAGAAATAACAAAGCTTCTTGCTTGCCCTGTTTAAAGATCACACAAGGGTAAGATGTGAGGAACAGATATTATCCAGAGTTCAGCTGCCTGGGGAGTAAAACACCTTCTTGAGCATATTTCCCCATGGCAGAAGAACTGTGTTTGTGTGCATTTTGGCTGCTTGCAACACACAGTAGCTCAATGCTAGACTTTTAAGAATGAATACCTTTATTTTGATAATTTTAAAACTATTTTTACTCACTGGGGACCTCAGCATTAGATCCTGGACTGAGCTGTACCATAATTACTCAGGGATTTTAGTTGATGGTCTTACTTATTTCAGTAAAATAAAGTGGAGATATTAAGCAATTATAGATGAAAGCCTTTTTTTGGGGTAATTTGCTAAAGGTGTATATTCACTTTTCTCAGTATTTTGGATTTTTAGTGCTCTTTATTGACTCAGTCACAAAAAAACTACAAAAAACAAACACACACACACACACACACAAAAACCAACCAAACAAAAAAAACCAAAACAAAACACACAAGTCTTGAATTGCAGGATTATACCAGTCCAAAATTATGCCTTTCTTCCTTTGTATCTTTCTTTTGCAAGTCTTATGAAATAATGTGCTTTTCATGCACAGTATTTAAAAGCATTTAATGCAAGAGATGCACCTGTACCTCATGGAAATTGTTTGTTCAGGTTTTAGCTCTTCATCAAGACAGCCAGCTCTCTCCTGGATTTCCTTGGGGCACAGAGGAATCTCCTTTGCTGACAGGTAAACCCTACCTTTCTGTACAAGCGTATATGTATCCGATGCAATATTAAGGATAAAGGTAAAAATCCTAAACTGCAATAACACACAAGACAATGTGTTAAACTGTGCCTCTTGGATCATCTTCTCCACGACCATGTTTCACCACTACATTTAACAGCATCTGGCTGTGACTAGTGCTCGCTGCCATCTTTCATTTCTATAGCTCTTTTAGGCCATTAGTGCCAGCACAGTTTTCATAAAGTGTGCTTCATTTTTTCAGTGTGCAAAGAAAAGGAGGCAGACATGGGCTCAGGAGAGGCGGGAGGTACCTGCCAAGGCTGAGTATGCAGATCCAGTGCCCTCCTTTTCTGCCCACCTCTCCACAGTCCCACGCAGACAATACCAGTCCGTTTGGCCAACATCATCAAATGTGAGTCAGGTGGTGATACCTCTGCAAATTGCCTTTCCCTATCAATTTTTCAAACCCTCTTCAAATTAAATAGGCTAACAGCATACCTTCTACTTTCTCTCAACATTTCTTCTTCTTTCTTATTCCCCAAAGGAAAGTGACTTTTGCAACTGAATGGTCTGTCCAACTGTCTGTCAGTCTTGCTCTCCCTTAGCCCTGTAAACTTCGAATCTGTTGACAAATTTCAACCAAATTTGAGACAGAGCAGCAAATTGTCAAAGACACTATGTTCCTTTAAGCAATGGGTAAACTTACTCTCACTGCTTACAGGAACACAGTGTATTTGACACTTCCTGCCAGATACAGCTGGTAGCCTTTATTTCAGCAAGACAATCGTGTCTCTTCTACAGGTACACCTGAAGTAAAGGCTACCATTAAGCACAGCTATGTTTGTAGACATAAAGTAACTCAGCCAAAGGAGATAAAGTGATAGTGCCTTGAGCTGCATCTGGCAGGAATGTTTTGGGGTTTATTTTATTAAAAGATATAATCTCAAACACTGGGACTACTAGCATCACTGAGATATCCTCATTTAGAATTCTGCAAATTGTGTCCATACCCTATTTCCCTAAGAGGGCTTCCTATCACTGCTGTTCCCATTTCTCTGTTGCACCAGGTTGCTGAGTATTCTCTTAGTGGACTATAAATTCCCAGGGCAGAGCACTGTCTCTGTGTTTGCATAACACCAGTAACACACATTGTGGCTTCTGAATTACTCTCTATACATAAAATGACAATTCATTACCTTTCTGCTTTTTTTTTTCTGCAGAAATGGTATTTGAGTTTCGGTTGGTTGGGTTTTTTTAATTCAATTGCTCTGATTATTCAATTAGTTGTTAAAGGCAATTATTAAAAAGGGGAGTTTTTCCTTATTAAGAAGCAGTATCCTTCCTATATCATCACTGGTTAGCCCATGGAAAATCATCAATTATGGGGTGACACTCTCAGACTGCAATCACTTGTCCTTGGCTGTAGCCCAGTTAACACTTCTGCTAGGTGTAACACTTCCTATAGCTTTCAGGTTACAAAACAGTGAGCATATATTTATTTTTCTTAAAGAGTGCCTGTCAGAGAAGGTAACAAAGCATCTTAAAGGAAGACTCTGAGGATTACATACCACCCTATAGCTAGATGAATGCTTCATATATAAGAATGTGTATTTAAAAGCAATTTTCCAAATCAGTTTTTAGAAACACATCACTGATTACAGTAAACATATAAAAGCTGGAATCAATTCCATTAGGAGCTGCTGTGCCGAACACACAGTAGCCCACATCCCAGAAGGACAATGAAGTATAATATGCAAGCTCATTTAATCACCATATCCAATTACAAGGAGGAATAAATCATCACACACATGCCTACGTCTGAATTTTAAAAAGTAAATAGATCATGAATAGTCAAGCCAAATGCTGTGAATCTCTGGATTCACAGATTAGCTGGGGAAGTGGTGCAATCACTCTCCCTTTGAAATTTTTCATTCAGTTTGGAGCTTGATCATACAGAGCTGACATTCTCTGCATTAGGGAACTCAAAATCCTGCCAAACATTCACCTCAGCAGAGTTTGTGTATGGTCTAATGATGGACTTTCCTAGTCCTGATGCATACTCAGGACTCCCCTAAATCACAGGGGTTCAAAAGAGGAGATGGCTTTCTTCTAATACTATGAATAGCAGCACTTTGGCCAACTGCTTTGCTGCAAACTCCCTCATCCCAGATCTACATGACCACACCCTCCAGGAGGATCTGAATGCTCTCATTTGTCAAGAAAACCCACTACAGCAGCTTCTTGGAAAGTTGATGGCATTTTCATGTTTTTCAGATGCTTTCAGAAAATTGTTATTAAATTTTTATCATTCTTTGTAATCAAGAGCATAGTTGTAACTTCCCAAATTACATCTTACTAACCTCGACTCCCTGAACAAATTTCCTATCCTTTAAACTATGATGTTAAATCAAATGCCCTATGGCCCATCTGCATGTCAAAACCCTCACCCCAGCAGGGGGATTAGATTCTCATTAATACTAACAAGATCTGTATTCACACATCATAGAAAAAAACCTGTCCAAAATATTTACATAAGCCGTACAAGCAACCCATGAGATGTTTGCCTGGAGATACGGGCCATCATGTTTGTTACAAGACTGTAACAAAATTTCCCTCAACCCAGTCATAGAATCATAGAATGATAGAACAGATTGGGTTGGAAAAGACCTCCAAGATCATCAAGTCAAACCCCTGATCCAACTCCAATTACTATATCATGGCACTAAGGGTCACATCCAATCTCTTGTTAAAAACCTCCAGGGATGGTGAATCCACCACCTCTCTGGGTAGGCCGTATCATATCATATCCTAACAGGACAGACCTCAGGAGAATGTCTCCTTGCTGCTTTGCAAAAGGAAAAGCCTAGTTTCAGCTGGCAGAAACCTTTCCTTGCCCAAGTTTAGATTTCACTTGCCCAGCACGCCTAGGTTTTCCTACTGACCACATCCCAAAATCTCTTTGCATGTGCTTTAGGGCTTCTGCCCACAGCAAACTTCGGGGTTCCAGAAGGCCCGACGATAGCAATGGTTTCCCAGGATCTCACACTGCCCTAAGGAAGGGTTCCCTGCCCACCAAGCACCCCTGTTGCACAGAGCACTGCAGCCCCAGCACAGACCGTGCCTTCAAGGCATTTGCACGCTGTGTGTGGCCCAGGAGCCCTACAGTGCAGTCACAAGGAGAGCAAGCAGTGAACAGACACTGTCTCTTTGCTTCCATGGGCCTGCTCTGGGGGACATCCTTTCTCTGGGTCAGGGAAGAGGATAGCAAGGAGGCTGCAGCAGGGCTAGGGCTGCCTCCTTGCAGCCAGGCTGGGCTCTGACAGGCCAGAGGTCTGCACCTATTTGTCTGTCCTAAGAATTACCTGGCCACTCCTAAGCAGCCTCTTTGGTCAATGCCTGCGTAGCTGAAGGTGGAGGTGAGGATGTGTTTCACCTGCTGGGAAGTGGGGTGCACGTGTGTGTTAATTGCTAAGTCATACAGTTGTTGCCTCTCTGCTACTGCTTGCTGGCACATACCAGGATAGAAATTTTCCACCTGCCTGTAATGGGAGTTAAATTCTACAGACAGCAATAAAGACAGTAAAGGTCCACAGGCAGTAAGAGCAGAGGCTGTAATTACCTCGATAGGCAAAATGTTTGCATTTGTCCATTACTGGTAGTTTTCATGCTTTGGAGCAATGCTACATGGTCACTGCCGCTTTAAGATTTTGAATGAAAACCCTTTGACAACAAGGACCTGACAAATGCTATTTGTTTGTGGTTGCTTTTCACTGTTGTTTGTTTGCTTCCAGCTTGTGGCAGTGCATCCCTCATGATGTACTAACAGTAACAACAAACAAAATCCCATGGACAAGGCTCCAGTGGGACAGGGAATGAAACCACACAAGGCTTTCATTATTGTGTTGATGCCAGGGTTCTGAATTCATGGCTGAAAAAGAACAAAACCGGGATCTGGCTTTCTGGTTTTAACTGCAGTGGTTCCTAGAGAGAGGTCAACCAGCCCTAAATCCTAAGAAATGGGGGGGGGGGGGGAGAGGGTTAAAGAAAGGCTGCCTGCTGAATGGGCAGAGCCTTGTGGGCAGCTGGAAGAGGAAGGATAACGGCAAGAGCCAGATGCAGGCTGTAGGGAAAAAAAAAAAAAAAAAAAGAAGAAAGTGAAAAGCAATAAAATGTGAGGTATAAAAGCCTCTAGCAGTCTCAAGTCAGACAGCATGATTTCTCCATGATTACATTCCTGATTCTGGCAATTTATATCTCCATCAAAACTTCAAGTTCAAGTAAAGGAATAAAATCACAATTCATCCCAAATGCTGTCGCAAGAAAGCCAAAGTTTTTTTTTTTTATTAGCTACCATTAGATCCATCAATGCTGCCATTTTATTAACATTCATCTATTTTCCCCAAACTCTCACCCTAGAATATTTTTGCTCTCAATGTCCTTGAAAACATCAGATTTTCATTTCAGAGAGAGTACTAGTAGGCTGGGTTTTGGAAGGATCTCGCAAGCACTTTTGAACTGAGACAAGGTCATCTCACGATCTCAGTCTGGCTTGGGAGACAGTGATGTGAGCTGCTGCCACAGCTACAGCTCACATTGGTGTTTTTCACCTTGTTGAAAAGATGGGACAAGTAATTTACTTTATTGCAGTAACTGATGCTATGCTGAAAAGCTCTTTCTGCCAGAGCCAGCTATACTCCACGAGGATAACTGACATCTCATGAAAAACCTTTGGCTATCAAAGTGCTGTAATTCTACTTCTATTTCAATCTCTGAAAGGATCAAAATTGACTTTAAAAAAGCAAGCAGGACTGTCTCCAATGCCAACCACACAGACTCTCCTAGAAGTTATGTACCTCAAAATGATACCAAACTGCATCAAATCTTTCCCTCTAAAAAAGCAACAGCAATTTAAAGCCTGCATTATGAGTTTATCAATTGCAATTAATGCACAGGGGTTCTGAGTTTATGCTCAGCTCATTCTGCTCTATTATTTCCTTTTCAGATAGGCCCCTCCTCTCTCACTAAAGTATTCCTTCAACAACCATCTTTTCCTACATCCAACAGCTGACCTTCTGACTTGTCCACTAAAATCAAAAACTAGCAAGATATCACAAACCACACAGCAGAATGCCCTGCAAACCTCTTCCAGCACACATCAAATTTGGCCTTCAGCAGCTGCTGTCACATCTGCCCTTTCCCTTCCCTTTTCCTTGGATATGCTAGAGAAGGCAGCAGCCAGCACTAGGTCAAGGCAGAGCCGAGCTCTGCTGCACCTGATAATTTAGAGTGTGTTGGCACCAGTTTGCCAATGCCCCAGACAGGCTTTCTCAAGCAATAGCATTTATTCAGCTACACAGCAAGCAGAGGCATTTGGTGCAGTAATGCAGCTCCAGGTCTGCATCTATTAAGGGAGATGTTAACAGCCCACAAAATCCCTCATCAGGCACTACCCATTGGGAAGTAGGCAGAAATCTATACCAATTAATGGCTCACAAATAGGTCTTGGGTTGTGGCTTTTTGTTCTTAATCTCCCCAGGGGACCCCTAAGCCCAGGGATTTACAGAAAGTAGTAAAATGGGAAAGAAAAGGACTGCATCAGTACACTGGACAACCAAGTATCACCTAATGGTAGTAACAAGGCAGTATGACAGGGATCTTAGTAAAGAAACAATAACTGTAGCTTGGCTACAGCCAAAACCAGTCCCACTCTTGTGCGCAAGAAGACCAAGGCTGCTACTTCCATAGTACCATGAAACTGTTTGAACTCAGGGCATGTTAAGAAGGATTGTGGGGGAAGGAGGAATTAAGAGCATGAGAGTAAATTTAGTTCACAAGGGGGAAAAAAGCTGCTTTGAAGAGCAGATTTCTTTCAGATTCTTAATACACAACCTCAAAGCACAGGTCTGCAGTGAATCCATCCTTCCACTCCGTGGGCGGGGAATGAAGGCACTCTTTATATTTCTCAGAAAATGTTAATCTCACAAAAAAATCATTGTATTATAGCAACTTGGAGCTCTGGAAGCACTGGAATGCAAACCCCGAAGACAGTGTGTGAGCTATATTCTTGGACTCAGAGATGCAGCAAGTATGCCAAGATACAGTTTTATGTTTTTAGTATTCCTACATTAAAACTTCCCCACTCCATAAAGGCTTTCTTCCAGGAGGGGGGAAAAAAAAAAAAAAAAAAAAAAAGTTTTGTAACCTTACAGATTCTGCTTTTAGGAAAGAGTGCTTTGCTGTGTCCTGAGAACAAGTTCCCATCTTAAGTTCCCATCGCATTAAGTGCTGATAGCAACACAGGCGTCATTAATGTACAAACACACCTACTTAAATCAGCAGGTGGGGAATCTCTGTATGATTGAAGAGGAACACAAAAAGAGAAGGCAGTGTCCAGTTTTTCAACAGTTTGCAGATCAGGGTTTGAAAGTAAAAAGCCTTTAGAAGGAAGGAAAGGAGAGCAATGCTAAGGAGGAAGAATGATAACTGGGCAGGAAAGATGAGGGACCTGTGGTGAAAGGCTCCATGGTTGGGGTTTCTGAAGGACAGTGTACTCTGGCTCCAGCTGAAGCAGCAGGACATGTGGACACTTTAGAAGAAGCAGCAGCACTGATATTTCAGTTTTGCATTTACAGTTCCTACTCTCACAGCTAACTGACCTGCCAGCCCACACACCATCTGTTGCCATTCCTCTTATGCTACCCTCTTACAAATCAGGTCTCACTTTTCATCTGCTAAAAACAGCACTTTTCAGATAACTGTATATGTTTTATAATTAGTTAGCTTCAATAAGCCACGTTATGGGAAAACATGAAGACAGAGCTGTGTTTGGGGGCTGAGAGGATCTGGAAGTTATGTCACCTTCACAGTAGGGGTTGTCCTCTCCCTTCATACATTTCACACTTGGTGGTTTGATTGAACTACTGCAGGAGAATGGATCTCTAGTAGAGAGAAGTCAGCAAGAGTTACCACAGTTTAGATTCACTTCAGAATCTGAGTTTTTAAGAATATGAGCTTTTGCTAAGAGGATGTTGACTTGCTTTGGCTTTGATGTCTTTACAGCTCACTAGAGCCCCTAAGACATTAATTGCAACAGAAGGGACCTGGCCTGCTTCATTCTCCAGACCTGCAGCTGTGGAACTGACCCAACCTCCAGTGTAGCATTTGAGCCAGACAGAGAATCAACTCAAGTGGTTGGCATATTTCTAAGATGACCCTCCCTTGATGAGAGAAATGTCTTTGGCATGACCACTGTGCAGTGACTCAGTTTTCCGCTTTGACTTTATGGTCCCCAGTCCCAACCTTCTGACCTGGGAACACAAGTTATTTCTGCAACATTTGACACTGGTCAGCCCCACTAGAGTGATTAGGAAAGGATTCAGACTAAGGCAGAAACTAAGAGACAACTCTGCTACTCCTTTTATCACTAAAATACAAGCATTTTTATATCTTGTAAGTACTTTTTATCCCTTTCATATATTTCTTGGCTTAGCAGCACCAGACAATTAGGAATTATCAAAAGCACCATTCTGAAAAAAGTTCTGCAGAAATGCCTCTCAAATATACCAGCATCTCTTTATAATCTCAGACTTAATTCATCTGGTAATTTAGATAGATACATATGTATATATGACCATATATAATTTCATATATTTCAAGTACCTACTCCACTGATTTGATAATTCCTATCACCTATACTTCCAATGCTATTAGGGAAAACAGATGCTACAAATAACTGATTAAATCTCTTTAAGGTCACATTTCCAGAAACCTTACCAAATTCCCAGTGTCATAACGTCTTGTTTTCCAAGTACCTCATCAAATGCTTATATCACCCAACCCAATTTTGCAGTACAACAAATGAATATATTCTGCCTTTTTTGACTTAAAAAAAAAAGAAAAACCTTTTCCACTTTCAAAAGAAAATTATTCTTACCCCTAAAAATACTCTCCTGATAGACCTACACTTCCCAATTCTTTTCTGCTTAAACAACTAAGATCATCAAAATCCCTGATACTGTCTACAATGCACATCTTCATAATAAATGGTTTCACACTAGGCTTTCATGACAGCTCCTCATCACTTTCTCACATAGCAAAAGGTGACAAACTAGCTATATCACATAATTACAGAGAAAAAACTAAGAATACTATAATCTAGTTGACTGTCATATAGAATAGGTAGCTTTTTCTTCTGCAAATTTTACTCAAGCATAAAACACTAAACACTTGAGGCTCTACCAGCTACTCTTATACAGAGTACAAAAACATTTATTTAGGTGCCTAGGTGCTCCTGGGTACACCAAAACCACATGTTTGTCTGATGGCTACCTCAGTTCCTTTCTCTCCCTGAAAAAGTCTAACTTGCTACATGTGCCTACAGCATAAAAGTATTTTCGATGATGAACTGAAAAAATACCATCAGTATCTACAGAGAGAGTCCTGATCATGAAGACATAGTCCTGATCACTGAGGATGTTTATCGTTCCCCATGCTGACTCAGGTTTCCCAGTCATTGGATGTAACGGTGAGATAATTCAGGAGCAGCACTCCCAGACTTTGCCTTTTCAAAAGTTTGCCCAAACAAGTTTTAGTGCCCAAGTGCAAGTAAATCCTTTCTGGGCTCTGCATCCTCATTTCTCAGAAAAACTGTTTGAACTCCTGACACAAGACTGCATCTTAGACAGATTCCCCTCATTGGCATTTCCCATTAGCTTAGGCACCGCAGCGTGTGACACACTGTCTGCAGTGAATCCCAGACACGGTGCTCCTTCTGCAAACTGATTCAGCTCACTACTGTGACAAAAAATAATCCTATCAAAGTGGAAAAAAATAGATTCCTACTAAGATACCTAAACCTGCTTGGAACAAGGTCAAACCAAGTATAGCTGAGGAGAAGGGGTTACAAGGCAGTCTAAGGGAGGAAAGCTAGAGGATGTCAGACCTTCCCATTTGAACAGAAACCAGTGTCAGTGCCGACAGGTTTGGTCCCAACTTCGTGATATCCCCAGAGCTCCTGTTTCTCTTATCCCAGCTTCAGGTCCCACCATGTCATTTGCAAAGCCATTCAGCAGAAAACTCTTCACACTCTGTTGCCAATTGAACTGATAACTCTCTAAGTTGTCCTACCTGAAAGAACTAGGATCTTATTTTAATCTTGGATTCTGATTAATTCCTTTCAAACTGCAATGTGCTGCCTGTGATAGACCAGGTCAGATCAAAGAACCACATAAAAAAGTATCAGGTCTTTTACAGCAGCTAACAGAGAATGCCCAGCAGAAGAAATAAACTAAGAAAAAGACAGAGTTATCTTTCCAAGACACACCCTCCTAGCTTCCAGCAACTGGCAGTGTAGACTTCCCAAATAGAAAATTGTACTGACATTACTATAGTGATAGAGTTTTTGCCAGGATTTTGACTAGCTTGTTTTTAAACCCTCCCAATCTTTGGCTACCCCAAAATCTTCCCAACAATGACTTTCACAGTTTAGCTGTCCATTATATCAGAAAATTACTACTCTTCATGATTTATAAACCAAATAATTTCACTGTGTTACAAAACACTTGGTATATTATGAGAAACAATGTACAATCTTTCCATCTTACCTTCCCTGTACAATTCAGTCCTATAGATCTTATATGCCTCCTTTACCAAAATTGTCTTCCTATGAAGACCAGACCTAGACTATTTATTCTTAGATGTATTTAGTCTATAACTCTAATCACCCCTGCTGCTCTTTGATTAATTTTCAACCTTTCTGAGCTGGTGAAGAAGAAGGAACCATATTATACGTAACATATTACACATTTATACAATGGTATAACTATGGTTCTTACTTGTCCTCTGTCCTAACTAGACTAAATACCATTTGCTTTTTTATCGATGTTGATCAAAAAATTTCCAAGAACTATCCACAGTGCCTCCAAAGACCTATTTTCTGCATGATAATAGCCAATTTGGCACTTCTGTTGAATATGTATAATAAGGATTTCCTCTTCTCCGTGGTAGAAAATTCCTTACTTTGCATTTTTCAAACTTGCATCCCATCTGTAATTTTATCCTGCAGTCATGCAGACTTTTATTCCTTTCATCTTTCTTCAGCCACAGGGCTGGATTGAGGGGACCCACTCCCGACTTATTTTCCCAGTTCTATACTGCCCTATTCTTACTACTTTCATGAGGCTATTTTTGAGTTGGATCAGCTTCTTGCTCTATCACAACTCAAACAGACAGAGGCAGGGGACACAACAGGGTGTACAAGAATATAATCTTGCATGGCTACCAAAGGTGAAACCATGGCTTTATTTATCACAAGACTCTCAACCATTTAATAACATCAGCACATGATGTGATGTCAGATTTCATTCCACGCTCAGAGGCATCCAGTCTCCAGTGGCGAATTCCATCAATTTTAAACACTAGCAACTTACTCTCACCTTCAATCTTCTCTCTTTTCAGTAATGATCACTCCTAAAAAGCATATTCTTCCCTATCAAAACAATCTTTTAGTTTCTTTAGGGATTTTTGGCAAGGGACTTTATCAAAAGCTTTTTGGAAATATAAGATACAGGCAGACCATATATATCCTCACACTCCTTCAAATCTTTAACAGCTATACAGGATACAAAAGACCTGAGCCGTCTGCAAAAAAATTCCCTACATTTCTCTCTTCTCAGTACGATATTTCTGCATACGTTTCTTTCTTCTGCATTTACTGTACTACCACCCAGTTTCCCAGCAAAAAGGCACAACTTCATGTTGGAATTTTGTATCTAATCAAACCCCTGCAAGCAAGTCCAGCTGCTAAAGACACCAGTCCTTCTCTCCTGCTGTCCTCACTTGTGCATTTCTCACTCCCTGCCGCCCTCTGAGTCAGGGGCAAACTTTGCGTCACTAACAGATTAGGTGGATCAGGAGACTGATTCATCTTAAAACTAAAAATTTAATATTTCCTAGGTTAGTATCAACTGGAACCAGCTCCCTACTTGGGTCTGCTAAGAATCACAAGACAGGCTGTAGAGGCACAGAGGTACCAGTGCAGTGGCAGAACTGAGTGGCCAGAAAAGGCTGAGTTGCTTCTTTTGACTACAGCGCCAGTTGATGCTGGAATAATGTATTGGTGAAATGACAACCTTACTACTTAGATGTTCCCCGAACAGAACCATTTCTTTTAATTGGCATCACATTTTCCACCTTCCCCTGCCGCTCAAGCTGATTTATATGATAGATTACACACCACTGTAAGGAGTTCAGCAATTTCATATCAGAGTTCCTTTAGAAGTCTTTGGGGAATAATATCTGATCCCGGTGATTTGTTACTATTCATTTTATTGATTTATTCTAAACTCACTTCTACTGACACTCCAATTTGAGATAGCTTAGACTCATGCTGCACAAAGCAATGGTCCTCTGCAAGAACCTCCCCAGGTTCTCTCACATTGATCACTGAGATATATTATTATTTTATCTTTTCTGCGATGCTTACGCTCATGCACTCTAGTAAACTTTTGATCCACTCCTATGGATATGGCAGTAATATGCATTTAGCCCACTCAGCTCACCAAATTTTCCTAAAACTTCGTGGGAAAGTTCATAAAATCCCTCAAAATTATGACTGACAACATTTCATTATAAAGGACTGGTAAGAGTTAGCAGGCATTTATTCTATCTATCCTAAAAGCTTCAAGGTAGGATCACAAAGTGTTGAGCAAATATTTATTCTGTTATTATCTATCAATATTATCTATCAATATTACCTATCATCAGATACACCTGTTGACTGTGTGGCAGTCAGTCACATGAATATATTTTTTAATACCTTTTACTCATCTGTAAATAGTGTAGTGAGCAAAAGAGCTAACAACAACCTTCATAGCTAAGAAACAAAAGTTATCAAAAACCAACAAGATTTTTTTTTCTTGGATCATTAAATAAACTACAGCCACCTGGAAAAGGCAGAGCTATATCCATTTTTTTTTTCTTTTGCAACATCATTTAGCAGCTGGCTATGATCAGTTCATGCAAGATAGTACCATTCTCATACAAGGTTATGTACAGTTCCACAGAGGTGTCATTGCCCAACATCAAAGCAGTGTCATTGATGCAAGTGTAGAAACAGAATGTACTAAACAAAAATAACCCTTCACTAGTAACCCTAACACTTCTAGGACAAACGGACATGGTCTGAAGGCCCTCCCTAGCTGCTACATTGTGATCCTAAAACTAGGATCATAAGCTGTCATACTGCTTCTGTGTGACAGAGGAGAGTTCCCAGTAATCCAGGGATCATACACAGTCCCAGATATGATGACAAAGCATGGCACAGGGTCATTACTCCTTTCTTTTCCTATTCCAAAGATATCCAGACCATACTTCTGCATCTCTTCTATCTACATCATGAGAATTTGTTCTTTTTCTGTACCCTTAATCTTTCTCCAGACCTTCCATCACTTGCCATCCGAACTTCTGCAATAGCCTAACAAAAATACCATGCCTCCCCCTTGCCACAATCCCTTTCACCCAGTCCACTACAAAGACACATCAGTTAAGACTGACACTGTCATGTTGCTCAAGCCATACCATTCCTCATTTCCATTCTCTAGATCTCCATTTCCCACTGCTTCTTGCTCTCAAAGACCTTCACAAATCAATCTTTTCTTCTCTCTGCTCATTCTCTAAAATGAATCCCACAGCAGGGAGGTAAAAGACAGGTGGTGTCAGCAGATGCAACAAGGGAGATTATGTTCTACTTCAGCAATGTTTTACTTAAGCTGCCTGAGAGAGGTGGCCCAGTGAACGGAAGGAAATTGTCTGAGGGATCCAGACAGGCTTGGAGAAGTAGCAGTGAATGTGATCATCACTATGTCATTCCAGAGGCTGCCAAATGTTGAATGCAACCACCACATGCCCAGACAGTATGTTTGAATAAAGACCAGTCAGAATATACTCCGAAGACTACATCAGAATAACATCCAGAGGAGGAAATGCTGCTAATGCCCAAGAAATAAAAGATTTTGCAGAAAATCTGAAATAAATGTTGTAGTCAGTGGGAAGGGATTAGAGATCCTAAGACACTAAGATTTGGCCTCTTGGAGATTACTTGTTCAAATCCCCATCCTTGAAGAGGATTAGCCCAGGAGGTATGCCTTGCGTTTTCTGCCTCGATATTGACATATTTGAAGTGTCTCACTCTGTTCAGTTCTCAAAACTTCAAAAATACACACTCAGCAGACATTCCCCACTGATTTGAACAACCTTAGAGATGACTCAGAAAAGTTGTTCATTACAGAAATTCCATCCATCTCATGGTAGGAAACAAGAACAGTATTCGGTATATTACTGATTGCATATAACTCAGTGAGATGAAAACTTCCTTCCTTTGAGATGGAAGCTAGCAAGCCTTTGTAAGTGGCAAGCCCAAATTTAAGGTGATGTCTCGAGAACTTGCACATACTCCCTGACACAGTCATCACAAAAAACCCTCAGTCATTAAACAGTTATTGAGTACATTAAGCCTAATGAGTCTTGCAAACCTCAGGCTTTCAAGACATCCTGCCTACAGAAGTCACCTGAGCAATAGACTAATCTAGCTGTGCAGATTGCAGTATCTTCTTCAAGTGTCCTCAGCTGCTATAACAGCGCTTTGTCATGTCACAAGCAATGGGACAAATCTTCAGGTTGGGTCTCTACCTGTTTACCATAGCAGAGTTTACGAATCTGAGTGTTTAAGGTATCTTGCTCCAGGTTTAGCAGTAGTTGTAGGAAGTCTTAAGGTCTAGGCTGGTCCCTAGTTAAATTTATTCCAGACCAGCCTCAAAACTTCCTTTACTCTTCCAAGTACAAGCTGTGTCCGCTGACTTGGGCTAGAAAAGCGAGGATAGCTGGAAGCAATCCATGGTGCATCATTCAGCCATGTCAGTGTTTATAACAAACGGTGCTCCATGACCATCCTAGCCCCAGGATAGCGGAGTTTTTTGTTAAGGACCAGAGAGGGCTGCAGTTCTGACCTGGTGTTCAAAAGGTGGGAATGAAAACATGCAGAGCATCCCTCCTTGGGAAACAGTGCAAAGGGTCAAACAGAACAACAGCCCCTCATGCCTCAGCGCATGTAAGAACAGCCCTTTCTCATGTTCCTTACAGACACAAATAAACAAACTGCATTGGGGGCTGCAGGGAAAGCAAGAGGCCACAGAAGTCATCCTGCAACTGGCAAACAGACAGCAGGAGCAGCAGCTGGATACAACATCATCCTTCTCTGTCCCACAAAGCTATGTCTGCTAAAATACAACCCTGTGGGACTCTGCAACTCAATATGAGATGGGCCAGATTGGAACTAGAAAAAAATACAAAAACCAGTAAATCCAAGCACAGAAATGGCAGAAGGATGCCTTCAGGTGCACACACAAAAATGTACATATGTACAGTCGACATCCCATACTTCCTCATGCCAAATGTCACTGAGTCTGCAAAACAAACTGATAAAAACCACTACAGGAGTGTCCTCCTCATAAACCACTGGGAAACATAACTCTTAAAGTCTTTTATTCTGATGAAGTTCCATATTACCAGATTAATAAAATCAGAAGAAAATGGCATGAGAAGCTACCCTTGAGGGGGTGAAGGGCCGCTGGACAAGGCTTAGCACCCATCTAAAAAATGAAGGGACAGCTACTTTTTTCTGTCCCTGGGATCCAGCTAACCCTGCCTACAGGGCAGAACCTAATTGTTTCTTTCTAAAAGGAGTTAGGATAAGGCAGAGGAGGTGAGTGGAAGCTAATCAACCTTTAAATACTTTACCATCTGCTGACAACCTGGCAAATAGTGGTTTAGCATTTGTTTTGAGAACAGTCTACCAGCCCCTCTCACTAACAATAAGACCAGTCTTATGAACAGCCTTTTGGTCACAGGAGGGAGAGACACCAAAGAGAAAAAAAAGAATAGACAGCACACGGGAGGATGTATACAGCATCTAATGCTTTATGTCAGGAGTGCTTTGCAGGTACAAACACTAAAATGTAATGCATATCACTAATGAAATTCTCACTATTTCCCAGCAAGATTGTGCGCTTATAAAGTAAGATGATACAGACTATAAAGGCTGGCAGCTGATGTTCCCCAATCTGTGTGTAATAAACATTAATTGGTAAACTTATTTTGTATTCAATATTTGACCTTAAAAGGCCAATGAAAGACCTTCACTACACTGCCTATCAGCTGGTTCAAGTAAATTATACCCAGAACTAGTCTGAGTGCATCTGTGAAAAGAAAACAACCACAGCCTCTCTCAGCACTAAATATGAATGTCTAGGCAGACAAAAGCGGCACCAGGAACACCGTAATAATATCACTGGCAGACACTCTATACGTTTCTTCAGGGCACTGACATATCAGCACTAGGAATATGCCTATTGTCCCACATTAAACTAATGACTTGTTCTGAGACGTTCCTCTGGGAATCGCAGATGTTATTTATAATTTCAGACACTTAAAAGGATTAAAGTGTGTTTATTCTCAGTAATCTCATTTGTAGAGAAAGACATATACAGGCAGCAGGGGTATGCATTTTAACCCTATTGGGGACGACCAAACGCACAGCTCCACAGCCAGCCAGCTGCCCTTCTCTTTGGTATTTGGGACCTCCAGAAGTCTCACCAGCCTGGCTGCTTTCATTAAAACTAACTATGAATTGCAGGTTTCAGGCACTTCCGATAAACTCCATGAGCTCTTGGTGACAGCAGGCTGTGAATATCGCCAAGAAATCCAGCTGAAAATTAAACTGCATGTCAACTAGCCCGATCCATACAATAATTGCTCGAGGCTGGAATAAACTACACTCTTCTCATTGTAGACACGCAACTAGAGCATCGGGCTGTGCCCTGGGCTATAAGCCGTTTTTATGAAACAGTTGTGTCAAAGTACTGGGGTGGTGTCAATAAGCTTGTCAGGAGGTGAGGTGCACGGCAAGTATCCTGATCAATAGCTGCAGGCTACGAGAGATGGCAGCCCTGCCTGCAGAGACACGAGTGCTGTACAAAGCCCGCCGCAGCATGAGCTACCCAGGCGGCATCCAAAGGCGAACGTAGACCGGCCCGAGTTGCTGCTGTGCCCGCGTCTGCCGAGCGGCTCCGGTAACGCCGGCGCTCCTGCCCCGGAGCCAGCGCCTCGCTCCGCCACCTCCCGGCTGCCGCACCGCGCTCACGGGTTCCTCGCATCTCCCCGGGCTGCACATCAGGCTGGCAGCGGCTTGCTGTCGGCGATGCCCGGCAGCGACCCTCGGCCCGCCCCGCTCTGCCAGCACCGTCACCGGCACCTCTCCCCCATTCCCGCCCGGAGCCGGGGACACAGGGTACCCCATCGCCTCCGCCTCCCCCCCAGGCTCGCTCCTTACCCGTCTCTTTGTCCTGGGCGGCTTCCAAGTGCAGGTCGCTGAGGAGATGCTCCAAAATCTTCTCCGGCGTCCCCGACACCACGACGTATCTGTCAGAAAGCAGAGAGTCCCCGGAGTCATCCTCGGTAGAGGACTGCGAGCGGCTGCTCCACTCGTCCTCCTCGTCCTCCTCGTCGATGTACTTGAAGTAAGGCACGTCGAAGGTGGGTAGCGGCCGCTCTCCGCCGCGACCCCCCAGCGCCTCGGGCACCCGCACCCTGCCGCTGCCCATGGCGCCCCGCTCCCGCCGCGCCCGCCGCCCCGTGCCCTAGGCGCGCCCCCCGGGGGCCATCGCCCTGCCGGGGGCCGCGGGCCGCCGCCCCGCCCGCCGCCGCCGCCGAGCCCGGCCCGGCCGGCCCAGCCCCGCACGCCCGGAGCCGCGGAAGCCTTACCTCCCGCGCCGCTCGGGGGCCGGGCTGCGTGACCACACCTTCCGCAGCACCAGCGCCGCGCCGGCCGCCTCCCGCGCCCGCTCGCCGCCGCCTCCATCGTCCGCCTTCCGTGCGCAGGGGGGAGAGCGACAGAGAGAGCGCGGTCAGTGCCCGCCGGGGTCGGGGCTGGGGCTGCGGCTGCTGTCCCGCCGCGGGCTCCACCCGGGGGGATCCGCTGCCAGAGGCCTAAACTGGGGAGGGGGCTCTTTGCAACCCGGGGCAGAGGGGAGGAACGGGCTCCCCATTGTGAGCGGCACTGGGCTCCCTGTGTTGGATTTTAATTCACAGAAGCCAGTGGGGGAGGGAGAGGAGCTTGGACTATGCGGGTTTCCGTGTCCCCAAGGGGGTGGCTTTTTTAATTCTCTGCCGGTCAAATAAAGCAGAAGACAGGTAACAATAGTCTGAAAGTGGCATGTGCTCCCGAGCACGCCAGTAATACAGAGGCAGAATACACCTTCTGTATGTACATCAATAAAGGCAATAAAACCAGCGGAATAGGAATGCAATGTGTTCCTCTGAGCATTTCCTAAAATACTCAGTGTACAGATCTCCCTTCTTTTCAACAACTTTTTAACTTGGGTAACAAAAGCCCCCACAGAAAGGTCAGCCCAGTGACCGTCCCGGGTGTGAATCTTGGCTAAGGGCACTGACTTTCTCCTTCCGTGCTCCCTCAAACAGAATGGAGCTGAACCATCATCCATTTGTGCACACGCAGCCCGCATCCCCAGTGCAGCCAAAGCCAGCTGACTGAGCAGTGCAGGAGATGAGAGGTTGCTGCTGACTGAGCAGGGAACATTGAAACACGGCGGCTGCCAAATAACGGCTCGCAGCCCCCTGCTAGATCCTCCTGGCAGATTTAGTCACCGGAGGGTGAGTGAAACAAAAGAGGCAGCTATTGCAGTGCGAGTAAATCCAGGTGCTGTTCCTCTAATTCTGACCTGGTTTAGTTATATCGTTCAGTATGTCAAACACACCTATGAAAGCAATACGTGTACTACTCCAAGGAGAGAAAGCAGCATTTTTTTCATCAAGAGTACAGTATCAAGCAGTGAGAAAGACTTCAAGGGGGCTAAAAATTGATGAGGAACAGATCTATCTTGGCAAAACAAGGGATAGAAATCACTTTATGACTCTTCTATTATTTCATCTCTTATTCTAACACCCAGTGAATCTGACTGCTAGTTCTGGTTGTCACTGTGGCAGACATGCCTGAAGACGCAGTCCCTGCCCTGAAAAAGTTTTCTTTATCAGTAAACAACATGTAGAATTGATCTACTAAATTTCTGCAAGGTCAGACATACAGGTACTGAGCCAATTAATGTCAGATATTCATTGTAACACTCCCAGGAGACATTACTGAGCAGCCACGTTACAGGAATACTGATACATAATTGTAACCTTCCATTCCACTGGCCGTGGTTTATTATTGCCTACATATTTGAAAAACTGGAATGAAAAGAAGCAGCAAAAGAGAAGGAGAGGAAGAACAAGAAACAGGCACAGCATTAAAGCAATTCAGTAACAGGGAGGTTTATCCAAACAAATAAATCGCTCCATTTCTCAGTCTTTTCTCTGGCATCCTCTAAAATAGCCCTGATTCTCATTTCCCAGTGCTCTGACATTCCAAACTGCAGCACATATGGAGCATATGTGTGATGTATGGTGCTGTATTTGTACAAACCATCTATTTCCACATAGATGGGAATGGATTTTAAGCACACCCATATACATTACATACGTGAGCAGCTGGCAGCAAGTTAACAAGGGAGCACTAGGAGGGTGAAAGCTCTTTCACACTGAAAGGACATTAACAATGGTTGTTCTGGATGACGGTGTTTCCCCTTCAGCATTTCACTAAGCAGAAACATTTTCAAAAACCTTTTGGGTACTTGTTTGTGAGTGCCCCAGTGGTGAGATTTTCATAAGGCTCTTCTTGTCCTTGCCTGTTTTAGCAATTTCAAAGAAGAGAAAAAACAACCTATTTTATCAGGAAAGACAAAAATTATGCAAAACTAAGGCCATTTGGGTTCAATTTGGATTTTCATTACCTATAATAAATATTTGCAAAAAAAAAAAAAAAAAAAAAAAAGGAGAGGGATAGAGAATTTCCTAGTTTTGCTATCTTATATTAAAAATAATTTCAATTTAAGGGAATAATTATTATTTCATTAAACTCCCACTTCTGCATGACTTATTTTTATGTTCAGTCAGGCCCTTTAATCATGCCATAAACCACAACAACTAACCCGAACAAAGCAAAACACAAAGACATATCTTATGTATTTTCACAAGTTCCGATTTCACTACAGATATTACTCTAAAATGACATCAAGGCACGCTTCATTTATCAGAATCTGGAATGGTCCGTGAAATAATTAATTCTTGCTGTAAGAAAACCAGGCGGCTCTCAGCATGCTCCATCTAAATACAGTGGCAGATGAGAAGGAGGATGCAAGGGGTCCCTAAGTGATAAGCAGTGTGTACTGAAGAGCAAGGCGGCATCCTAGCTCAGTCCCTAAAAGTCAGCACACTGACTCAAGAGACATTCTCATCACATTTTCAAATAATAATGAACCTCACAGCTCTCTTTCAGACCTTTACACCTGCAACCTGTGCTGGCCATGCAGGGCCTCAGCGTTACCATCTCTCAGCGTTACCATCTCTCCCATTTTAAGGCTGGGCAGATGAACTGAGGCAGAGAGGCTACCACTGGTCATGCTCCAGATCAACAGCAGAACCACAGTTCTGTGATTCTACAGGTGATGCTACACCACCACCTCAGCTTTGAGCCCCCCACACTGCCTATCTGACGTTTATTTCACTCCAGTGCAGAGGGTAGGAAATGACTCCCAGCAGCCTGGATCAGAATACATTTGGACTTGTGTTTTCACAGAGGTAGTACAGGAATGGGTAGAACACCAAAGATGCCACAGAGGTGAACTGCTGTCTCACTTTGCATGTGGCCTTGTGCAGACTCTCCCTGTCTCAGCTGTCCCTTCAAAAGCACCATTCACATCCTGCTTTGATGCTGTAATCAATCCCTGGTGCACATTACCCATCACTAGGAAATTTAGCTAGCTCTGCATCTGTCAACCATTATATTTCACATTTATTACAGCTTTTAATTAATCATCTGTTGATAGCTAAACACAGCACTATCAACCTCTATGTCAGTTCCCAGCAGGAGTTTCACGTAAACAGCAAGGCCCTCTGGACTCTGTGGATCTTCCAACCAATATTATGGCCAATTTTCCACTCCTCTCATCCATCTTCCTAATACTGAGGTAAGCCATTTATCTCCTGGGTAATATATTTTAACAGAAGACAAGTGCTACCTTTATTTTCAGCATGAAAGGAACCCTGGGGTGGTATAAATATTTATATGCTTACAGGAATGAAACAGCTGGAAGTCCTTGCTTAGCGGGCCTCAACTTGTGGAAGTTATGCTTTGCATGAGCAGGAATATGACCCTCTGAATTACCACAGGGATGGAAAAAAGCGGAGGTACACATGGCAGTGTTGAAAACAGCCACAGCATGCTGGCTTCCTTATGGAAGGCATTAGCTTTCCGGGTTATTTGCAATTGGCAGAGAAGAATCTAATCTCTGGCCAAAGCAGCCAGTAACTTTGGTATCACTCAGGGATATTTCTGTGTTCCTTGAATTCTTGAGTTTGGCCTTTTAAGTAATTAAGAGGAATGGCATCCAGAATGCACTGCCTCCCCTCTTCCTATGAGAAACCTCCACTGCTCAAAATAGCGTTGAAAAACGCTGTATTTTCCAACAGCTTTCCAACAGAAAAAAAACCCCAGTATGCTCTGCAATAGACAGCATATTCATAAGCCTGCTTCACTGAAAAGAAAACACATTTTCACATAATTTCCCCATAGGACAGGACACCTGTGCAAGGATTTATTCCTTATCTGTCTTACCCATTACTGAAGTACCTAAGGTTGGAACAATCCTAAGCAGCAATGCACACTATGCATTTCCCAGTGACAGAACTTTTGTCCAATTTCTCTTCACCTGCTTTTTTTAAAAAAGGGACCAGACACAGAGCTACTCCAGCAAACTCCACATCCCATATTGCTGGGTTCAATGGGTAAAGAAGTAATGCAACAACTAAGAGATAACCTATAAGGCACCTATAAACTTAATGGAGCATGGAAAATCCAGTCTGCAGACAGATTTTCCTGCTGCCAAACAACCGAGCAAAGCAAAGGCAAAGAGAATCTTCTTTGGACGACGTGAAACAAAGCCCACTTTATGCAGGCTAACTGCTTCAAAGTCACAGCAAATAACAAAGAAATTGTCTCGTCTAGGAGCTATGGAGGGCAGGAACATTTTGTTTTCATAGCATAATTTGGTAAAACTGACTCAACACAATCAGATAAGGCTGATCACTTATGCCTCTATGTCTTTTCATGCTGGTGCCAGGTCATGCCCTTGAGAGGTATGGGAAAAGGATTCCAAGGGTTATTTGTGTTCTGAAGAGGAGACCGCTCCCTTCAATGAATCCATGGAGCTTCCCTGTGCACACAGCAATATTTTCATGTAAGTGGTGTAAAATACATGAGCAGAGTCAGGAAGAGGGTTCAGAAGCACAAGGGTAGAGAAGCTTCCACTGCTGTGCAGGGAAAGTGCTCCAATAGGTGACACAGCTGGACAAAAGCCACAAAATAATAAGATCCTCATTTCCAAAGACTGATTGTTTAGCTGGGCAGGTGTCTTTTTGCTTGGATGTTATAATCAATTTCTGGTGCATATTACCCATGCAAAAGAAGAATTACAAGAACATGAATAAGATGGAAAGGTCAAGCCCAAAAACTGGAAAAAAATTGGCTGGTATTCTTCATGTAGTCTCTTCAAAAAAAAAAAAAAAAATTGGGTGACTTGGGTTTTGGTTTGGGTTTTTTGTTTTTTGTTTTTTGTTTTTTTTTTTACTATGTCTTGCTGCTCTGTTCAAACACCTCTGTCTTGTTCAGCCTATGTTAAGACTTCACTCTTAGACTTTGTCCAAGCTAAGACAAAAGGTCCTTGTCTGCTGGGACCCTGCTGTACCCATTGCAAAGGCTGGAAGCACCTGCCTCTGAAGGGTGACACTGAGGTCCCCAAACCCACCCAGTGAGAACTAGATTGGGCACACCAAAAGTGATAGTTACACCTTCATCCAGGCTCATTACATCCTACAGGCAGGTCTGGTTGTAAAAGCCAAGAGCTACAGCTGTAAAGAAAACCCTTTGCAGCTCAGGCTGAAGCATGCTCAGAGCTTACAGAGACTTCAAATATTAACCTGCAAAGCTCTAGAAACTCTTCACAGAGCTTGTACAAACTGCATTTTTTGGCCTCTAACTTGGGTCAGATTTGGGCAAATATTTATGAAGATGGTAAAAAACCAAAGAGTCTTCCCCAAAGGGATTTCAGATCCTAATTCAGAAGTCTAAGGGCATAAGAGCTTCTCAGAGAACTTCTGCCAGAATTTTTTCTTAACACAGCAAAACATATTTACCCCTAACCTCACTCTTAGCTGCATCTGAACCATGTTGGCTGCATTTTTCATTAAAAAATTTAATAGGCTGAAGCAGACACCTTTCAGAATGAACAGATAAGATGCAACGACACTTAGAAGCAATTGAAAATGAAGTCTTACAATGTGAGACATTTGCCAGTGCTAGCAATAGACAATGAGATGAGTCCTGGCTATAAAACACTAACATATTTATATTGCAAACATGATAGAAAGAAAAAAAAAACAACAACTAAAAAATGCAACATTATATTAACAGTTCTTTCTATAAGATACTCTTTCAGACCGCATCCATCAAGAATAAAGACCTGCTTACACTTCACTCTGCTTTCTGTCTGGAATCCATTATTGTGGAAATTGCAAAATTATATCTAAAGTTACCAAAGTACAACCAGATATACAAAAATTACTCTATTCTTTGCAGGTTATTCCTCTTCATTTGCCAAGAAAATGGAAATGAACAGATCACAATTAACATAGAGATGGATGACAATATCTCTGATCTCTGTGAATAATCCATCTCAGAATATGTTACTGTATTTTAGTGTTTCAAGAGAAACCAAAATCTGCATTAAGATGTTTGATTTTCTTTCAACTACAAAAGGACAATAGTCACCAGCACAGCTTAATCCAACTATATAAGGAGAAGACTGATATTTTTTTCTGCAGTGGTTACTCTCTCTTTATTTCAGAAAGATGAAAATAAAAATATAGTTATTACTCTACTTCTGTTTAAAATATCACAATGCAAAATGTTTTAAGTGGGCAGACTGTTTTGTAGTTGCATGATCACCAATTTTTCCAAATTTAGGGGAAAAATTACCTCACAGGACTGCAGGACCATCAACAGCAGCTTAAGAATAATAATAAAAAAAAACTTACAGAAGGCTGTGTTAGTTTATTCCACTATAAAATACAGCTCATAGGACAGACACATAACATTTTATTATTTTTTCTCATGTCAGCTTTTGTCCAGTTCATTTTTGTATACTCCAATATCTGTGCTGCTGTTAAATCCACTTTCATAAACATGGGCTAATTCACAGTATACTGGTAGAAACAAAAATCAACTAATGCCTCACACAGTGATTTCTCAGTAACTTCTGACTGGGCTGTAAAACCATAAAACACTCTAAATCTTTTGACCACCATCTTCCTTCAGCAAAAAGCACCCAGGGATTGTACTGAAACTTCCTGGTGGTCTCACACTGAGCTATCACTCTCAGAGATGCACAACAAAAAGCTGACATTCGGCTCAACACAATCTTCCCTGCATTTATCAACTTTGCAAATGGTGGTAAAATGTGCCTGAGCCACAAGATGGGAAAAAAAAATCCTTTGCTGCTGAAGCCAATTTTGAATATTGCATCTGATAATGCACAGAACAAGCCCTTTTAGAAAAACTGTTGGTGCTGTCATCTGCATACTGAGTATCCGCAGCAAAGGCAACGATAATAACAAGTTATCCTTGTAGAGGGGTCAAAAGGACAGTGCTGGTAAGACAGAGATGACAGACAACAGGCATCAGGGAAAAGATTAATATCCCTACACAGTCATACATCAAGGAACTCAATTTTTGCCTGTAATCCCAAAACTGCTGAGAGTAGGATTATTTCTGCTTTCCTTATTACTAAGAAGAAAGAAACCGCTCATGGGAATAGGGCACTGCTAAATGCGAGTCCTTATGTGAGTAGAAAGGCTGCAGTTAGGTCCTAGGGCAAAAAAAAAAAAAAAAGCTCAGTTGCATGATATTCCTAAGCAGGGGTCCTACCACAAGCGAGGTTAGGGGTTCATTGTGCAGGCACTTAAAAACATGAAAAAAGTTTGTGTAGTTACAGAAAGCCAAAGGAAGTGAGAGAAGAGGAAAGTCATGCAGCTTTTCAGAGGATCATAGGATTGTTTATGTTGGAAAAGACCTTTGAGTCCAACCACCAGAAAGTTTACAGTTAAAAAGGAAAAAAACCTTTCATGTTGTTTGGAACACAACAGAAGCATAAAATCCTCAACTGAAATGGGAATCCTGGTTTACACTTCCTTTGGCACACTTTGATGGTGCCATGCTGCAGTACAGTTGAAGACACAGTGTTGGCCATGTCATAGCAGGTTAGCTGCAAGAATGCCCTAAATGGAGAACAAATTGACCATACCCCTGATTGGCCCCCAATTTCCTCCAAATGTATTTGGGGTGAGAACACTTAAAGGATCGGGCTTTAATGAAAGGAAGCAATACCTCTAACACAGGGAAAAGGGCATACTTTCTAAAACAATATAAAAAAAACCATTACTGGTGTCATAACCACTGAAGTAATGTTATCATAACCTTAACACTCCACAATTCTGTCGGATAATGAAAAATGTCTTCTTAAAACAACTGAAGGCTATGCATTTCGGTTTTCTCTTTCTTGGAGCACACACTCTTCATAGCTATTAGTGGGTAAGTTTGACAGCCTGACAGAGAGCTACCACCTTGGCAAGGACGACTGAGGAGGCCTTCTCTCTGTAACACTACAAAAGCAGAGGGGGAAAAAAGGGGGAGGAAGTGGAGAGAAAGAGAGAGAGAGAGAGAGGAAAGACGTGAGGATGGTATTAATATTGTTATCATTCTCTCACAGCTGGCAGGAAAGCACTTACTTGAAAAATACCAGTATATGGAAGAACTGCAGGCTCAGAGCATCTGTATTTGTAGAAAAACCAGCACCACACCAGGGCAAATTAACATGACTGTAGAATGAAAGGGGCAGATGCCAACCATCCCTTCCAGTGGCCTTGCAATTAATGTGGTGGGATGTGGAGCTGATTGGAAACTTTCCAATGTAAATTTTTTTTTAAATACTGAAAAAATATGGATTCACTACTACATTCACTGAAACCATGCCAGAATATGTCAGTCTGAACAGAAAGCAGCCTGCTGGGCTCCTCCCACTGCCTGCACATACTGCCCACCACAGGCTGGTAGGGCTTCTGCATCCCCTGCCACCCAGGAGCTCGACAAGCCTGGATGTCCAGGTCCCAGGGTAAGTGTCAGAGAAATTCAATCTGTATTTATGCCCTAAGAGAGTTTTGCAATTGTATTATTTTCACCAGAATCAGAATTGCAACTTTTTTCTTCCCAAGAATGTAAAGTTTCCTATAGGAGAAAAATGCAAACCCCAGATGCTAATAACATAGCATAGCATAGCATAGCATAGCATAGCATAGCATAGCTAGAACAGAACAGAACAGAACAGAACAGAACAGAACAGAACAGAACAGAATAGAATAGAATAGAATAGAATAGAATAGAATAGAATAGAATAGAATAGAATAGAATAGAATAGAATAGAATAGAATAGAATAGAATAGGAGTATGTAGATGAAACAACAGTTCAATACTTCGGTTACCTGGGGGATACACTGGAAAACACTGAAACAGTGTCTTCCAGGATGTCAGTGGCAGTAGGTCAAGCCTTAACTGCAGAGAAAAGCAAGAGAGAGGTGATATAAAAATTGCAGGACTTATGTTTTGTCCACAAAGGGGGGAGGAGTGCCAAGGATTTAAGAAGGACTGCAGACTTAACCCAGGTACCCCAGGACTGATAACACATACTACTATTACCATATGGATCAGGAAAAGAAAAATGGAAGATAATTGTGTAGATATACAGAAGTTATACTTGAGAATAATCTTAATATCAAAAGGCTGAGATTCTAGAAATTACTGGAATATGAGGGGAAATAGATAACAACTTGATTAACATCTAACAGGACTGGAACTTGATTTCTCTGGCAGCCCCCATACAGCTTTCACTCAAGAATGAAAACTACAGAATACAGCTCATTAACATTAGTGGATTTAATTTATTAATGTAGACTAATATTCACCTTGGTAAGGACACATGTACAAAGGCCTTACAACCTTTATAATGGAAGCAGTGATAAATAAGGTCTCCTGAAGGAATTGAGGACAGATGGCAGTAAATATATGACACTGTCAGCCTTATATTGCTCTAATTACCAGTTCTGGATGCATACAACTTCTAAGTCAAACAGACAAGACTGCTGATCCCTTTCTTTACCTTTCACTCCAATTTATACTCAGGGTGTAGCAAATTATTATTTAAAAAACCTGACTTATCCACTTACTGTCTATTAGAGAAACCTTTGTCTCTTAACTTATGTCCACAGGACCTCTCAATGCTGCCAATGCCACCACTCTAATAAAAATAAAATTAAAATGTGTACACTATTCACATTACAAGCTACAATTACAAACTAGGAAGATTAAAACTTGCCTATTAAACTGAGATGCTACTCATTACATTTATCACTGTAAGGCATATATCCTTTCGTGGAAGCATTATACTCACAGAAGGATGCAGCTAATTTTTCATGAAAAAGTACTCAACAAAGGTCAGGAGTGGGTTCTGGCCTCACAAAAGGCTTAAGATAAACTCTTAAAACTGAGAATACTGTATAAAGCTCAAGCTCATTCTCAAGAACTCCAGAATCAAATTCTCTCAAATACACTGACATTTAACATGGTCTTCAAACAGTAAGTATGAAAAAGCACTGAGTAAAGGAGTAAAAAAAAATCTAAACCTAATGTTTAAAATCAAAACAATTTATTTAACTTATAGACCAACAGTAGTTGTCACAAAGTAGAATTTATATCCTGTGTCTTGGTGGTTGTTTTCAACTAAGCTAGATATAATGCAGTGATTTCTTTTGAGAAAAGCATGAATCACTATGGCTACAATTTTCTTGGGTTTGGATGACAGTTCTAACTCACTCCAAAATTGTCTGAAATCACCAGTCTTTCTGCTAATGCTTTCTAATGGTTCTTTTCTTGCTAATTAATTCATGAATCTAAATCATTCACAGATAGATAAGCCACTAATCACTCGCAGTCTTGATAAGAGATCCTGGGTAGACAGCAATGCATAGAACATGCAATAAAGCTGCCAAAAAAAAAAAGGAAAAAAGAGTTAGACGGAAAAATAAAACTTACTTCTTCCACCTAATAGCAGGAGAGTTCATTCTGCATTTATCACACAGGATAAAATACTCACTGATGTCAACAAATAATCAACTATAGAAATGAGAAAAATCAGCCACTTCTATATGGATGCTTTTTTCTAACATTACATGCACAGAAGGAAATTTAAGATTTTTTGTTCTGGTAAAATATTTGTCATCCACATTTAGCAAAAGTAAAACATAAAAGAATAAGGGAGGTAGGAAAGAAGGGTTAACAACCAGCTATTTTCAGCAACAATTAATTCAAAAGTTAGGTTACAGCACACGAGAAATAAAGAAATTTTATTGCAAGATTACAGTAAGGAAAAAGAAGAAATGTGCTTTGTTGCATGCCTACATAAAGAATAATATTATAAAATG
The DNA here is from genome assembly GCF_003031625.1 of Empidonax traillii. Lineage (NCBI taxonomy): Eukaryota > Metazoa > Chordata > Aves > Passeriformes > Tyrannidae > Empidonax > Empidonax traillii. The sequence goes on from NW_020955210.1 coordinate 114,290, forward strand.
ATAAACTTAAAATTTCATATATTGAAGAATAGTGTCACAAAAAATATCAATTACAGTAATATATACAATGACACCATATTCTGAAGTACAATTTTATACTTCCCCCATTTTATGATTTTAAATAATCACATATTGCTTTACTTTTATTTTGTTCCAGATAGAATCATGTACCTACTTCTTAACTGCCTACATGCTCTAAAAATTCAGTATGAATGTTGGGAGTATCCTCTCTGCTTTCTTTAGATAATATAGTCATGGCCAACTTTAAAAGGGAGATAAGTTAGTTATACCAAGGGCAATCTCAACATTTATTCAAGTTATGGAATGAAAAATGCATCGTTACCATGGCAACTGTTAAATCACATGGTATCTGCAATGAGATGCAGGGCATCTAGAGTAAACACTCATCTGTGTGCTTGTGTGGTCTCCTCCACAAGGAATGGTTCCTCTGGGGAGGAACATGCACAGAAGTGTGGCATAGTCCAGATTTCACTGTCTCTTCTGCAAAAAAGTTAATGGAAGTAATCCAAAATGTTATTTTTGCTCAGGGAGATTTAACCAGATCTATCATTAGAATAGGAAGAAACACTGAAAAAAACCAGATCAAACGTTGAATGTTTTGCTAGGATTTGCCTCAACTGATACCATAAAACCTTGCAAATGTCAGGGTGCCTCTCAAACTCACTTGGTACCCTTGTATCAGAAGATCATTCACGACAGCACTAGTTAAAAAAGCCTTCCTGACAGTGTGAAGGCTGCCAGACATGCAGCAGCACATCTCGCCAGGGCCGTGGGAGCTGTTACTGCCTCCAGCCATCTGCCCCTCCCTTCTGAGGGATGTTGCTGCCTCAAAAACAAGGACATCTGATCTACCCTTGAATCCACCCTGATCCAGGCTGCTGCGTGTCTTGCTGGGCTCCGATACTATCATCTAACACACCACCTCTCCCTGGGAGGGCCTCCCTTCCTCCCCAGGAGAGGGGACAGCTCTCTCCAGAATAACCCCCTCAAACCATATTGCTCTACTGCCAGTCCCATCCATAAAGTCTCAGCCCATCCATCAGTCACTGAGCTTTTACTGTACTTCCCTGCTGCCCTTTTCTAGCTCTTCTTCAGCCCACTATCATGCCCACATAAGACTCATTCCCTATCCTTTAAATACACCATGAGGAGCAGCACTGACACCAGGTTCCCAAATAATCTCCCTTGGGCCGCTCCCCTTTTCCTCCCTCAAAGTATCTCCTCCTTCTCGACCTCCTGAGCAACTTGGTGTTACCTAGAGAGAGTGAGAGCCATGCTGTGATGCCACTTGCCAGCTTCTGATATACCCCTGTATGCAAAGGGGCTTCTTCAGCCAACAAAGGCTCCACTGGGGGATACAGTTGTCCACTGACACATATCTTCTGATCCCATTCTCTTCCTCTCACCACATCCCATTACTTTCAGATTGCATAGTAGAGACTACTTAAACACTGCCAACTCCTATTATGCCACCCAAGATATATGGAAACTCTCCTGTCCTCTAATCCTGATCTCCCTTCTCCCATTTCTGGCTTTGATTCCTTCCTGACCTTCATGGCTTTTAACAATTCATATAGCTTTCCACAGGTTTGTACTCATGTATAATCTTAAGATCTCATCTAACCAACTTCTTCCTCCTTACTCAGGAAATTATTTTTATGTCATGTGTCTCATAAACTCACCCTATCTCGTAAGTCCTTCCAGAAATGACTTCTTAAACCTGTTTACTTTGTCATTTCTGGGCTCTTCCTTTCCACATGGTTGGCCATTTGCTATTTGACCTGAACTTTGACAGGTAAGGAGATGCCATGGGTGAAGAAGAGAGATGCTCTGGAATTCGCCAGATGTCACACAGCATTTGAGTATCAGAAAGATAAAATGAGATGTGTGAAAAAATGGCCAGGCCTTAACTCCCTAATAGAACCCTATGGAGAGGGTCACAATATCCAAGTACTCCAGGGAAATAACTAATGATCCTTTCTTCAGTTCAGTCATGTTTCAAGAAGCAATTGCCTGAGTTACTAAGTGCTTGAGACTGCCTCAGTAATTGCAGTGATTTATTTTATACATCATCATAACTACAGCACTAGGTCAGGAGGATATGTGCCTTATAGATGCCTTGAATTTTAACACAGGCATTGGAGGCAATCAGAAACAGGGACCACAATGATTTGAAGGGGGTGAAGCCAAAGTCTTTAAAATCCCATCTAAAACATTAGGTTTCTGTTAGATTTTTAATAAAATGAATTAAATTTTCAGATGATCCCAAGCAGAAGTTGCATACATATTCTTCTACTCCCTTAAAATACAAGTGATCAGAACCTAACATTCCTGAAATTTATTAGGGTTTTTTTTTTCCAGTGTAAGTAATGAATGGTCAGTTTACATTGTAACTACCCACTCAGTAAAGACAAAAACCGAAAACACAAGGCTGTTGTCTCTGACTTATACCTCTCTCTACTCCAGAGAAAAATCTCCCTGTGCAAAGCATGTTTCTTCATCTACCCTTACTCTGTACTGGTGCATTGGCTGCTTGCTAACAGCAAAGAGGGGGATAAGGCTTGTGCTCATGAGCATTTACTTGACATAAAAAGTATGATCTTTACACACAGCTACTCACCTGACCTGCACCAATGATGCTGCACCAAGAATATTTTGTGAGGACGTGTTTGCACAGCAACAGAAGGGATCAGTAAGCAGCTTCTTGGGCATCCCCATCCTCCTGGTATTACTTACACTCCTTTCCATGGTCACTTTTCCTTTTAGCTATGTGAAGCTTCACTGGCACAGGACATTTTTAGGATAATAATAATTTAAGGGGTTGTCATCACCAAAACTTGCAGGCTATTTGAAGATTTTGAAGACAGTTTCTCTCCACCCCCATAAACTTCAAACTTTTTCCCTATGATAACTCAAGTAAAAGCACTGCTAACCTTCAGCACCGTTTTTCCAAGTAATGTGTTTCAAGGTTAACAGTGTAAAAATACTAAACCAACACAGTTTTCAAGGTCAAAACAAAAAATGTAGCAATGATAGTCCACAGTAACTTTCATTCATTTGGTATTCAGGATCATTCTTTCTGAATATCAAATCACAAAATCATTGCTAATTCATCAGATTTTAAGCTTTAGATTATTAAACATTAGACTATGCTAAAAATAAAATGCAGCTTTTTATTTGATCTTATTAAGATGCTTCTGTACAACATGATCTAAGCCTCTAATTATCTCTATCTCTATATTATCTCAATTGTTATTTCAATATAAGCAAATTCATAACAATGCATTTTAATGGGAAATTAAAAAATTCATATACTAAAAAATGGTAAAGCATTAGAAGCCAAAAAGTTGAATGTCAAGATGCTAAAAATGAAAATGTTTCTCTACATTGTGTGTGCCAGGAAAGCAAGAGCTCACACGACATTTGGCAGTGGTTTCCCATGATGAAGCAACTCTTTGAGGATTTCATTTTCGTGAAAGCCCTGGTCTATTTAGAACTAGCTCCTAGCTCCTTGCCCTTAACAATGTAATACAGATAAAGTTCATTAAATATATTGTCTAAGGTAGAAAAGTGAAGAAGTTTTGCTGGAGCAAGCACTTAACCTGTGCATGGGGAAAAAAAAAAAAAAAAAAAGTAAAAGGATTGGAGCAAAGTATTTGTCATAAACGCAAAAGTGATACGGACATATCGTTACTGCACGTTCTGCTGCATTCACAAAACTGAGCAAATGAAGAATCTCCAGGATGGGAAGTATTATTAGATCTTAATCAATAGGATTTTTTTCAAACAGGCTGGGCATTCAACCATTTGACGCAGATCTTTTCCATGCATGAGAGCACTGGAATACTGGAAACTGCAGCATTAATGAATTACAAGGAAAATTGCAATTGCCTATGCTTTTGTAGTCAATTTCCATATTATCATGGTCAAGCAACTTTTACAGCTTTTTGATATTTTTACTGGAATGCTAAGCCTTTATTTCTTCCTACAGCAGGTAAGACATGAATTTCTAACATAATTAAGTGAGTAAATTGCTATTTTTTTAGTTTTTCTATTCTTAGGAGATCCTTAATACATACTGAACATCACATGGATTAAAAACTAATACATTTTAAAACAACAGTTATATGCATGATTTACTGTATAGCTTTTGTCTAATGCAAATATTTACTATTTATATGTCACTGCAATGAAAACAGTATGTGTCAACTGATGAACCAGTAAATACGAGACAGAATTTGAGCACATTGCTACAGCAGTTGAAAAGGAAAATGATGTAGTGAAACTGTATCCTTTTTCTCTCCATTCTACAAAACTAAGTTTTGCACCAGGGAAGAGACAGTCATATCTGTACATATACATATGTGTGTCTGTGTGACAGCTGAGGGTGGGAGAGTGAGAACAGATGAATTACAGGGAACATACGGCCACCCAGTGCAAGAACAGAGCAACTCTGTTCTAAGGATGGCTGCAGATCCCACACAAATTAGCACATATACCCACAGCTCTTTTGTAAAATTGGAACATATTCCTTCAGTTTCTGCATACATTCTACAAGGAAATGTCTAAAATGAAATAAGAGAGGCAGATTTTCAGGGGTCTCCTGAAACTAAACTATAGCTGACACTCTGAGGAAAAAAAAGAATTGATAGGGCCATTTTTAAGAAAGTACCTGATTTGGGTGTCCCACAACAAAAATCTGCCACCTGAAGCCACTTTCATGTGGTTCAGGTGGTCAGAATTAAAAAGGGAAGCTGCTTCAACCTATCTATAGTATCACTCAGCCAGCCAGTGCACTCTACCTACTCAAACATCACATCAGTGTGGGAAAGCATCCTGAGAGCCAAAGTTCACAGCGCTCCTGAAAACAGGGAAGCAGCACTTCCATATACAAACAAGGATCTGAGACACAGATGTTTGGTCATTAACCCCAGGTCTTGGAGGAAGCCCGTGCAGGATGAGGAGCTCCTGAGCTCCTGACACCTCGGCTTCACTGCTCACCCTTCTTCCTCTTCAGAAAGGCAGGTAGTGTGTACCTACATGGAGTTACCAGCAAGATAAGCCAGGGAGCAGACAGCCTGCATCTATTGCTTTTTCTGTCAGCAGGCACTAGATGGAGAGGGGGAAAGGTGACATTCACAGCCTGATGTCCCCAAGGTAGGGGCACAGAAGTTTGTACAGGTCTCAAATGTGATGACCAAGACTCAGGTTTTAATTTCGAACAACTAAAAAGGAGGTTGAAACTTTTCAGAATCTGCTAGATGAAAACCTAAAGCAATCTGAAAAGAGGAGACAAAGTGTCAGAACAGATGGGTCACTAGGAGAAAGCAGCTTCTTTATGTTAACAACTGAGTGTGTGTGTAAATGACTGGTTCTTTCTTCAGTGTGAAAAAAGGTTCCATAAGTAGTCATTGTAAGTGATCATCTTTGCTTTTAGCAAGGTTTGCAGTCTGTTTAATGAATAAATACATACAGCATATGCACACACAGGCAGGTATATCTACAGAAGGAGAACTGGAGGACCATGAGCACCACAAGTCCCCTGGTGGAGAAGGATTCTGCCACATCCTTGGTGAAATCCTGAGAAAAGTCCCAGATGCAGGAGGCCATCACCTACAGTGTGCAGGATTTGATAAGTTCCCAGTGGAGCACTGGGCACTGCTCAAACTCTGCTGGAAGGATCTTGTGATGCCAATGATAAGGAAAGCAGGAAAATCTTCTACCCAGGTTTAATCTACTTATTCTGCCTCTGAGTAAAATAGGAGTAAAGAACTCACTGCAAATAGAGTTCTGTTTAGAAGCCACATGCTTCTTTGACAAAACTTCATCAAATCTAAGAAACCAAATTATTAGCTCAATATAGGTACTGCATATTATTTAGACAGACTGAATTAATGTGTGGATTTCACTTAAAAGATTCAGGTTTCTCACATGAGGAGACAAAGCCAGAGCATTGGTACACTCTCCAGCTGTTTGCCATCCACACAAGGAATCCCAGTCCTGAATATGTCTGCTTTTAGCTCAAAGCTTTGCATATGAGAACCAAAATTATCGTCTCTTCAGTCAGCTCTGATTAGTGTCTTCTATGACCCTGAACACATCAGGTCTCTATTAACTTGCTAAGTGTGGCCAAACAGCATATATTACAAACAGCAAATCAATTTAACAGTTGTATTTGTATCCACATATATGTTTTAATTTTTTCTGTGGTGAATAATCCCCTACTTGCAATATCAAAAGTATTTTGTAAAAAGACCTCGATTGATATTGTATTCATTGAACAAATATTAGTGCTTCTAAAACTAGATTAGACGCTGTGATATTGCAACCAAATTAAAAAGATGATGCACATTTGCATTCTGTGCTTGTCTCCTGCTCTACCAAAAAGGAGCAGGTTTTCCATTGTTTCCCCTAGCACCAGACTAATTAGAAGTACTGCTCCTGATACACCACACATAGGTCTACTCCCCTCACCTCCCAGGGAAAAGGAGATGAAATAAGGGATGGTGCTCTCAGGCAAGCCACTCCAGGTGAGACAGCAGCATCAGCCACTCTGGCAGGGGACAGAGCTGACACACAGCAGCCTACAAAGGCATGTGAACTGTAGGCTCTTCCCTGGATCAAACGGGGCTGTGTACTTCAGCATCACCCCCTGTTCAGGGCTTATTCTGGTTCAGAACTTGGAAATCCATCTAAGATTTGATCTTCAGCAAGCTGTTAAAGGAAATACCAGCTGCTATTCATGCTCTTCCTGAGTTAGGTCATCCTATTATTTTCCCAGTCACCAAATGAGGCTAAAGTACTTTTTCCTGCAACCAGCAATTGCTGCTGCTCCCACACATCAGAGCCTTCCCTGCTCGGATGCTCACGTTCCAGCCAGTGACAAAAAGAACTGGGAACTGCCTGCCACATGATAGCAGAAAATATATTCAAGGAAGGCCACAAGGTCATTGCTAATTTCAAACCCTGTTTCATGTTTCCACATGAAACATCTAATTAAAGCTTTTCACTAGGTAGTTAAAACAAAATCCATGCATATGCACTTGAGACCTCATTTTCATGTGCTGTGAATTAGAACATAGGAGGTGCTGCACACAGCGGTAGGAACACTAATCGAGGAAGGAGAGGGGAATACCTGCTTTGATTTAGAGGAAGACAGTCAGCAAAAATACCACTAATCACCTGGGTTTTCATTCCTTTGCTCTTTGAGCTGCCACATACAACCAAGAAAAATGAATGCAAGTGGTGTATTAAGTGCTACCAAATCAGCGGTCTCCACAGGTGACCGCGTGTCAAGCACATCTTGCAAAATGCCACCACCTTCCACGGCTACAGTGTGACAAAAGCATTAGACCCTAAGGGCTATACCCTGCTCTCACCAAAAAATATCTATTAACATCAGCAGGAGCTGAATTAAACTTTAAAATGCAGGCACGGTGAGTGACAGAATGGCCATAGCAAAAGGACAATTTTTTGAGATTTTAGAGATGTGTCATGATTAAAGTAAATAAATCCCTGAGGGGGTGGAGGGGAAAGAAGTCTACGAAAAATACAAGGCTGAGATGTGCTTACTTTCCTGCTGTGGATGTAGCTTCAGCAGTGGAGGCAGACATAGACCCTTTACAGCTGCCCCTTTTCCAAAAACCCCTCAGTGCAGATAGCCTGACTCTGGTAAGGAGAGGCAACTGAACATAAGGAAAAGGCTAAGTCTCCACACCAGCATGCTCCAGGTCGTCTCCAGAGCATGCCTGCAGGAACAAATACCAGCAAATGCTGGCAGTATTTATTCCAATGAGGTCCTGACACAGGCCTCATTGACTTCGGAGCATCCTGCCACTGGAACCATACTGACCTTAGCATAGAAAGCAGATGGTACTACAGAATTTGCTCCAGTGTAGTTTCTACTCCACATAAGAGCAAAGTTTGAAATGTAGAAATATGTTCATCTATTTAATAACACTAACCATGTATCTTCTGTGTTACTGGCCCAAATCTTCATTTTGCATTGAATCCTTTTAACATGACTCTGATCTCTGGGCCAGCTACCAAATCTTGGACAACTTCCAAAGAAGTTCCATGGTGGACAGCCATCAGCTTCTGGTTTATCAAAAAATTTTCCAGTTATCTTGTATATTTCTTCTCAGCCAGGTCCACAGTATGAGCCAAAGCCAGATGTCCTTGATTGTTTTCAATTCCAAGAGAATAGTCTAGTAAAACAATGAATGACTTAAAAGATCTGCACCACTGAAAGGTGAAGGACAAAATTACTTCTCCTGAATTCCAGAAACTGCTTAGAATTTCTGACTTACATTGGTATGATACACATTCAAAGTATTATCAACTTTTCTTTTTAATCTTGCTGAATTTAGGTAACAAATTTCCTAACTTGACAGAGAGATCTAGATGCCTTTATTATTCAGAGTTCCCAGGACTAGAGAACCACCACACTAGAACTGCGTAGTCCAACTTCCCATGAGAAACAGTACTCCTGTCCTCTCCCTGTTTCTGGAGGCTGACCTCCACTCATTATTCACACCCTTCTTTGTGCATGCATGCCCTCATGAAGCCACATGGTGAAGCACAGGATCTAGATTAAAATAATGACTGCTGAAAAAAATGCAAGGACATTTCATTTGACACAGTTCCACTTCTGGATTTTATAAGTCACAAGGCTTTTGTGAATGAAGGAGGATGGCTGTATTTCATCAGGAGCCTGCATGGGTCATCCCTGACACCGTATCTCATTCTCACCCCATATCCAGGTCCCCATAATGTGAAGGAAACTGAACTAGTTGGAAAATAACCCCACAAAAAGGTGTATTTATTTTATTTTTCAGCTTCATTATTCCCTGTGTCTCTTCATAAAGCAGCACTACATGGGACAGCCCAGGGCTGGGGACAAGCCTTTGGGGCAGTACAGCCACTGAAGCAATGCCCAAGGACCCAGAGTCTGTGTAGTGACTGCAACTGCTTGGCCTTGCCTCAGCTATGCTAAGGATTTTAAAAAATATCACCCTGGCCCTCAGCAGTTCAAAGTCCAACCCACCTCCAGCTTGCTTGGGATCCCCAAACCATGTAAAAAGGATCCCAAAGCAATTAATCAACATTCATTAACCACTGCAGGTTTTATGGTACTGTTCAAGGTCCCACATATTTGAGACCCCCTTTTATACCTGGTAAATAAAGGTGCAGAGAAGAAGCAAGATTTGAAGAAAGTTATTTTTTAAATAACTGGTGGAGTCAAAAATAAAAATTCAAAGCTCTGGCTTTCAGGTTTTAGCCTGCTAAATACCATTTGCCCTTTTTACCCCTTTCAGCCCAGGAGCTAAGGTATTGTCCCATACAAGAATGAGTCACCATTCCACACGAAAGAAAGCCCAGCACGCAAAATGTGTATGTGGAATTTCCTTCCATACAAAGTAGTTTAATGTTACAGAATAAATCAAAGAGGAGAAAATTAGGCTTTCTTTTCTTTTAAACAGTAGGCCAAGCATCTGGAGGAAAGTATTGTGGGAATATGTAACTTGACTCAAAAGGAAAACAGGGAGGTTTCCAGTAAATGTGTTCCTATACTATGCTCACAAGATATCATGTGAGCACAAGTATGACTGCAGAGCTTCTATTTTACAGGGAGAAGGGCCTTTCACCACTATTTTGCAACCCTGGCAAGAGGACGTTCTCCTCCAAAACTCTGGCCACATTAAATAGGAATAGTGAGGCCTAACAAAAGGAATGGTAAGTCTTTTGAAAAGTATATAGCAAATAAAAATACTTTTCTCGTTATTTTAACAGAAATGCTGCAGAAGACTGAAACAAAGCTTTTGCTAGCATGCAAATGATCATAGTCCTACATCTGAGCAGGAGGAGCCTTAATTCTGGGGAAATTTTTCCATTTCAAAAATGGAAATGCCTGTGCCTGTTCTGCACCCAAAAAAACACACACCAAAAAAAAAAAACACGCACAAAAAAACCCCACAAACACAAAACAAACAAACCACACAAAAAAAAAAAAAAAAAAAAAAAAAAAAAAAAAAAAAAAAAAAAAAAAAAAAAAAAAAAAAAAAAACCAAAAAAAACACACCTAGGACCTGTAGAAGTCTTTTCTTCTCAGAAGATAAAGAGGTTGGCTTACGAGGAACAGGTGATCACCTTGGGCTATGCATTCATTCCAGCAGATGAAAGATCAGCCATCTGGAATAGGACACTCTCTCCAGAACAAGACAGAACTAGATTCAAGTCCCTGTTCCCCTGATTCAGACCAGAGACCTGAACTTCAGCTTACCTCCACAGCAAGCATGTACATACCTCTTAATCACTCTTACTCAATACAGAGATCCAAACTGACAACCTCATTGATAGGTTCATTTTTTTCTTGGCTTGTAGTTGAAGACTAAAACAAAATTGCAAAATATCATCTTACCCTGGTATAGCTCTCTCTGCAGATCCAAGAGGTACAAAGAGAAATAGCAATCTCCTGTGCTAACACGCTAAACCTATTCTATTTAAATGACTTTAGACACCCATACCACCTCATAGCTATTCAAGCCATGAAAGTTCCTGCAAAACTGTGCTTTAGTTGTTCTACAGTTGTGCATAGTTGTTTAATTATGCTAAACCGTGTATACTTGTGTCCACTTGATCCACAGCTCTGCAAGAGATACAGAATAGCTGCCAATACTGAAAAGCAGTAAATCTGTACTCAAGATATCCAATAGATCTGTCCAGACAGAGCAGATACAACAAAAATGATGACTTTTTTAGAAAGTAAAGCACAGATTTCAGTCACTGCCTGTATTCAGATGCCATTTGATAACAATGTTTTAAAGAATATTTTTCCATCGGAGCCCTGATTATTGACCATGAGTCCAACAGTATATCAGTATAGTGCCACAGCTTTGTCTAACAAAAGCTAACAAAAACAGCAGCTCTGGACTTGTCCTGACAGTCATTCTTGTCTCCAGCCGGACAGGTAGATGCACCCTAAAATAACCTTGGTGTGTCATGGCTGGAATTTCCTTATGAAATTCCTTGGTCATGAGTAATCTATACAACCCAACGCTCTAAGTCGTTAATCTTCTGTTGTTGTAAGCCTTTTAACAGCTTCGGCTCAACCACTAACCTGCTTCAATGAGCAAATCATCTGTCTTCTTAATGAGACCACTGATTACAAAAGTTAGTACCCAGTAAATTAACAAAACTGTTCTTCAGGATCTGTTGTCCTTCTGAAAACATATTTGCCTTCTATAATATATCTCTTTCATCTTGAACTGTCACAGAATCAATACATTCAAGCTGTATGTGCTTATATGCTTTTAAATAGTAACTCTAATTAATATGTACATTAATCTGTAAAGGGATTACAGGGCGGATTTAGGAAACGTTTCCCTCTCTACCAGTGCAGGGAAGTACTGGTAGAGCCTCAGACTAGAATATAATTTATATAGTTGAATAAAGAAATTCATATTCTTTAGTTCCCTAATGAGCACATTAGAGAATCTTAAATTTCCTTTGAACATTACTGTCAATTTGTAAACAGCTTATTCGGTTGATCTGACCATGAAAATGATACTATAATCTAAAGAATATTCTCACCATGTTGCTGGGGTGAAAAGCACTTTTCCAACTTTACTAAGACAGTGACACTATAAACAGATGTGATTTTCTTGAAGAGTGCAACACTACATTGAAATAATAACTGGAAACACTGTACAAATAGTTTCACACCTCCTATAAAACCATAATTTAATTGAGTTATAGTTGCTTAAAAGGAGTTTCAAAACTATGGTTTAGTGCAAATATGGCTCAAATGCATCTCAAATGGGTGCTGGAGGAAAAAAAGCTATGATAAATTGCTTCAAATGGCTTTACATATGGAACTTGATTTCTATATTATAATTAATGCTAATAATAAGCAAACATCTCAAAAGAAGAGGGCTCATTTTATAGCTGAATATTTCAATACAGATTTTTCATCTATTTTCTGTCAAAGCAAATTTTTAAAGGGAATGAAATATTTAAATTACATACAAATACAAATATCCAGTTTAACTTTTCCCTAGGCTTATGAGTGTGATTTGCATGTAATGATTAAATTAGAACTGCAAGCTTGCACAGTTATTTTTACTCTAGCCCACATCTGATACTAAAATAATTTCTGTGTGTTTTAGAGAACCATCTTGTTTTCTTTACTTGTCAGTACATTGTATCTCATTGCAGAAATTCAACAGCAAGAGAAGAAGCTTATCTTCCTATTTAGAATCTTATTTAGTACTATTTACTTTCTACTCACTAGCGAAGCTGAAGTTTAGGAAACCTAACACATATGGTAGGTTCAGTGCCTTAATTAAGCACCTTATTCTAACACATTATCAAGTGGGAATGGGGAAAAAAATCACTTTAATTTAGTTTTTGTTTTTCTTTATGAGTCTGTGAGTACCACTATGGTTAGAGCACTTTACAAGCACTATATTCATCAGAGAAGAAGTTGGCACTGTGAGCTACGGAGGAACACCAGTTCCAATATAGCAATCTAACCAGGTCACTGTCAGCTTCCAGTGCCAAAACCAACTAAGCAGCTCACATATAACAGAGTTTGAGCACAGAACTTTTCAATTTATATGGCTTTTTCAAAGCTGTTTTTTTCATTCAGACCATAAATCTGAAAAGGAATGAGAGCATACCAGAAAACTGAAACAAAAGCAGTAGGGACTTCCTGATAAGGGTACTTAAAGTATGAAGTACAAATATATGCATGTACATTATGTATATGTATACATCCCCCAATTTTACACCCTCCAGAACACAGCCAGACTAAAGGAATCCCTTCTTCCACCCACTATAGTTCCAAACTGAGCTTTCCTCCTGTAAACCACTCAGCTGTCATGTATTTTCCCTCTTCCAGACCATCTGCTTTTTCTGAGAAAAAATAATTATATTTAATCTCTTTCTGAATTATCAATCCAAACCAATTCATGTTTTACCTGCCCCCTGTGGACCACAGACCTCCAACAACCACACCTCAAAGAATACTTTTAGCTACTTTTTCTGCCCAAAAATCTCTTGTGCATCCACATGTCACATCTGCCTTCCCTAAGTGAATCACTAACTTCTGTCCTCAAACTCAGATGAAGATAGTGACTATATATTTGAATGGCAGGAGAGCTCAGCAGTCCTCTTAGTCATCCAGTCTAGCTCCCCATCACACTCCACACCTCATTCACTGTATAGGAAATGGAGTTACTGGGGTAGTTAGTACCAAATTCTGTGATTAGGCTGAGAACCCTTCCCTCTTTACAGGAAAGTACAAGAATCATCAAAACCCAATTATAGTACATTTATTTTTGCTATTGATGCTGGAAATCCATGCAAGGTTGTACTAATCTGAAGAGACCTGCTTTAGAAACACAGTGGGTAGCACCAAAGGAGCCCCTAATACCTTTCCCTTCACATGCCTGGGACACAGTACTTGTAAAGAGGAATTATGCATATGCACAAGTCTAACCACACATTCAAGTTGGGGTTTTGAGGGTTTTTTCATAATTCTAGAGAAGGACAAACTAGAACTCTGCTTCTGGCAAAATGCCCCATTGGTCATCTCGGAAAGAGCAGCTTTACTTCCAGGCAGGTTTTAAAGCCCCCAGTTTTGAACAGTGACATTGGCCCAGGCTGACAGAAACACACAGCCCTGCAAACTAGCAGCATTTCTGCTTCACTATGGGCTGCCAAGAGGCCAACCCAGCTAGCAAGCTCTCCAAGTACAGGGAGAGCAGCCTGGCAGGGTGTTCAGGCATCTGATTTACAGAGTGCATGCCATCCCTTTGAGGAAGGCAGATCATCCAAGAAAACACAGTTTGAGCTCCCCAGGAGGGAAAGCTGGTGAAAGCTTTAGTGCATGGTTACTTGATGAGAAATGAGGGTCCTGTGGAAAACATGCAGAACATATCCATTTCACTCCTACGCTGAGTGCCCATCACTCTGTGTTTCTAAGAAAGCAATGTAAAAGTAAGCTATGCTTTTAAAAATAATAAAATGTAAAATGGACATGTTACACATAATAAGAACACCACACCCTGAACATGCTGTTCCTCTAACATTTGCAGTGAGCCCAAGGGACTGGGTAGTAAGCCAGTGCCAATGAATCTGCCATCACTTTTGTAGCAGCAGGATGAGATGGGAAGGTCTGAAAGCCTGTATCCAAGCAGCACTCACTACAATTCAGCCTGCTGCTTTTCTCCTTGGAAAGGAGGGGGAATGGCTGCCTGAAACAGTGAACTCTGCCCAGCCAGTCAAATCCTGACACCTGCACGTGCGCCGGATCAGCTCTCAGACCACACGGGAGGAAGGGAGGGAGAGGAAGGGATGGAAGCTCACAGCTTCCTGAACGTATGCAACCCACTGCCCCTCCACAGCAATGTGTGCATTTTCCCAGGGAAAGTTAGTTACCTGAGTCAGCTAAACTGAGAAGCTATGACAAACCTTACCCATGTTCAGCAGTGCCTTCTTGGTGACTATTTCTAATGAAATCAATAGTCTAGCTGGGGGCTTAGCAAATACACCCTCACTGCAAACTCTACGTCTCTCTTAAATCCGGGCATGGGCCGCCTGGACTGAAGGGAAGAGACATCAACCCTCATTCTATAATAACCAGTAAACTGTAGACTGGGAGAGGAAGCACATCATGATTTATTGTTGCCTGCACTAGCTGTAAGACATTCCCTACCCAGAAATAAAGGGCAGATGAGGAATGACCTGGGCTTCTGCAGTCTCTCAGACAACATTTCTCTTTGCTGTCACCTCTAAAAGCATATCCTCAAAGTCTAAAGGCATATCCTTGTCTCGGAGCAGTAACTGCTGCATTATACTGCTTAGGATGGATATGAGCAGATTGCTCTAGCTCCTGCTAAACTGAAGTCACTCATCTAAATAGCAGCAATTGCTAAGTACCACACTTTTCAAAAGGAGAAGAAAAGCCGAGTGCTTCTTTCCTTTCCATTTTTGGAACTGTACTGTAATCTGTGCAGCTACAGAACTGCAGCTGACACCACAGCAGCCTTTGCAATGACTGGAGTAAGCAGCAAAAATATCCACTGAATTTTTGGAGTATCAGTCCCAACATTCCCCTTTCTTCTATGCCCATGTACCTGTAATCTTGGTTCCAAATCCTGAAACACAATAGAAACCTTCCCTGGCTTAAAATCTTCTTTATTGAAGCATCTAAACTTTTAATTGTGCTTTGTGGGTAGACTTTAAAGATATTCGGAAATTCTGCCAGATGTCCATGGCTAGCAGGTCAGCTGGGGAAACGTTTAATCTTGGAGATTTAGCCTGGCTAATTACCCTCCTCACTTCTGCACACCTACTGATACAGTTACCTATTTAACTACACCAGACCAGACCTTATATGCAGCCAAACAGAACAGCATGAAGCTCTGAAATAAGATTTCATCATTCTCTTTCCTTTGTGCAGCTTTATTTCAGTAGGAATGAGCTTGCAGATGAGCTGAAAAGTATTTCTTTTCTAAAGCACACACCTTTTTTCTCCTGTCCAATGAACAGAATATGGAATAAATTACATATACAAAATGGCAAGAGACATGAGGACTAGGTGGGATTTTTTTTGTTTCTTGCAGTTATTATCCTCTGCACCTTTAGATGAATATGCAATCAGAATAGAAATCTTTACTAAGAGAACAAAATTAGGAGACATTGTGCTATAAGCAGAGCAGTCAAGTTTCAGTGCATTTTCAATCCAGTTATTAACAACTGAATAAATGCTTTCAGAGGCATTAAACAGAATGCTGCTTTCTTCAGTGTAACTTTTGATTGAAAACACAATTTAAAAGAAAAAAAAACCCACTGAATTCCCTATCCAGACCATTCTTTTTAATTCACACTGAGAAGTTCCAGCCAATACTTGCATCCAAATATACCAGCAATAAAGTAATTTTAAGACAATTTAAAGTAAGTACTTGATACACTCATATACCTTATACATTATTTAAATACACTCTAAAACCCAACAATTTGGTAAAAAGCATCCTGAAATCATCTGCTATATCCTATGCGTGTAAGATATTAATAACAGCAACTGACAGCTAATGACAACATAATAATTTAAGTGTGTTGACAATTATTGACCTAAACGCACTTCAGAGAAATGTAAATGCCAGAGGAGAACAGTTACAGCTCCATGACTAATGTGTGCCCTGGATTCTGACCATCAGCTTTACTATTTCAGTTTTGTGACCTAAATCTCCCTCCCCAATCAGAAGAAAACAAAAAAACCCAAACAAGAAATGTCTTACTTGTTCTGCCTTCTCCAGCAGTTTTCTATCCGCCTGCAAAAACTGGCAGTTCTCTCTCGCCAGCTTCTGGACCAGCTCAATCCGTCCGATGTCATCTCTTCCCTGAAGCTTGCATAAAACTCCTGCCTTAAGGGTGGGAGAAAGAGCAAACAAATACTTAAATCCACAATCCCAGGACATGACACCGCCAAAAATTTCAACCTTAAAAGAAATGCATCTGTTTTCTCATATTTGCGGTATTCCAGTGCCTCTTGCTGAATGCAAACAAGTCACTGCTTCCCGGGAAACAACTGGATAGGAGTGGAGGCACATCTGAATCTCCAAATGTATCTACTTTGGAGGGAAGAAGGCAGGGCTAACTAAATCAACCTCTCCTCTGAGTGCAACTATCAGATATGCTGTGTTTTATTTGTTCCTGTCAGCCTGTTTCCTGTTACATAAGAGAACAAGAGCAAGAGGTTAAAAACTCATGGGAAAGTTAGCCAGGAACAGCCCTGGAAAAAGGATGAAGTGCAACAAAAGGCAGTCCTAAAAATAACAGGCTACAACTCCCTCTGCTCCCAACCCAGCCATTTTTCTCGTATTCAAGATTCGAGAGTTAAAAGATAAGTTGCGTTACATTTATTTATTCCGTAAATAACAAACCAATACCTCTTGATTTTGTTTAAGAAAGAAAATTATATTTGCTTTAAAAGCTATGTTAGAACTATTTTTTTGGCTAATATTCTGACAGTTATTCAAGTTATGCTGATAGTGTTTTCACAAAACATTCAGCACTGCTTGTTTTCTAAAAATGACATATATATAAAGATGGATTCATGCTGGCACACAGGTATAACAGAGACCCATTGCAAAGTTAGTTGATACGGGCTAAATTGCTCCCTGCAAAGTCAGTGGCTAATATCACTGTCCATGCTTTGGTCACAGATACAGCCTCTGCATAACTGAGACCTGGCACAATGATACCACACAGCTTTTATTAGCCCAGGTGTTTCCCGTGGGAACAGCATATGCTTTGGGAAGGCCCATCATGTGGCACAGCTATGGTATAAGACTTCAAAGACAATCCGCAAATAAACATTTTTTCCCCGCTTCCTCCACCATTTTCTTGCTACTATTTATCATGAGTTTAAATAAATATCTATCTACTCCAAAATTCACAACACATCTTGTGAGTCAGGTCTAAAAGCTGGGGATGCCCTGACTGCGAAACCCACAGTGTCATGTAGGCTCTAATCCTCTGGCCTTAAGAAATTCCTGCCCATGAAGGTGTGACAGTGCTCACCCAAACAATCCTACAATCTGCTGCTTTCTCCAAGGAAGGGGAAAGTGGGGTTTAAGATTTCTTCAGCTGAAGAAGAAAACAAATCCACTTTACGAATAAGTGTTTTAACATTGATGGAAAAAAATAGGCTTCATGACCAAGTACAAAGAGTCGTCCTTACTGAATTAATTGAAATAAATTTGTACCCGCCTACGTTCTTCCAGTCTGGATGAAGACATCTCCTCAAAGCCTGTATAATATACTTCAGCTCTGGTGAAGGAAAGGATTTCAGATACAGCCTGTACAGCCTGTAGCCTGCATGTCCTGTGCTCTTCCTGAGTCCAGCCTCCTGAGGAAGCCAGCTTTCCCATGTGACTGGTTTGAAGGTCAGAAATCCACTGAGAACAGAAGGAACTGCATTGCCTAATCTCAAGGCCCTTACATTTTCTATGAGATTAGTGCCTTATCTTCTAAATCGAGGACTCTGGTTTGTAAACCAGTTCGGACACAGCATTATCACCTGTAGATCAGCACTAAGACTGATTTTATAAAATGTGGAAGACCATAGTGAACTAGATGTCCAGACTTGTTTAACCAATAGACAAAAAGAGGTACTTAGGAAGAGAAATTTTTTTTACTCTACAATAGACATTTTAAAATGGTCAAATTAGTTGTTTCCTAATATTGTGCTTTATCTCAAGGAATTTAAACAGGAAACCTAAGACTGGGAAGAAGTCTGATGTCTGTGCTTTGCAACACTTTGATGGCTTGGGGACATCAACTAGAGCCAAACCTGCTTTTTTCACGGCTGAAGGATGCTTCTAGCAGAGAGTGTTATGCCTTGTGCTGTAACCCCAAGGGCTTGTAGGCTAAGGATGACCCAAAGTGTTATGGCCCACTAGAGCTTTGGGACTATAAATATTTAGAGTATCTCTGGATCTGGGATCTTAGTACTGTGGAGGCACTTTATACACCTTCATGTTGTGCTGTCATGGTTTAGGAATGGTACTCCCCAGTTTAGTGCTCCCACTGTGATGCTCTAAACCACATGCCACTTGCTCACTCCCTCCTTCCCTTTCACCTCCCCCTCCCTCTCTGCAGTGAGATGGAGAGGAGAATTGAAAACACACAAGGTAAAGATCACAGGTTAAAATAAGAACAATTTACCAGAAACAGCAATGAGATAGGAAAACGAACAGTAACACCAACATTACTGACAGAGGGTACAAGAAATTAATGATTCCCACAGAAACTCACCAACAATAGACCATATCTGACTGCTCCCTCTGCCATGCTACACTGACCTGAGCAAGCTCCAGGTCCTGGCCATGGCCATACACCCTCCTGGCTACTGTAAAAATTAACCCTGTCCTGGCTGGAACCAGGACACGTGCCCAAACAAGGCAGGCATGACCTACAAGTGGCATATGAGTCCCTGCTGAACAAATATTTATTCATCTTCAGTGTATGAAGAAGCAAAGCCCAATGGTTAAAGCCACTTATGTTAAGAAGAAGGGGGATTTCAGTTTTGGGGTAACAGTTGGTTTCAGTATGTTCAAATGGAAGCCAGTTGATATAATCCTTTGGGATTTCAGTAAAGCTTTCAGTAGTGTCTCTCATCATATCCTTCTGAACCAAATGTCCAGCACAGCTGGATAAACATGTCATGCAGTAGGTGAGCAAGTGGCTCATGGGTTGAACACAGAGGGTAATAGTGAATGGGAGAACATCAGACTGGTGACTTGTCACTAGTGGGGTTCCTCAGGGCTCCATCTTGGGCTCTGTGCTCTTCAACATCTTCATACATTAACTGGACACAGTACTGGAAGGGATACCGAGCAACTTTGCAGATGACACGAAACTCAGAGGAGCTGTTGACTCCTTTGAAAGGAGGGAGGACCTGCAGAGAGACCTCAGCAAATTAGAGGGCTGGGCAATCACCAACCATATGAAATTCAACAATGGAAAGTGCCAGATTCTGCACCTGGGATGGGGCAACCCCTGATGTACATACAGACCGGGGAATGAGATGATGGAAAGCAGTGCTGTGGAAAGGTACCTGGGGGTCCTGGTTGACAGCAAGTTGGATGCGAGTCAGCAGTGCCCTGGCAGCCAGGAGGGCCAACCATGTCTCAAGGGGGCATCAGGCAAAGCATCACCAGCTGGTCAAGGAAGGGGATTGTCCCGCTCTGCTCTGCACTGGTGCAGCCTCACCTTGAATACTGTGCGCAGTTTTGGGCAAAGATATTAAGCTCTTGGAGAGTGTTTAAAGGAGGGCAATGAAGATGGTGAAGGGCCTTGAGGGGAAGCCATATGAGGAGCGTCTGAGGTCACTTTGCCTGCTCAGCCTGGAGGAGACTGAGGGGAGATCTCATTGCAGTTACAACTTCCTCATGAGGGGAAGAGGAGGGGCAGGCACTGATCTCTTCTCTGTGGTGACCAGTGACTGGACCCCACGGAATGGCCTGAAGTTGTGTCAGGGAAGGTTTAGGTTGGATATTAGAAAAAGGTTCCTCCCCAGAGGGTGTTTGGGCACTGGAACAGGCTCCCCAGGGAAGTGGTCACAGCACCAAGGCTGTCAGAGTTCAAGGAGCAATTTGGATGATATTCTCAGGCATGTGGTGTGACTTGGGGATGCAGGGATAAGAGTTGGACTCGGTGATCCTTGTGAGTCCCTTCCAATTCAGTATACTCTGTGATTCTATGAATACTTTGAACACATGGGTCTTGCTCTTTTTCATCACTTGCCCTCTGCCTCTGTTCACACAGAGCGTATTACTGCCTTCCACATGGATGAGCATCCCAGGGAAGAAATAACTCTAAATGCAAGCCCATTAGCACTGCCACAAATATGGTCTGTATTCAAGTTGACAATTTCATTGAAGAATCATATTGTCCTATTTCAAATAACCACCAAGTACAAACACTACATTTTAACATGTCCCCTTCTCCCTTAACAGCTCATTAATTGAAAGAATTGAAGAACATGGAAAAAAAAATATTTTATTTGGTTTCAAGAGGATAAAATATTTCTCGGAAGGTTTAAAGTATTATTAAGTTAATTGTACAGGCTTGGCTCTGGGAGTAAAGAAAGAACTTGAAATAAAAACAGCTAAACATGTTTTTTCATAATTAAGAAGAAAGCTATGAATCCTTCCCTTTTAATTCTGATTTCCTCACTTAGGTTGACTTTCCACTATAAGTTTTTCTGCTAAATACTCCTAAGAAACCCTCTAGGTCAATTAAATAATTAATTGATGACAGCTTCTAAAAACTGGTTTGTAAGATGTTGACAGTCTCTGATTACTGGTCATTTTCACTTGTCAATATAAATTTAATTTTCAAGCAATACTTTTGAAGCTATTAGACAAAAGTCAAGTCACCCTACTTGCAAAGTGCAACTCTGATTTTATTTTGTGCAGGCACATCCTCTCTAAAACCCTGCATGCCCAGATGTCCTTGCTTAGTTCTGTAATTCATGTAGACCAGAGATACAAATACTAACCTACGTGAAGGTGAAAATCACAAAGCTGCATAGTTTAACTGGCTTTAACTTAATGAATGATGAAAGAATATAGGAGTTTTACAGTAAGGCTTTACTACCATTCATGGCTCAAAATTACTACAATTAAATGTGTTTATGCGATATTTGAAATTAAATAAAAAAAATTAATGGAAATTAAATCAAATTAGTCACTACTAAGGTTGAAAAAGTGAAGATGCTGACAACACTTCTTCTGTTTCAGCACATCCATTGGAAACATGGTAACAATGACACAGAGGTGATTTAAGACACCCCTAGGCACAGGATGGGATCTTTTATTTACATTGTTTACAGCACGCTTGCCTTAAAAAATCCCCAAAACAATTTTTTTCCACACTTCTACCAGTTTTGTCAACTAATTCCAATGTAAATCAAGCTTCTGTTCCACAGAGCAGTGTTGAGAGTGGATACCACACCCTTCAACTCTGTTAAAGGCTTATGGTGGTTTGGTTTTTTTCCACTGTACCTTTATCTCCTTCTGTGGCTGGTGAAAACAACATAGTTATTACCACTTTCACCTCTGATCAACCTGAAAACTTAAAACCATATGCCACTGCCTCAAAAGATAGGATTGCTTGCTTTGCTCTAGTGCCATACACAGTCTCACTTAAGTGAAAAAATTATTCACTCCTTTGAAACAAACTCTATTTGTTCTTCACTGGATGTAATTTTTGTGGCACTAACAAACAAATCTGAGCGACCACTGCCCTGATAACACTTCTGCTATCCTCCCCGTAGAGCCCATGAACACTTTTGTTATCTCATCATTTAGTAATTGTTAAATTTTAAATGTTTCATATTCTTTCAAATTTTAGAAGCTGGTTTCTGGTCAAATAAAAGCTGGGTGAATCAATAACCCAATAATAAATTCTTATGGGTTTTTACAATCAGTCCATGTATTTTTATTAGCTGGCTACTTAGCTTTGAGCATGCGTTGTCAATGTCACAAATGAGGACAAATATTTTCAAAAAACCATAATAACTACAACAGTCAAGTAGAACTAAGTATAAATGAAAACCCACAAGAAAAAAAAAGGAAAGTCAGATTTTTGGGGCAGTGAGGTCAGTATTTCCCCCTGGGTCTTTTCTGTATCTCTATAATGCACACCTGACCTCTATAAAACTGATCCTCAATGCTACACTGATGTGATTTAGGAATCAAATTTGGGTAACAAATTTTTCACATATTAGGGCTCCTACTGCCCTTTTATTTTTTAGCAGATTTGAATCTGTGTGCAATTAAGAAAAGAGCAGGTCATTTCCAAAAATTGTGTTTGAACGTGACTCTGAGAGTACGCTAGAAAAGCCCAGGTACACACTGGTGCAGTTGGCATGTCCATATGGTCCCAAGCTCTTCTGCCTGCACTCTCTAGATGTCTATCATGGCCCAGGCCTACTACCAGAGCTGCCTGGGCTCACTGTGGTCAAACCAGCCCCTACCTTTAGAAAAAGATAGGTATTGCTCACTTTGCCACATGGCTTATACTCCTTCAGCTAGGCTTGATCACAGCCATCAGTGTAAAGTCTGTCTTTCTTGCACACAACTTTCCAGTTTGGCAAGGTGTCAGGGAGATAAATCAGCAACAGGAACTGCACATTGCACATAGGGGAAGGAGAAAAGGTGGCAAGGGAACATAACATTTGCAAGAGGAATAGAAGAATTAAAAAACAGCCCAGACTGGGAAAAATCAGCTTTAAATTAAAAGCAATAATCAGCACCAGTACAATGAGCAATACCGTAACCCTTGCACAGCTTGAATGCATGAACTAAATGACTGATTGAATTGCAGATTAATCAAATAATATTCACAGAATTAAAAAGGGTAAGCAATTCCACAATAAAATACTCTAAAAGGCAGTTAAGTTTCTTCTGAGCAATATCTAGAAGTGTGCTTTGGTTGTAAATGAGGGCAGTTAGGCAAGGAAAGAAGAAGGTTGTTGCTTGCACTTGAATGACTAATAAGTATCCTCATTTCATTGCATGTCTACTTACAGTGATTAAAATTCAATCAAAATGTCACATGCCCTCGCCTCCTAAAACACATCTCATTTTACTTTCACATCTGGTATATGCTATGTGTATTATCTAAAAGGAGCAGAAAGATAGCTGAAGAATGCTGTCCAATTGCAACATCATGGGATTAATTCCCAGAATAATCATCAATCTTATTCTAAATAGCCACATAAAATGAGATCCAGCAGACTTTCTCCTTCCTACATGCTCGCTATACAGAACAGTTCTTCAACTTGTAGATCTGAAAACATTCCCAAGACTCCATTAATCTTACACATTTACCTGTGCATCAGAGGTATCCTTGAGCTCTTCTAGTCCTCTTATTTCTTGACTGCTGTTTTCTTCATTTTGACAGATTGCTAAAATAAGAAAGACTACATTGAAAGCAGGCAGGTTTTAATCACAAGAAGCAGCAAAGCAGCATGGCCCCGTTTAGGTCAAAGAGGATGACTATTCAAGAAATCTTGTTTAAACTTCAGCATTCTAGTTAACTCCTTGAGTGATTTTGGACAGATCCTGTAAGGTGCATCTTATTGGGTTTAGACAAATGCTAAATATAGTTTACTTTATTTTCCCCCAGGCAGTAAAATCCAGTACTAAATAGTTATATTCCATGCCACTGTTAGTTCTGATAAAACGATGACATTTGAGGAAATTCCACTTTTTCCATACATTGTAACAAGACCTCGTGACTCATAAGGAATAAAAAAGTCAGGTCTCCCTTTACTTCCATTATATTGCACAACATCAATTCAGACTAAACAAAATAAGCAGATTTATCCCTCACCTCAGACTTGGAAAATACTTTGTAAGCAAAGTGATCTCAATCTCAACAAACACCACAACTACCCATTAGAGTCATCTGCAGAAGTAAATGGTAGCAGAAGATGTTCTATTGAAAGTTCTTTGCTGCTGGCATAATAGGAGAAACCAATAACCTCGCTCAATTAACATAACTTAAACCACTTAACATCAGCAAGCTTCGCCAGACTTTCAAGAATAAAGTTTTGTATCAAACTTGTAATCCCCAAAAGGGTCAAAACCAGACTTAGCAGTTCACCTAGCTAGAAAAACAAGGAACGTCTTCTGAAGGGACCACTCAGTCTTCTGTATTGCAAACAGCTGTATCTATTAGCATTTTTGCTACCTATATCCCATGATACCCTTTCAGTCAACACACCCATGTGCTGTATTTTGGTGGGACATTAGGCCCTCAGACACTCTGAAATATGACATATGGTGGGTTAGGAGCATCAGACTTGATGAAACACATAAGACTTTACCTTACGCTGTACTCATTTACTTAGAAGAACCATACTCAAATATATCATCAATCTTGGGTATACACTGAATGATTTCCTGGTGTAGCCGTAGCAGTTGTGACACCAAAAGTGTCCTTGAAGTGGTAGAGCTGGCAAATCCATTTCCTAAAAAACACCAGGCTCATGGCTTTGAGGGATGGGTAGGAAGATTGAGCTAGTGTGTTTCCTCCTGCCTATCTCCTCTCTCCTTCACCCCTGTGTACCTGAGCTGGTTGTCAGTCTGGATGTGAACAGCCACAGCACAGTGTTTTCTGACAAGGATCACCAGTGGGGTTTTGCCTTAAAACTATGTCTGTGAGCTGAGGCAGGCCAGGATTTGACTGAAGAAAAAAATCAGCTGTTAAGGGAGCAGGAGAAGGACTGGCAGGTAGCAGTGTTACCTTCACCAAGCACCCTCAGCTACATTCTCCTCAGCCCTCAGACTGAATCTTTAGACATGCAACCAGCTTACCATGGCCTAGCTGATACATGTAATATGAACTGTGAGGTCCACCTTGGTGTGTCTGCTTGGGTGCTCTGGGGCTGTTGCAGACAAAAACCAGCCTAACATTTACGCAGCATCCAGCAACTTAGAAGAAAAGTAACTTTGGAGTGTTCTTGACCTCCAAAATAAAGCATATGGATTTATTTTCTTTTTCTGTGGATTTCTGCTGATACTGCAATGCCATATAGGATATAATTTTTCTTTCTTCCCCCACAGTTATGCTGTCAAAAAAAAAAAGTAATAAAAATGTAATTATAAAAGAGTAAATAAGTAATTTTGTCATTACAGTTTATTCCATGCAGGGATCTTTTCAAATCCATTATCAAAGGAAAACAGAGTTCTGATATAAATCTTCACCAGTGGGTTTGCACACATCACTTTACCAGCCAACCTCTGAAATTCAAGGTGGTTGCTGAAAACACAGGGTCAGATTACAGCTATAACAGAAAGCATGTATAATGGGCCAGCAGCATTTAAGACTAGGCAAAATCAAAATGTGCTTGAGACACTGTGGCATATCCGTGCCCTGGCTTGGAACAGGAACAACCTAATGACACAATAACTAGTGGGATGGCCTGAACAGCCATGTGTGGCCCCTGCTTTCCTAGTGCAGGGTTCCAAAGGCAATTTACTCCATCCAACCAGGCTAGGGGCTCTGGGTAGTCTCTTCCCTCCTAACCCACTTCCCAGTCTTCCTCCCCAAGAGCTGCCTCATCCTCCTGCACACTCCCACATGAGCCTATTCTACCTATTTTTGCTGTGGGAAACACAAACTGTTCAGGACATCCCTTTGCCGAATGCTAGTCAGAACAACCTGCATGGGAGAGGAATGTTGCAACGCCAGAAGGCACTAACAAATGCTAAAAACTGGTTGGTTGAGCAATTGCTCAAAATGTTGAGTCTGCAGCTGCGTTAGTAGAAACACATTTCCCCAGCTCTCTTTTCAATTTTCTGATTTCTCCTAAAATCAATTTGCTGTAGCCATGATGGGCAAAATATCCCCACAGACTCTGGCTATTAATCACGGCATTTAAAGGAGTGGCACCTTGCTAGTAACAAGACCAGGCGTCCAGGTTTAAGTGATTTACATTGATCCAGCCAGCTTTTCCGACAAGGCTGAGCAGATGGGCGCTCTGCAAACAGCTGTGCCAGGGGAAAAGGTTAGTGGCTGCCAATTGGCTACTTGTCACAGGCCTCTATTACAAGTGTCCCCTTCCCCGCCCAGTGCCAATGCAAACACCCCAGAACATCTTCAACCAAAGTAAACAGGCAGACATTCGAGGAGCAGCACCGTGCTGAGGGGAGAGTACCTCCCCGGGGAGATAATGACAACCAGCAAACACCTGGAATCGAGGGCAGTAATAGCTCTTACATGGCACAAAGGGAAAAATAAAGAGGGTACATGTTCACAACTCCCAATGCATACAGGTATCCTTGGGTGTTGAACAATTTTAGCATGAGCAATTTTAAAGATGATGAGAAAATTACCCCAGCTAAGGGTGTACACCTTAAAAAAAAAAGTGAACACCTTAAAAAAAAAAAAAACTAGTGGTTTATATCAGCAATTTAATAGCTCAATTCTAAAAAACCTGAAAAAGTTCCTAATCCAAACTGAGCTCTCCTTGGCTTTAATGTTGTTTAGACTGTGTAAGGAATGTAGAAAAGAATCAGTAAATATTTTCTTAAAGGAAAAAAAATAAACCCCAGACCTCACACTGACGTTCTTGCAGTTCTCTTGGGAAAGTGGGAGCAGCTGGTCTCTTTTTTATGAAATTCCCATCACAACCTTGGTTTTTGTGACCTCCTTGCCTCATATCTAAACCCATAAGAACCAGCACAACTGAACCATTTAACTACACCCAGGGAGCAATACTCAAGGAATCACACCACTTCACACTTTTTTTCCATCACAAGAACATGGTCCCTTGAAGACTGAAGTGGCCACACAGACAAGCAACAACCCTTAATTATATTTTCTTGCTTTCTGTAGGAAAATGTTCCTATGTGCTTTGTCTATAAAACAGGAAGAACATATATTCCCTAAAATATTCTGGTATATTTCGAAATTTATGTTACTGGGGATCACCACACACACACACATAAGAAATCGACTGCAGTATTTCTATACACAGTGTGCCTCCTAACCCCATAACAACTTATGGACACCCCTTGAGTTGGCCCACGTGCTGCCCTCATGGGCTATTGTGCATGCAACACAAGTTCTGTCATAAAAAAATAAGAATTCAAGGATAATTTCCCACTTACTGTTAGTTGGTCATTTATTGTTTTAATAGAAAAGTTCTGACACCGCAAATTCAAGCATAGGAAAAGTGAGCGGAAACTTAGGGTGGGATGGGAAAGTATTTCGCAGGCAAGTGTTGATTCTGGAACTGTACATACAAAAAACTTGTGAACTTTGGAGCTGAGCCAAACATTTCCTTCTCTGCCAGCGTAAATCCAGCTTTGCTCCCTGATACTAATTTCCCAGCACGTTTTACAGAGCAGCAGCAACAGGGAAAGGCAAAGGTGGTTTACCCTGATCTATATGTATCTATTAAATGTTATGTTTGGGTTCAGGCTTGAGACCAGAGGCAGGGAAAAAAATGCAAACAAATATAGAGTGACCAATTCCCTTTCTACCTGTAGCATTTCTCCTTGTTTGGAATAAAGGTCACCATGCATTAAAGAAAAAGATGTCAAATGAGCATCAGCTTGCTAATGTGCAGTTCAAATGTATCCTTTTGCAAATCAGCCAAGGGAATTCAGGATGTTGACTTTTTATGGTCACTTAAGTATATCACAAGGGTCATCATCCAAACTAAGTTCCTTGTGCCCCCACAGACCAGAGATGAGATTTTGCTAGCAGATTCTTCTGTAAACTAATGTTGGAACAGAGAGTTCCTGGTGGGGAGAGCCTTGTCCTTTAGTAATCCCATTTCAGCTCAATAAATCACCAGAAAAAAATAACAAAGAAATAAGAAACAAAAGTAAATCATTTTATACCAGCTACATCAGCAAAATCGGCCATCACCTGGGAGTGATAAAGGAAAGGGAACATGTCCATCACTCACACTGGAATCAACTAACGGTGTTTCCTGGCTTTTACAGCCACACCACTAAGTTTAATGTAGATTTAAGGCCTTGGAAAGACTTTGTCTTCCTCAGCAACACAGAGCATCACAGGCATGCTAAAGGGCTCACCTTAGCTAGGCAGACTGGCATGCAGGGAGGGTCACAACAACCACCGGCAGCACTATGGACCTTCTCCTTCCTATGGAAGAATCTGCCAAGGGGGCCAGGGTTAGCCACAGAGCAGTGCCTCCATGATACACTGTTCTGTATGCCACCAAATAGGAAGGTAAATTAATCACATTGATAAGTAAGATTTTAAAATCACAAAATAATACAATTCACATTAATTAATTTTAATACTTTGTCTTGCTCAACATAGCAGAATCCCTTACCTAACTGAAAGTGGAAAGGACAGTTAAAAAAAAATCCACACATAAACCAACTCCTGGAACCCACAGTATTGCAATCTTCCCAGAGGCTTTGCTGTATTGTGCTTTCTTCCTTTCCTATAAATGAAATTTCTTCTTTCTACCCCTTCTGGCTGCAAAGATAACCTTCACAGCACAAACCAAGGTACTAGCGTCATTCTGCTACTGCAGCCAGCCAGACTGGAACAATAACACCAGGAGAGGAGTGAACTTCCTCCCTTTGGCTTAATAGGGTGTTAACTGTGAAAGCTAATTACTTAAATGTTTAAGAAAGGACTATCATCACAGTTAACCACTTTGCTGCTGAACAGCAGGCAGGGACATCTGTCCATCTCCAAGCAACTCGATCTGGATGGCACCTACATGGTCATTCCAGAAAGCCAGCTTGGCCCCCCATCACTGCTGGCTGTCCCACACCTCCAGCACTGACTATTCCCTCTCTGTGCTACCATAAGGCATTTAGGACTTGTGGATTGTCAAAGGATTACTATTGATCTGGCTCAGTTTGATGAACTGGCTGAGAACAGAACATCCAGGCAGCAGGCAGAGGACAGGGCACCCCTCAAGCTACAGTTGCTGCCAGAACCCTTGTGCCACACAACTTCCAGCTTCAGCCCTTGAGCTTGCTGCAAAGCCCAACTGCGCAACCAGGACTGATTGCCTTTTGGGGATAACGAGCCCATAAACCCCCTTGGAAGACATGCAGTTTGCCTCTGCGCCGCCCTAGGCTGCTCCTAAGACTGAAATTGCTTAGCCCATTGCAAATCCTCAGGCACAGCCTTGGTAGCAGCTTGATCGTGGGGGATCCCAGCTGTACCAACACTGCCAGGCTCACCTGCCCCCACAGCTGCTCCAGAGCTAGCTCTGCTCCACATTTAAAGCTTGGTCACCCCTTAGGCTACATCATTCATGTTTTCAGTGACGATACTTCATTTCAAAACAGGATGTTAATTTATTATTTAGTGTTGTTCTTTAACCTGCTAACATCCTAGAACATCAAACCACTCTGGCCTTTGTAAGACTTCAATCCTTTCAGTACTCCGTGATCAAAATTCATATAAGAATCTCTTTTTTCTAGTCAGCAAGTAAAAGGCACCTACATGCCCTCTACAGATAAGAGACATATACCACCTTGGAAGTGGTAAAGAGTCTACTTCTGAACAGGAGAACTTTGTTTACTTGACAAGGCAACTGATTTTCATTGCCTCATCCCTGCAGGATGATTATACCCTGGGTTTTTTTTCTGTCCCTGCCAAACCAACACTGTTGAAAAGACTTCAGGAATCTGAAAGAAAATTCCCCCGGGGAAGGCTCCAGAATTGCTAGCAGCCTGCACTAGTTGATTTATTGTCAGCTGCTAGGAAGCTCACAACTTCTAGCATTCTTCTTATCTCCCAAATTTTTTGAGAGTCACGCTTCTCTTCTGGTTTGTTTTCTGGTTTTGGGGGGTTGTTTGTTTGTGTGCTTGGTTGGTTATTTGTTTTTGATTTGTTGTCGTTTTTCCAAACAAAGTTGTTGGCATGAAGCTTAAAGAAAAAAACAGTAACCCCTTCCCCTTTTTTGAAGTCACATAACTCTAAGCTAATTTCATGATTTTTTAAAACTTTACCATTATTTTGAACAATGGAGCTTGTGGTATCCCTTGTTATACAGCAAGCTCTAGAGAGAATGGTTACTATGGCAGCTCTGAGCTGTTTGACAGTGTTATAATGTTTGCTGATGCTTATTAATTTATCAGAGTGGAAAAAAATGAATAGCTCATACTGACACCACTGGGGAAACTAAAAGCCAGATCCTCTAGGCTACATAAAGCACTAGAGCTGAGCAATGGAAAGGAAGATGAGCAGCCAGTAAAAGCTTTGCAAACCTCAGATGTGGGGACCATTTTAGAACAGACCATGTCCTTGTGCATGCTCCTGTATTTTCCAAGTTCTGTTTCCAAATTAAAGAGGCAAAACTAACAAGCACTGAGTATCTCTGAAATCTGCAAAGGCTGCATATAAGAGACAGCAACAATCCCAGGAACAAAACCCTCCAACTGAGAATTGGTTCCTTATTTACCATGAAACTGTAATCTTTTCTCAGAAATTACTGAAAAGAGAAAGCTTTTTAAGCTCATCCTTTACATGTTTCCCTTTATTGGCAATACAAAAATTGCCTTTGAGCTTTCTCATTCCTTCCCACTATTTCTGCATATATATATATATGCAAATTATCATACAGATTTCCCTTCACTAAGTATACTACATATCTCTGAAACAGTTGGCAGACCCCTGGGGGGGTGTTGCCCAGACAGCTGTGCAATCAGCTGAGTAAATCAGCTAATTAAAGAAACAAAGAAAACGCAAAAATTATTAAAGACAGACTCTGGCTTACAGTATTGT
Organism: Empidonax traillii; assembly: GCF_003031625.1. Classification (NCBI taxonomy): domain Eukaryota; kingdom Metazoa; phylum Chordata; class Aves; order Passeriformes; family Tyrannidae; genus Empidonax; species Empidonax traillii. Next base: position 145,127 of record NW_020955210.1, read on the forward strand.
TCAGCACCTCTGTATCTAATAAAGCACAGCAAGCACCAAGCAAGGGACAGAATAAAGGTGCAGTCGGTGAATGAACTATTGCACAAGTGACAATGATGACATTTTCTCTCAAACACTAATCTGGGATTCTATGATATTTATGCTTTGTAGTTTAAATCAATTTAACATAAATTACTCCAACGTTTTATTTTACAATTACAAAAGAGTGAAATGTAATGTTGGTCTCATAACTGATTTCTGTATGTAAAGAATGGTCATTAACTTCTGCTTGACCTTAGGTGTAGAACTAATATTGAATTTGCACAGAGGAACTCATTATGCTGGTCTAGTTTCCATGCAGAAAAATAAGTTCCCGAGGGTCTCAGTGCTACAAGCCATTTCTCAGATCTCAAATAGGAAACAGGACTCCCAAAAATGATGCAAGAACGTTTCCTCTCATTGCAGAGTTTATCAAGAGGAACAGATAACAGCAAGGGTCGGAATCTGCCATCTAAACAAGAGAAAAGCCGGTGAGGTAAGAAAGGAGGCTCACAGATGTAGATTTGGTCTTGCTGATCCCCACACCCTTAAAGCACCATTCCTTCATACTGCATCTGTATAACCACAGCAAGGACAAACCTCAGTTTAAACGAGGCTCAGGTCTGCCTACATTACATAGATAGGGTAAATTAAATAATTAGAGTACCAAGTAAAGCCACCTGTATTGCCCAGCTCAGTTGTATAATGGTCACTATTCTTTTCACATCATTGTACAACTGGTTTTGTTAGGAACTTCTGTTTATTTTATTTATCAGAACTGAAGCCTTTCATCTGGTTTTGAAGGCCCATATTTCATCCAAGGTAGTGGTGCATTAGAAGAATATAATTTGTAAAACATCTCTGGCTAAGCAAGGGAGGCATTTTTTAATAGATAATCAACTATTGTTGATTTATGTGGCCAGAGGAGGTTTGGTTTCCAATGCCTGGCCCTTTGTGATGCATACAAAGATAAAGCCACATTTTACACCCACTTTGTGAACATATGAAGTCGTATTTTTTATCAGGGGAAAAATGTTGAAAACGACATGCACACACTCTAGGATTACTACAGCAACAGATAAAACCAATTTTTTTTTGTACCAACAGCAGCTCAAGGAAAACCATTTAATGGCTGAACGCAGAAAGTTTTAATTTTTACCCAGTACTTTTAGACATTTGTTCTCATGTGCATGATATTTAAAATTTTAAAAAAAATCACGTGGCAGTGAATGTATCTCTAGCAGTGTTGCCTGAAACAAGATGATGGAGGGATGGAGAAGAGCCCATTATGTGATCAGAGAATGATTGCTGGGAACAGATCAAACAAGAAGGTAAGGGCAGTTGTTGAGCAGGCTGGTGCAAAGTGAAACACTGCTCTCTATTCCATGGAAACACCCCCCAGGCATGGCCAGAAAAGGAGTAGGAAACAAAGAGGACTTCAAATAAATAAATTTTGTGAACTCACTGTAAATGCCTCTCGAAAAGCCCTAGCAAAAAAAACCACTCACCTAGAGGATGGCTTTTTTTTTTTTTTGCACAACTGCTGTCTTTCCCACTGTACTGTGCTAACCCTTTTGGCATATGAGCAAAATATCTTTCACCTATGCAGCTATTCTGCATTGCTTATTTTTTCTATGTGAGGACCTTACAGATCCCACAGAAAAAACTATACACAAAATTCTACAACAACTGCAAAAACAAAACCACAAACTGCCAAAATCCCTCTCTTCATAATTCCCAACAGAGAGCTCTTTTCTTTCTTTTTCCAAGACTCAGAATCCATTCTGCTTTATATCAGCTATTGAATACACATAGGCTGTCAAGTATCGTCGTGTAGTCCTTTCACTGATTTTGTCCAGGGCACTTCCCACCCCCAACATTGCCCAGGGTGGGCACAAAGCAGGTGATCACAGATTCAGCCACAGCACACCAGAGCTCTGTGTGTCTGTCACACATAGGGTTCCTGAGCAGCCAACACCAGGAGCACCATTCCCCAGGGCTAGGAGGGGTCTGACCCTGCCCTTCTGAAGTGCTGTCATTTTCTTGGTGTGCATGATCTCAGGAGTAATGGAAAAATCCCATGTGCTGCAACAAGACATTGGTCCCTAAAGGTAGGAATTCCCTTCAGTAAGGCCTAAAATGTTTTAAAAGGATTACTTACAGAAGCCAATGTTATTAGAATCATAGAATACGCAGAGTTGGAAGGGACCCATGAGGATCATCAAGTCTAACTCCTGGCTCTGAGCAGGACACCCCAAGAATCACCACCATGTGTGTAAGAGCAATGTCCAAACACTTCTTGAACTCAGACAGACTTGGTGCTGTGATGACCATCCAGGGGAGGCTGTTCCAGTGCTCAACCACCCTCTGGGTGAAAAACCTTTTCTTGATATCCAACCTAAACCTCCCCTGACTCAGTTTCATGCCATTCCCTTGAGTCCTGCCACTGGTCATGAGAGTGAGGAGATCAGTACTTGCCCCTCCACTTCCCCTCATGAGGGTGTTGAAGGCTGCAATGAGGTCTACCCTCAGTCTCCTCCAGGCTGAACAAAACAAGATTACCTCCCTTACTTCAAGACCTAAAATCCTTAAAGCAGAGTGTAACTTTTAAAATATTGCTAGCTATGTTTTTCAGGTGAATCTTTTATTGTGAACCACATTTCAATGGGCAGAGGAAAACTAAAGATAGTGACCTAACAGAAGCATGATAATCCTGCACCTTTATTTTGAGTGGCCATTCCTCCAGGGTGAATGCTATTAGTACCATTTGAAGAAGAACTCTCATTTTGCACATTTTGATAATGCTGACCTTCATTTTAAACAAGTGAATGCTCGGAGGAATTTGAAGTTGTAACAAAATAACGTCTTACTTGAGTAAGAGATACTGTACGTATGCTTGTTCATAAAATCTGCAAATTCAATGACATAACATAGGACATTCAGATAGCCAAATGACAAAGTTTTTGCTAATTATGGTGGAATAAAGAAGTCTCACAAGGATCTGTGCTACTTGGGGAAATGGGCTGAATGGTAAAGATGAAGTTTCCTGAGTTAACTAAGCTGATAAAACAGCTGTCTAAAGAGTCTTACTGGGCTCCTTCCCACATCTCTCCACCTCCCCACCCTAACAAGAAGCTGACACCCTCATTTTGTGTCAACTCTAGCACAGGCTGCTACTATACTATAAGCTGTTCCGGCTGCCCTATCTCAAAAATAATTCATAGAATCATAGAATTAACTGGGTTGGAAGGGACCTCTGAGACCATCAAGTTCAACCCTTGATCCAACCCCACTGTGATTACTAGATCATGGCACTCAGTCCACATTCAGCTCATCCTAAAAACCTCCAGGGACAGTGAATCTACCACCTCTCTGGGCAGGCCATTCCAGTGCCTGATCACTCTCTCTGTAAAGAACTTCTTTCTAATATCCAACCTAATATTCAATAGATATAGGAAAGATGATCAGATTTAACAGACTAGATTTGGTATGAGGAATGACTACCAATATAGCTTGGAAATGAGACAACTCACAGGGGTATGACAGTTGTGGACAAAATATTGAGTAGTATGATGATGAACAGGAAAAGGATTATTCACCACTTTCTGTTACCAAAGAGCTATATCACAACAGAGTGGGGGTCACGGGGAACGTGTTTAAAACAAACAAGAAAAAATACGCTTTCACATACTACACACGTGAATTGTAGGACTTGCTGACATAAGAGACGATGAAGGTCAGGAGTATAAGGAGGCTCAAAAAGCAATTTGATAAATTAATGAAGAAAAGGTCCAGTAAGGTCTACCTAACACAACAGTGTGGGTACAGCAAAATCCCTCTATCACAGGCTGGTAAATGCTGAGTACGTACATCAGAAGGACTGTTTGTACTTGCTCTGTTTCTCTACTTTAAGCATCCACTACTCATCACTCACAGTAGGATCGTAGCTGGCTGGACTTTTAACCTGACCCAGCCTGACTGTTCTCATGTGTTTAACCGGTCTGACATTGCCTGGAGTGTGTTTGAGTCGAGTCACGCAATCAGCTCTGACAGCCGTGCTGTAGAGGTGCTGCAGTTGCTGGGAAAAGGAATAGCTGTTCACAGCTTGCTTTTCATTCATGTCGGCAAAGCTCAAGCCCCAGTGACTGCTTCATATTGAATCGTCTGCACAGAAATAAAAATACTAAGGAAATCATATAGGCAGTTAGGTTCTGACAGAAGCAATTCGAAAGAAAAGGGGAAGGGTGGATATGCATATATTTATGTCAGAATATGGTAGAGGCAATCCAGAAGATCTCAAATATGAAGTTAATACATTGCAAAAGTCATCTTATTATAAAATTATTATAAATAAAATGTAAATGAGCCATTGAAAAAATCAATAGAGGTAGTCAATTCAAAAATGGCATGACTAAAATGCATCTAGAGTGGAAACCTGAATGCCATTCTTAAGAGGGACCAAAACAATACACAAGTGCTAGGGCTTTTGTGGCTGCCCTACCCTTCGCAGTGGGAGGAAAAAGCCCCCACAGCCCTGCTGCAGCAATGCCTGGGGAGAAGCTGCAGTCACCCTTTTCCTACCTCATCCATACTTTGTCAGTTATTATCTTAATTAGCCTCTGTATTCCTAAAAACAAAGACCAGCGCCATGCTCTTATCAATCAATCCTTTGCACTAATAAAGTTATAGAAATTCTTTCAGGTATAAAGAGATTTGCTGGGTGATGCCATGGGGTGCAGCCAGGTTCGTGCACAGAAATGCTCAGCATCTTGTTTGTGGACGGGATTAACGCCAGTACAAAGCACCTACCTGACAGGTTTTGATCAGTTCAGATGTACCCGTGCAGCTATGCCACTGGCTAAAGCCTCCAGCCTTAGGCTATTTGCAGCTTTTCATCCTTGTTTTAGCTACCATCTCTAACACATAAGAAACATGTCATGAGCCATGACGAGAAATTGAGATAAACGCCAACCTCTGTAAATCTTTAGATTAGAGGCTGCATTTCTATTACGTTTCAGCACATCTGCAAAACCCATCAGGAGCCAGCAAGGTATAAACAAACACAACAATTTAATGCCACGTGCCTGCAATTAAAGACAAAAGTTCACTTCTACTTCAGTTACTTGCTTTGCCAGACCTTTTACCAAACTAAAGAAGACATCATTTCATCTATTTATTTCTAAGGTTAGGCAAGAACAATTTCAATGCATTTTTGTAGGGCACAGAGAAGTGCACAAGCTCATTTCCCCCACTTAGGTCACCTTTATCATGAGAGCTTTATTCTAATGAAATATAAATGTGCTTCCAAGTCAACAGCGTTACTGAGGTCCATCAAAGTTCCTGAATTACAGACCTTTATTTTACCCTCTTTCAGTTTTATTTGCAAAGAAGTTACAAATGCTGAGCTCCCTCTGCATAAGGGCTCTCAAGTACCTCTCTGTAAGCCTTGCTATCGGAGTGGTTTACTTGCAGTACACATCTGGAACATGGGAACTGAGCTTTTTTCCACAGCACAGAAGTTTTTGATTTTTCAGGTTCCCGATTTTTCCTTCAGCATCTGTCACCTTTATGAGTTTCTCCTATTCTTCTACCTCACAGTAAAAACAGAAGAATGCCTCTTGGGGAAAGGCATTCTACTCCACACCGTACTGGGTTTTTATTTACTGGTAGCTGACATTCTCCATCAAGTCAGATCCTGTACTAGCAAGAATTTGATACTCTGCCCTACTCCACATCAGGCTCAGGTGTCTACCTTGGTTTTCAAAACTTTTTGTCAGTAGATACAGTGTTTAAATCTCTGAAACAGACAGAACTCTCACAATTGCAATTACTACTTCACCTATGCAAACCCAGATTAATTTAAAACAAAACCAGTTTCACACAGGTAACCAACGGCAATATTATCCCCCCTCCAAACATAGCAAACCTTCCTACTGGGAACCTCTTCACCCCTTTCAGGGGGATCTGTGGTGTTTGTGTGCATGTATAGATAACACTTTCCATGCAATGCAACATAGTGATTACTACAGAAGTCCTAGACAAGTAAGACAAAGGTTTTAATCAGCCAGTTTTTCTAGCACAATATCCAGAAATTAAAGCAATTCAGGAACAAATTACACAGTCTTTGCATAAAGCAAAAATACGTTCTTCTTTTTTTTTTTTTTTTTTTCCCCCTCCAGCTGGTAATGCTAACCAGCTATCTAGAGGAAGTATTTTGAAACACTGCAATTTAAAAACCATCAAACCACTGCACAACAGCTTTGAGTTGTGGGCCGCTGGTCTCTAGGAAAGGTTTTGGTTAATGAACCGATTATCCACCTCAGGCAGGTTCCAGCCAGCAGGTTAGGACCATGCCTGTCACCTGCCCTCCTCACTCATGAACTCCAGGGTGGATGAGCCAAGCACCCAAACCATTCACACACCAGCCTGGAAGCTCCCCAGGGCAGCTGGCCCACAAGCCGTGTTTTGCTCTCTTCGTGCCAAAAGAAACTATTTGTCTGATCTTTGGGGGCTTATTTCCTGGAATTATACAGAGTCTTGGGGAGGGTTAGAGGAACAATATCTTTGACAGATGCTGTAGCTTTCAGCTCCAGAATTACATTCTCTGAAATATGCTGCACTTCACCAGGCACAGCATACCACAGCTTGATTGCTAACAGTAACTGCTATGCTGTGAATTTAACCATCAGCAATGAAATAAGCACAATCAACCACCTAATTTACTCTGCACCTACTGTACTAAAGGCATTAACTTAGCTTAGACCTTACAGTTATGCCTGACCACGTACCCATTTTTTATAGTCATCCAAGATGAGGCATAAAGAAATGCAAATTTCAACAACCAGCATGCACTAGTTAAACTGACTAAAGAGGTATCTTTTCTTCAGATCTAAAAAGATACTTAAAGTGCTTACATTAATGTATTAGGAAAGGCTGGACAGCACTGCAAAGATCTATAGGGAGCTTTATTTAAGGCTGTGATTTTTAACTAAAATATTTTTACAAGCTCAATGTGGGTTGTACACTAGCATAAAGGAGACTCCAAGAGATATCCTCCTTTCCCATTTTCATCTCCTGCACCTCATTCCTAATCCAACTCCCATCCCATTTTCTACTAAAACAGCCTTTTATGTAACAATTCAGCAAAAGGAAATGAGAGGCTAATTTAGGTTAAAAACAACTAATTTTGGGAAAAAAGTTTTATTTATTGCTAGTAGCAGCAATAACATTTGCTGACACAACTGCTGAGAAGCTGGGAAATTTTGTACCCCCATATAAGCAGTAAGTGAAAAGTACATGGCACCATACTCTTGGCATTTGACAGCAAAAGCTAATATTACCTTCAGCCCTTCTTTAAAATAGCCTGTTTTTCTCTGCACTCAGCCAGGGCAGAAGGATTTCCATGTTCAGCCATTATAAGTCAGGCGGGACTGGGGTGATACCAGGTAAGGGCAAATAGCTGAGAGGTGTTAACATCATCAACTACTACAGCAGTTTCAGAGGCAAAGCTACTACACAAAAGCAATTCAGGCCTGAATTCACACTTACATTTGTGTTCACTTCTTGCAGATTTACACCTGCAGATGACTCTGGATATAACCCATGTGTACCTCTATTTCCAGACAAAAATGCGCCCAACTGTGTCTCAAATACTTTTATCATACTTACATTTTCACAAAAGATTTTGCAGAAACACCTGCCACATCTGCTCGATGCCTCCAGTTTAAAATACCATGATGTGTGTTGTTCATGTGTTGTGTGTAATACATTTTGTGCTGTACTTGTAAGTCACAGTTAAACATATACAGATATTATGATGCATTACTATTAACAGTCAAAAAATAGCTCAAGAAGTGCAAGACCCACAATCTTGATTTCTCGGAAAATCACTGAAGATCACAAGAGATGCTCAGTGACAATGCTCCCAAAGACCTGAATGGCTTTGGGAACCTCTAAAAAACTCAAGGCAACTCCACCTATGTTTTACTCTAGAAATACATTCAATTTCCTAGAGATTAACTGCTCTATATATGAAGACATCAGAGAGTTAACCCTGTACAGAGTCAAGTTTGGTCAAGTAGGTCTTGTTAGTTCCCATGCAGTGCTGAGAAAACATGGATCCTTTGCTTCCACTCCAGCTCAGCAATGCAGATACCACTTTCTGAAGCACCTGTGCAACCAAACCCTGACAGAGCTGAGATGGCCACATATTTCAGTGCCTTTGCATTGTAACAGCAGCATTTGCTATAAATGCTTTTACTGTCGGAGACTTTCAATTATCCATTTACCTTTCCTCTTCTACTGCCCCAATCACAAAGATTTCCTTTACAGCCATAAAAATGCCTAGACAGGAAAGGACACCTTTGTGTATGAAGTTGTCTTTTTGCTTTAGCATAAAGAAAACCACCTGGATGAACAGGTAAAACACAGGTGTAAGGAAAAGATGATAGTACGAGATACTGAGCCATAAAAAAATAATAAGAAACTTATCAAGCTATTTGTCTTAAATGTAACTGAAATAAAGACATCAGCTTCTTTCCTTAAGTGCCAGCCCAGAGAAAATAGTGATTTTTGCCAGAAAGAGACCTAAGTTCAGATTCACATGATTTTACCACAAAACACTGACTTTATTAGCTAGGTTATTAGATGTGATGTGATGAGCTAGAGGAAAAGAAGCTTGACTGTAATTGCATTGTGCTATATACACAGATTCTCCATCACTATCTTTGCTTCCCCCTGTTAATAAGACAGCAATGACAATTCAAGTACTTCAATAAATGACAAAAGGGAGCAGTGTTACAAAACCCCCTCTGAAATCCAGCCTTACTCACCTGACTTCCTTGCTTTCAAGGCAATGACAGCAGCCAGTTCTCTTTGTACCTGAAACATCAGGAAAAGCAAGGATGGTTATAGTTGCTAGCACAGTCAAGCAAAACAAAGTTCAACACTGGTAAAATACCAGCTATCAATTCTTTGGAGTAGTCAACTGCACATGGAATTATGTAGGTATCTGGTTTTGGAACTCCAGTCAGTTTTCCTAGCAAATCTATTTCCTTTTCAGCTGGGCATTCTGTGACAACTCTTTTGTTTTTAATTTAATTTAATGTAAATACCACACATTCCTTAGGGAGTGGGCAATTCAGTAGCCCGACCTGCCATTTATTTGCACAGCATATCTGTTTCACAAGTACACACTTGAAGTTTCTCCCTTTCCTTGTTACATATTTGTTTTGCCTCTGATGAGCACACTGTAATGCTGGATTTGATGTGTGACTCCAGGATATAAGCAAGTTCTCCATGATGAGGTTTGTCTGAGGTTCACATATATAATTTATATTCACTTTTTGGATCTTTCAGGAGGACACAACCTCTCCTAACAGCATTGCTGAGTGTTTCAGGACTAAAATTTCGCTTGAGATGAACATGCAGAAGTCAGAGCTATCTGATTTTCAGTATTACAGGCTATCTCACTGGTCTGTGATGACAGTCCTGCCAAGCTAGCCAGCTCCATTCCTTGCCTTCTTGTCTCCGCATTCTTCATATTTTCCCGATACTGTCTACAAGGGCAGCTACTGCCTCTTTTGCCAGCTTAACCCTACACCCACTTTTCTGCATAGGTCTATTCCTTTTTCTGTGCATTATTCTTATGCTTCAGACTTCTTCACCACCATCATCTGTCCCACTGCAGCTGCTTGCACGTGGCCTACAGCATTCCAGACACTCTGTCCTGCATACACCTCAGCTCTTCTCCTCCTCCGCCCCATCCACACTCTCAGACTCTTTGAACACCTCTCATCTTCTTCCAGTTTCCCAAATTTTCTTAAGACAGCCTGCCTTTAGTATTTAAAAAAAAAAAAAAAAAAAAAAAAAAAAAAAAGGTAATTTCAACTATTTTTTGTAGGGATTGCCTGACACCTCTGTTCAAAGTCTCCAGCAGTGCATACTAGCCATCTTGTCTAACAGACCTATGCAAAGCTCAATTCTGCAGTGGGGGTTTTGACATCCAGTTTCTGAAAGAATGTAAAATTTCAAACATCATTCACACGACGTGCTTTGATCGGAATAAGGCACAAAGCCCACAAAGGATCCCCAAAGTAATACAACTAGTAACAACTGTCAACATCCCACTCTCATGACTCTAAAGAAAAGTTTGAAAATGTGAAAGGACAGTTAATATTGTATTGGTCTCTGCAGAAAGACAGAATAAAACAACTCAGGGTATCTCAGTACCATGATAACTCCAGCACCCACCGATCACATACTCAGCAGCCACCCAGCAGTACGCTCTACAAGTGCCAGAAGGCCGTCATACCAGAGGCCACATCCTTCCTCTTCTTGCATCCTTCCTTCCCTTGTGGCAAAGGACCAGGGATATTTTTTTTGCTGTCTTTGCAAGGTACAAGGATCTTTTCTATTCCTTGATGTTGCCCTACTGAGAGGGACAGAGTTTTCTGCCACTCCAAGCAGGAAAATATGAAGGCAGTGCCCTGGTTTCCTTAAATGTCATCCTGTTTCCAGCACAATTGTGCAAGATGGCAGTATTACCATCCCTTCCTTCCTTCCTGTACACTCATTCCCATGTCTGGAGAAATGTTATTCATGGCTAATGTAAGCATAAACTGAAAGTAAAATGGGAATGAACAGTTCTTCCATGGAAAAACAACTTGTGTGCTTGCTTGCAGCAATTATTATACACTAGTAATAATACATACAAGCTATCCAGAGTTAGAGGGAGATTTTGAATAAAAGCCAAAGTTGCTCCTGAATAGCACCACCTCAACTTTTCATGGCTACACTGCTCAGAGCCTCTCCATTAAGCTCAGCAGGAGATACCAGTGTTGATGCTTTGATTCTGGTCTATTCTCACAGGTTACTGACAGTAAGAAACAGTGCACTGATGTCTCATCTTTACCTTTTAGCATTTAATGAATACATTATCCCAAGATTAGCCTTAGAAGACACTACAACCTGCAACAACTGTAAACATATCACTTAACCCAATCAAATTGAAAGATGCAAATCTCTCCATGAGTGTGAAGAAAAATCCGTCTCTCAGAAGAAAAGGCAGCATTGTGGCATCCTGCAGTTATATTTGCAGTATTACTTTTGCTTATAAGGTGGCACTTGTTAAGTTTGAAAGACAGTGCTAAAATCCCAAAGGCTGTTTTTCTATATTTTGTCTATGTTAAACAAAATATCTCCTTGCTTGTTGTCTGCCAGGAATGCAGCTGGAATATTACTCAACCTGAGCAAAACCCTTCAGTTAAAGAAGGAGAAAAACATGTTTATCTAGCATCACTATTAAGCAAAATTTCTTCATCAAAGGGTTCCATCCTGACAATCTGAGCTCTCATAGGATTCACTCCAGTCACAAAAAATTGGTACTGATGAGCATCCTTCTGGATTTGATTGGTGTCCCTAGATTTCATAATCTATAGGCTTTTGTCTATTTTAGCGTAAATGCACTTGACACCTTTGCTGGACATGCAATTCCTCTGCATCATCACAGCAATGGAAATCCATGTACAACATCTATTCCTCACTGCACACATGCTACACATTATCATACTTCTTCCTAATAGGATTCCAGTTACTGCCTGTTTGAAAAAATCAATAGTTGCACATCACATTGAAGACAATAATGCAGACTCAAAGTAAAATATACATTCAAATAAGAACTACGCTTACTATATTGAGATATTAAATTTAAAAAAAAATGGTTCATACATAGAGCTTGTCCCTACAAAGTTACAACTATTTAAATAATATCCCATTTTGAGTAGCACTGTAGATGTCAAAACTTACTTAGTTTAATGGCCAGCTTAGCACACAGTATTTACATAAATATTGTGAAAGTCTGAAAGAGAACATTTTGAGTGTGTTGTTGGCATGTTATCACATCTCAATCAGGGGGTTTTATGCAATCTGAACAAAAAGAGTGTGCATACCAAGTGGTACCCAGGTACAGTACTGCATGATTAAACACAAAACGTATATTTATATGGTGAGTATTGTCTTCAGAGAATAGAGGTAGAGATTTTTGAAAAATAAATCACAACTACTGCTCTTCTCTTATCCATGAATCTGGTCATTTATAATAACAAGCATAATTGTGCGTCCAGCAGGCAGCGCATACCACCTCTACTTTTTTCCCTTCTCTTTTTTTCTGCCCTTAGAAGTCTTTCATGAAACAGTATTCCAGATATCAATGTGCCAAACAGGACTTCAGATTTCGAGATGAAGTGCCAAACCTTACAGAATTTCAAAATGAACTCCTGCAACAGAAATCTCTAAACAGCAGGGTTTTGAAAAACCAGAAGAGTATAGTTCACATTATTGCATCTCAAATTACAATAGTTTGATGGGCTCTAAATAAAAGTAGTATCAGCTGATGCCCTAAAGTACCAGAAATACATTTTCCAGATACACTTCATTAACATCCTGACACTCCTTTCTGTTTCACCACAAGGTAAGGTAAAAACTTTGCAGTGGAAACACTCATAGTTATCTCTCAGTGCTCCGGTTTTAGCAGACAAATATTGAATATGAAGCTGCTCTTCAGGACATGACATGGGATACACAACAGCTCTGGAATGCTTTTTTAAACCCAAAAGTAATCATTGCATTTTCTTAAAAATTCATGACCAAAAAGATTATGTCATGCCAATGTATTTCCAAGGGCATTTTGCACTGCATGCATGTCAGCTGCCTTTACAATTCAAGTTTGATGGTGTTGTTGATGCCTTGCTATAATGGAGCATATGCCATGAGCATATAATTTGATAGGTTAAAAGAGTGATTTATATTTTAGGCACACAGATTCCTCCAGTGTTGCTTAGGCTGGATCTTCAAAATCAGTTTAGGTTTGAAAATTTGGGACTTTAATCCCCCACAAAAGAAAAGCTGGCACAGAAACTTTCTTGTGACGTGACAAGAATGTTTTATTCCAAGAAAAGCAAAAAGAAAAACAGAAGAGGCAGCAGTGTGATTTGTACCTTTAAACCTCCAAAGTCAACTGTAATCTTGGACTGCTTTAGTGTTGTCTGGAAGTAGGGGTTTGGGGTTTTTTTTCCCACTTCTGAAATACTGGTGTGGAGGGTATCATGGACAGGATTCTGAATTACAAATTTTTCAAGGAAGACTGGTTTGATTGTCTGCAAAATACATAAACATCAATGAGCCAAAAGCCATAGTGAACACATTTCCAGCCATAGCTAATACTTTCACTTTTGTTTCCAGATCCTGCTTACAGGACTCTTTTTTCCCCATATAAATTCTGAAGTTGTTAGTAAAGGGAAAAAAAAAAAAAAAAGTAAACCTGTATACTGGGGAGTTCAGCCCTCTGTTGAATGGTGTAAGCTGAGTGTTCAAATTTCCTTGGACATAAAAGACTCTCCTGTAAAGTCGCAGAGTGCCTTAGATCGTATATACTGTATGGAGGAAAAGCAGTATTCTAGAGGGATGAAAGGGAAAAGTTCATATATAGATGTTAACGTTTGGAGGATTCTGTTCTGGTCTTGTGCCTTTTCTCCAGGGTGGACTAGAAAATCATTATAGAGAGCCCTCAAAGTTCTGTGGAAAATCAGAAAATGCAGGAGAAAAGATCAGACTTCTTGAAAGCACCATGGCAATAAATAGGCTCAGGCCATCTGGAGGTACAACTGTCTAATTTTTCTTTAGCTAGTTAGCTACAGTAATAAAATGGTTCATTTAAAAAAAAACCCTGTCCATGTGCCCTACTGCTGGAATCATTCAGCATGTAGTTCAGAGGTTTGACCTTGCAAGTAAGATGTGAAACACTCTGAATTCACTGTCAATTAGGTGTTTGAGGATATGCATGGTACTTAAGTGTATCCAGCAGCAGTTAGATCTAGTTCTTAAAGTCAGAAAATCACTTTGTTTTGTTGAGTGCTTCTCTTTTTTTTAACTGACAAAATCCCCGTTATTCTATTTTTGAGAGGCAAAGCTTTTGAGGGATACTGGCAACGTTTTATTGAGTTGGTAGATTTTGAGTTTTAAGATATAACTTTGCAGAAAGTATTTAGTGTTTTCCTATTTTTGATTTCTATGGAACTAAAAATGGGGGATATTGAGGTTCTGAGTTCACCTTTCATTATCAGTTAAGAAAAAAAGGTAAATAAAACAAGGAGTTTGAATATAGAAAAAATCTGAAAAAAAATTAAAACACAGCCTTTTCTCATGGCACGCATTTTAAATTATTTTTGCATAAGTTTGAGCATACAGAAACATTGGTTTTTCAAACACATTACAAAATTTCTTTTGTAAAGATATTTGTCTTTAAAAAATATAAGATAAATTCTCCCTCCCATTTTTCATCAATTTCAAGATGGTGCTTTACTTATTTTCCTTAAAATAGCTCTTGTCCTCATGCCTTTTTCATAACAACTTCACCCAGCTTGCTTCACTTTCTTCTCTGTACTTTCTCACGTACTCAAAACAGAACTCATGACGTTCACAGAATCACACAATCACAAAATGGTTGAGGTAGGAAAGCACCTCTGGAGATCATCTGATTCAAACCACTGCTCAAAAGCAAGGTCAGCCAGAGCATGTTGTTCAGAACTGTGTCCATTTGAGTTTTCAACATCTCCAAGGATCAAGGATGGAGAGTCTACTACCACTCTCCTGTAACCTGTTCTACTGTTTGATCACCCTCAGAGTAAGTTAGTTTTTTGCTTAGAAAAGTAAGTAGAATTCAGTAAAATTTCTTTAATTTCAGTTTGTGCTACTCCTGTGACAAGATGTTACTGAGAAGAGCCTGGTTCCATCTTCTTTATTCCCTTCCATCAGGTATTTGGGCACATTGTTAAGATTCTTCCATGACCTTCTGTTCTCCAAGCTCCACTCCCAGTTCTCTCAGACTCTCCTGTTAAGTCAGATACTCTGCTCCCCTGATTATCTTCGTGGTCATTTGCATACACTCCAGTACATCCATATTTTGTACCTGGAGTTCAGAACTGGACCCAACACTCCACATGTGGCACGCCAGTGCAGAGTAGAGGAGAACAATCACCTCCCTTAGCCTAAGGATAACACTCTCGCTAATGCAGCCCAGGAAGCACTTGCTTCCCCTGCCACAAGGGCACATTTCTGTTTCAACCTGCTGTCCACCAGGACCCTCACTCCTTTTCTGCAAAGCTGCTTTGAGCAGCCTGCATAGAAGCTTGAGGTTATTTCTCCCAGATTCAGGATATGGCATTGCCCTTTGTTGACCTTCCTGAGAATCCTGTTGGCCCATCTCTCCAGACTGTCAAGGTCCCTCTAAATGGCAGCAAAACAATAGAATTATTTAGGTTTGAAAAGACCTCTAAGATCATAGAGTCCAACTGTTAACCCAGCACTGCCAAGTCCACGTGTCCTTAAGTGCCACATCTACAGATCTTTGAAATGCCTTTGAGAATGGTGACCCGACTATTCCTCCCAGTTTTGCATCACCTGCAAGCTTGCTGAGCATACAATCTGAAATCATACAGATTTCATTAAATTGAGTGAATCTAGCTTAACTTTCTGAAGGCCTGTCTGTCTGCATCTTAGAACAATGATCTTATAAAAAGATAAACAAGATGTACCAACTTCTGGCAGAGACAGGATAAACTGTTGTTTATTATGGTGAAGTTTACTAAGGCTAAACATAGTTGGAAAGCCAGATACTCATTCTTTCCAGGTGAGTCTCCTCATAATTTTATGATAATCTACACCAGCCATCTCCCTCCCTTTGCCTCCCACCCCATCGTTGGCTTCACACTGACGTACAGTTGACCAAGAGGGTCTGAGTGTAAAGCACATGCCACAAAAATCACCATGATCCTCCAAACTGGTATCTCCTGGGCCATGAATAGCATGTATTCAAAGAGAGATGGCTGCAGCAGTCCTTGTTTGGATTGATTTTAATAGCTTTGGAATTGCACACTAAGGCCTCAGTAAAACTTTTCCCTTCCAGAGACTGAAAAAAAAAAAGTCTGCATAGACAAACATCTGTTCACTAAGACTAGGTCTTTAACTTGAAGGGATCCAAAACATGACAGTATTTCAAACATGATCAGCACAAACTTTGATGCAATGACCTTACCGCAGAAGTGAGACGAGCAAGAATTTCAGCATTGGTTTCTGCCGTATCTTCTATTTTTTGATCAGGCCTTAAAAAATAAAAATAAAAATTTTATCATTTCTTTCATTCTGTTACAACATCTTTTGATTCATGGAAAGTAAGGAACTATGTAGCCACAGGCACTAATGTAAAAGGGCCTTTGAGATTCCACATCAAAATGATGACTGCAACATGACAATAATTAATTGTGTCAGTAACGACAGAGTACACCCTTTGTCCCTTGCTGTCAGGAACTCTTTTGATCGGACCAACATAAAGCAGTGAGAGAATTCTTCAGCTATAAAAATATGATGAAGGACTGAAGAATGCAGGACCCTCTAGACCAGAGTCGCTTATCCGATTTCATATTTTGTTTTGCTAAAAACATACTCTATCAACAGAGCAAAGAGATTTCCATCTGCCCATCACCCAGCTTTGCTAAGGAATGTAAGCTCATGTAGATGAAAACAGACAACATCCAAATAATTATATGACATGTAGTTTGCCATTTAGAAAGAATAACTGAAAGTGAAAATAATACACTAAAGAAGCCATAAATTAACAAACCAAAGCAATAGCCGAGAAGATTTTAGGTTGTCTTGACAGTTACTCACAAGACAGAGAGGCTTCACGTGTCTATGCAAAAGAGGGGCAGTGCAGGAAGAACCCTTCCAGAAACTGTCCCAGAAGTCTGGTCCACATGGACAGTCTGGCCACACAAAAGCTGCTCTGGGCAGCACCAGGATAGGACTGTGTTTTCCTTAAAAACAGTCTGGTTCCCATCACCAAAACATCTGTGTTATAGCTTCTTTTAGAAGCTTTATTGAAAATCAGGAGAAAGATATCAATATAAGTGTATATATAGGTTATTACTATGGAAGGAAGCAAAACAAAATGTCCTTGAGATCTTTACTTTTCATGGTATTCAAAAAGCAGTGGCATGACAGCAAGCTGAGCAGATACACAAAAAACTGCAGCTGCTGTAATAAACATAAATCCCAGGTATTAGCAGAAGCTTCTGTCTTTGACTAAATTATTTAATTGCTTATATGCCTTGATGTCCTCAGGGAGAGAGCTGGCAACACATCTGGAATACTCAGCTGGTATACTGTGGTTCTTACATCCCATGTCCAAAAATTCCATTCCTTGATTAAAAAATTAGGGTCAGAAAGCACACAATGACAGATGCATTCATTTTGTGCCAAGTATATTCAGACTAAAATGGTAATTCAGGTTAGAAATCACAATTATTTTCACAACTGCTTTTCTATTCAAAGAAAAACGTGATTTAATATTTTGAGTGTTATAAACAGCCCGAAAGAAATAAATGAATGCATTTTCATTTACAAAGACTGATTTATTCAGGCTTTCTCCTTATAATTTGGAATGAGATTAAAACAGCTGATCTCTTTAGATGCCTATGTTTCTCTACACGTCTGATCTCTTCTGATCTCTCAGAACCAGACTAAGACTTGATTCTTCTACACTGGAGGCAGAAGATAGCAGTTCAGCAGACACAGACACAGATGCAATCTATAAACCCATAACAGTACATAGCACAGCTATTTCCATCTTGGGCCTTTATCACTTCATCTTCAATTTAAAAATACCATCAGTATTTATCTGCACATGAGCATCAAATACTTCTGAAATAATTTTTATACTAAAAATTATTATGAGCTCTACAGAATCAGAGGGGAAGAGTGTATTATGACTCCCAAGCCAGTGGAAAAAAGCAACAGTTATCATTCTAATTTTTTCAAAAGTAGACAGGCAGGACCTAGTAGGGCTGGTACCAAACAGGAGCTCAAAGCCCAGGCAAACTAGCCTAATGCTTATACAGTTCAGTGGCCTGTGAGCTCAGCCAGCTAAACAGACAGATGTGGGGATGCTTGCCCTAGATTTGCATGGATCCATGCAAATGGTCAGTCTCCATGCAATACCTGAGAGCTGTTTGTGTTCAGCAAAAGCTTTTCAGGAACTCCACAAGACTAAACAAATATCCCATCCTGTCTCTTTGCATTAAAACCAAATCACTTCTAAGAATGATTACTTTTCTGAAATGAATAAAACGTAAATTTTTTCATTGAGTCTATCAGTGGTTTTGGGAACTATGTGTTACACACACCCCTATTTACAAGGAAGGAAATAGAAGCATATAAGGATTAAACACCTGATACAACACCACTGCAGTAACTGGAAGAGAATTCAGGAAGCATTGGATTAGAGCCTAAGTGATCACTCAAGGTAGTAAGGAAGCCCACGGCACACCATTCAGTACAGATTTTTTGTTCCTAGATTATTGCAATATTCACTTCTTTTCTACTCAAGTAGAATTGACTGTGATTAATACCAAGTGTTTAATGACCCCAAGGGGTCTCTGCATCGGTCTCACCTCATCTGACATTTACCAGGATCTCAGGGTCTTAGTCCTGTGGAATACAACAACACTAGCCTTCAGATTAGTCTGAGATGCTGAAAATTTGCTATGTCTCAACTTTTTTCCATGGTGTACTCCCCCCATTGTAGGGAATTCGCCAAGGTCAAAAGGCAACAGAGAGCATTTATTCAGGAACCATAAGTACATCTCAGACTTCAGAACGGGGTTTTCATTGTAAAGCTTACTACAATATTATTTGGCAACACCAGATAACTAAAACTGACCAGAAACAAATATAAATCCATCAAAAATCTGTACAGCAAGTCAAATCTGAGCCATGTTTATTTAATAGCATTTCCAAAATAGCTGCTAAAGGAAGTCCCCAGAGTTCTACTGCCTACTCAAGTGTACAGACTCCTTCTGGGAGAGCAAAACCATGGTACTTTAGAGAGCCACTGAGCTACCCAGTAGTCCAGGTAAGGCAAGGCTGCTGCCCACCATCTGCAGAGGAGACAGAGATCATCTGGCCTCTGGGACCACCAGGAGACATCCAGTGTTGCCTTGTGGTGTATAAGCAAGCAGTAACTTCTGATTTCCTCAAGAGCAGGGAAGCCCATCAATAAGGGAAGAACTTCCCTATCCCTATGCACATGCAGAATGCCATCAATACAGGTTAGGAGAAAAGCTAGGGCAGAAAAATGAAAATAAAAATATCAAATTACAAAAAAAATCCTATGATTTTAATGGTATGCAAAATGGCTTATATATTTGAGAATAGAGAAGCACTCACTGCAGGAAGGAGTTTTTAGAATTGCTGTCTTTCTTCATGAAAATAAGTATATGGGTTTATTTAACCTGGTCAGATAACTTAACAAACACCTCATCACACCTGTTCCTTTTCAGACTGTGTTTTAGTAGTGTGTTATTTACATCAAGCAATTTTGAACCTGGAAAAGCCTCCTTCCCTTTTAAAATCACACTCCCTCAAGACTATACCATTACTTAAAATTCAATTCCTGTAGTATATGCTTTTTTAAAAAGCACCTTCACAACCTGACAGGTAAAACCTCCAGAAAACAATTCTTCAGCGAAAATATTCCCAGAAGGAATTCAACTTCAACTAAAATTTGAATAATGGGAGCAGGAAGGAGCTGGAATAGTACATTAATGAATAATTGTTCAATTCATGTGACAGGGATCATCCTCCACTGGAAATGACAGTTGTACTGAAACGATAAAACTGCAAAGCAGACTGTAAACTCAAACCTAAAAAGTCTTCAATCCATTTTCCTACCCAGCATCCTTCAGGTAACACATCAATATGACCTATCTGGTCTGTCTTTGTACAAGCAGTCATGAACCATGAAAAGTAGCCTGACCTGCATTGATAATGAGGAAAACTCCAATTCCCATTGAAATCAAGATGAAATTTCCTTGATATTTAAGGAATATACAAACTCTTTAGCAACAGAGTTGGCTGGAAGACAAGAATTTCTATTTGCAAAAATAGTCAAAGGTTTTCTCCCATATGAATCATCTGCTTAGAAGATTACATTCAGTCCCTTGCCTCCAGCCAACTTGGGGTCCTTGTCACTTGTCTATACTCAGTCGAGCTGACAAAATAAAGGCATTTTCAAGGGAAATTCCACTCCAGAATTGTCAGTATCTTATTGGTGAGGGCAGTCAGCAACATGGGAGGGAATCAAATTTCTGTCCTGAGCCATTCAAGAAATTGTTGAGATTTTTTTCCTAGCAACCCAGCATGTCTGAATTTAAGAATCTGGGTTTAAGACAGCTTACAGAGACTTTGACCTTCGTGCTTTTTAAAAATATTTGTATTGGACATTCATCTGAAAGAATATGTTTTTAAAAGCTAATATGTAGAGAAGGCAAGTACTTACAGAAGAAAGTTTTGTCTTTGTCACCAAAGGGAATAAATTCTAGTACTGCCAGAGTAATAGTTCTCCACAGTATAAATTCATCATGCTAGGGACAATGAAAGAATATAACTCAGTTTGTCTATCCAGGCCTGCTCCTGAAGATTTGCTCAGGCATGAAGGGTCATAAGCCTCCAGAGCTCTCACTAACACATTTTTCCTATCTTTTGACCTTTTCCCGTGGCACAAATACCTATGATTTCCTTCTAGCTGCTCTAAATAGGCAACATTAGAGTACAGTCATATCACCACAGAGCATATGATAACATCCAATAGTCAGGTGAAAGAGGACACATACAGGCAGCAAAAATCTTAAAAGGCATATTCTGAAAAAGGAATAATAATGTGAGACTACAGAGCTATGGCAAACACGCAGCAGGAAACTAAAACAAAAAGACTGAAGCTACTACATTTCCACCCATCTACTCTATCTTTCTGAAAGCTGATCCTGACACATCACAGGGGCATCTGATCTGCTAGTCAATCAGTTCCACAGCATGCCTGCTGCCAAAATCACACCAAAGCTCCAAACGTAAGAGGATACAAAAAAATCGTGTGTCGAAATAATACAGCAAGTTAGAAGCAGCAAGCCAGTGCTTGCTTACTAACCAGTAAGAACTACAACAGGCCAAAACCCCCAAGCCAAGTGCCTTATTTACCCAAACTAACCTTCTCAGATGAAAAGCACATCTCTACAAAATGTGACAACCCCCCGGCTGGCCTTGATTTTAAAGATTTTAAAGGTTTTAAAGCTGGCGAATTCGCAAGGTGATTTGGGAGTAAACATTGTCATTATAAGGCCAGACATTTATAAAAGCAAAAGTTGTAAACAGCTGTACATGCACACTTACAGATTACACATGTTAATCCTGGGGGGAGACAATGGCAGTAGTTGAAGTAGGAGCTTTACTCCATTCTTCCATTCCTCCTCTTTCTCAAATTCACAGAAAAGGTAGGTACATTCATCCGCTGAGAACTGGTAGAAAGCATGAGTGTCTTGAAAATAGAGCTGTCTATCCACTGTTAGAAAAAAATAACATTAGATACCCTTTAAACCTTCACCATGCAAAGATCCCATGTCCCAACCACATTCTGCATTGCACTTACTTTAATGCTAAGCTGCACCTCCACACAGGTCAAAAGGACCAAAACTTCAGCCTAGAAACAATCCTGCCCTCTCATATTAACTCAGTACATCCAAACAGAACAACTCCAAAACCTCAATCTGTAGATCTCCAAGCTCCTGAAATTTGAGTATTAACAATTGAATTTGCTGAATTGAATTAATTTTAGAACCATTTCAGGATTAGGGGATAAAAACCTTCCTCTTATTAGACTTCTGAGTCTTGATTTTCATTGGTTTCTAAACTGTTCTCACTAATGGTCAGGTAGGAGTAAACAAAGTTCAATAATGAGGATGCAGCTCATCATTATCCCAGCTTCTCCTCGAAGTCAGGGCTACTGAATGTGTAGACTAGACTCAGGTAAGATGATGTGCCAGTCATCTTCTCTGAAAAAAACAGGATTGAACGGGGAACCAAGGACAGAGTCCAAAGCCAAAAGCATAAGATCCTGCATAAGTGAGTCATTCAGCCCTTGCTGAGGGTGCATGACCAGATATACTGTCAGTGTAGTTGAAGAAATCCTTCAAGTATACTGTCAGTGTACATAGGCAGAAATCTTCTATAACACCTCATCTTTTCACAAGAAAGATGTTAATGTCTAGCAAAGACTGTAGGGTGGGGCATGATTTGAGTTGAGCTACCTAAGTAGTTCCAGCCTCAAAGCAGTCATCAGATTTCCATGGGCTGGTTACCAATCACATTAGCTGGACCAAATCCCTCAGTTTGGTGAGGAAGGTGGGGACAGCAGGGTAGAACCTGGCCTCACCACGATCTCAAGGATCTGGATTCTCTCTTAATCCATTGTAATCAAAAATTATGGAAAACAAAGAGGAAAGGAAAATCACTAATAGCTAGTTATCTGGTGAAACCCCAATCTGCAGTGATTAAATAGCTGCTGTCTTATGAAAAACCTAAAATAACTTGCAGAGGAAAAAAAAATGGCTGGAAAAGACACATACGCTGTCCACAACTTGGTAATAGGTAACTAAATCGGCAAATGCAAAACTAAGGAAATTGCTGAAAGGCAGGGAATAATCTTTGGTATTTATGAAATGAAAGGTCAAAGAGCTAAGTTTGACAAAAAGATGGCAAAATAAAGAACTGGCAAGAAAATTGGATCAATCTGTGCTTTTACTCTTTTCTTCCTCCTATCAAAAACACGAGTCTTGTCCAACACAGGGGAAATGCACAGCCTTTCTCACACTAGAACTACTGTCAAGACTAACCTGATAATATAATGCCCATATCCAGAAGGAGCTGCCACACTCCAGCTGCTGTAGATCTGCTCTTTACAAAAGGGCACTGCTCCAAAAGCCAGTCTACCAGTTCTGATCCAACACAGCTTCTCCTGAAAATAAGCAAAACATCACTTCTTACACCATAGTAATGTTAAAATGTTCTTTTATGATAAGGGAGCTATTTTTTAAAGCTATTGAAAGTGAACCTTCTTGTTCAGCAGAGCAAACCCTTTGTCTCAATTGCTAATTTTTGTAATCCTATTCATTTCAAGGGAAGAAATTACTCTGCCAAGTCTCAGGGGATACCCTAGCTACAATGAGGGAACTCATGTCAGATGAGCAAGTTCCCTTACATACCTAATTCATGTAGTACACTCTGCAAAATGTAATATTTTTATCAGTTTATGCTGCATATTGTTATCCAAAAATGTGTAAGAGCTAAACAAAATACAAATTTTAGCCTCAGGATTTTATTTCTTTTCTGAGCATAATCAATACAGCTACACAATATGTGTAAGACCTTGAATGCTGCTATAGGATGTAGTTAATCTTTCACATTATTGGTAAATGTAGATATTTAAATAATTTTTTAAAAATGAGTGGATTTTTCTTAAATACAGTTAAGAATGAACAGTGCTATAATAGAGAGATGCATATTTTGGTATAATTGAAAATAGGAGGAAGCATTTGTGCTGTAATGCAATACAAATGGAAAATCACTTCATTACAAAAATATTCCATAATATTGCCAAAATCACTGTGTCACTAAATCTTAGGAATCCAATTAATCTCTTTGATAACTCCAGACCCGGGCTGAATTTATTAGTCTTTCTGTTCAACAAAATAACAGGCAAACACTATTGTATAGGAAATCATAAGCAATTGAATTAATCCATAATTAATTCAATTAATTACTTGATTTCTGACAGCTAACACTGTAACATAAGAAAACATATTAAGGTATGTGAGATTTTGAAGAATTTTTTAGAGAAAATGTTTTCAATTCTTAGTAACATACACAAAATTTCTTACCCAGAATTCACTCTCTTGTCAAATCAGGTCATAGATAAATGCAAATAAAGCCCATAAAGTTGATTAAAACAAATTATTTTGAGTTACCTGCAAATGCCAGTAAGGTACACCCTGTCTTTAATCAGGTCAGATGCTTGTAGGGTAAAAATATTCCTGAGAGCTCTCCCAGCACAGGAAGAACTTTCTCCATAAATCTGAACGAAAAGAGAAATCGAAAACTGTGACAAACAGGGATTTATTCCTGCTGTAGTAAATTGCCTTGCCACTGTCCACTCCCTCCCTCTGCGAGATGCCTTCTCCCCACCCAAGTGGCAAGCAAGCAGTCAAAGTCTCATAGGAAATGTACCCCAACTTCTGCCATGCCCAGTTGTATCATGGGTTGCAGATGCCCCCATGAGCTGGGCTGGTTTTGGGTCTGCTGCCTTAGAAAAGCAGAAGTTTTACTATCCATCAGTGTTATCTTTGAACCACAGACATATTAAAATGAAAATACACATTATTCTAGAAGAGCAAAGGGACTAATATATTAACCATTGCAAAATCACACAAATACAGCTTGAAAAAAACATAATTTCATATGTATTTGAGATAAATAATTTAGTACAAGCCTAATACATGTTGAAAGAGCATTTCCTAGACTTTTCTTTTTGTTCAGAACCTTTGGAGGTTTCCTATGATAGCTACTGATCAGTTCACCCATGCATTGCCAGGAGGATGTGGTCTTTCAGAATGGACACACTTCTGACTTGCTCACACCTGATTTCTACCTTACACCTCAAGACTGCACATGTGTCTATCAAAACAGAACCCAACTTGATCTTCTACAAAACCAAGTTCCACTTGTACTCTGTACAGCACTCCTTACTGATGAATTTACCTTGGGTTTTATTGTGATGTTTCCTCACATTCCAGCAAAATACATTAGTAACACAAATAACTAAAATGAAAGGAAAACAATGCTATCTGGTTTCATCTTTTTGTTTAATTGTTTCCTATGCTTAGGAATCTTTCAAGGTATATAAAATAGTACTGAGACAGTAAAGTCTTGTGACATGCAAAAACAAAGTTCTTAAATATTGTAAAAGTAAGCTAAACATAGGCAATCATTTAAATGACTAAGAAGCAAGTGCACACTGGAATTCACAACAATTCAGTTTGCAAACTCAGTAATAGAAAGATGTGATTTGTAATAAACACACACATAAAATGACAACTTCTTAACTAGATTTAACTACAGGTCACATTTACAAGTATCTTCAAAGCTATGATTAAGAGGTTGAACCAAAGCAAAAACATTCCTGATATATCATTTGATGAAATGGAATTAAAAAGAAGCTTGACAAGTACCTTATTTGAAGGAGTTTCCAAATAGGGATTTGAAATTCTTCTGGACAGGGTCTGTAAGATAATTTGGTAGACGTTTAGTTTTGCTCTGGATTTTGTATAGGAAAAAAAAAAAAGTAGCAGCAATCTAGTCTTTTAGCTATTTAAAATCTAAATAAAGAAGAATTTATCAAATCATCTGAGTAGTCTAACTGACATCTCCAAATAATAATTTATTTCACATCAGGAAAAAGGTTTGGTAAACTCTGTCCTTTGTTGTTTGTTATATTTATTCTTGATCCAGAAAACGTGAGCAATGAAGCAGCAAAGTCTATAGACAACACACAACTATTTGGATCAGGAAAGACCAGAAACGACAGTGAAGAATCTCAAGATAAACCTGAAAAATGCTGGGTGAAAAGACAGTATCATTATGAGCTCAACACTGAAATCAGTATGTACTAGAGGGAGAAAATGTAATTACACATACTCTTAAGGAAAAGTTTATCAATTCAGTAAAGACACCTCAGGGTCACAGAACACTTCTCAAGGAAGACCACTCTTTTAAATTAAATTCTTAGCTGTAGTTAAAAGAAATTAGGATAAATGACGAATAAAATGGTGATCAACAGGGAGATAACTAATGTAGATCAGCATTAACTCTGACATGCCACATGTTGCACTGGTAACAGCATCTCAAAAAATGAACACTCCAATGTTAGAAGAGATTAATACTATAATAGCAGTAGAAATAATAAAGGATTTGGATAAATTTTGATGTGAGAAGAGATAGAAAAGACTGTGTCTATTTACCTTACAGAGGAGAGATTACAGGAGAGATATTGCAATTATACAAAATATCAAAATGATACAGAGAAAAGACAGGGTTTCTGTGCTCTGCTTTACATTACATGAGAATAAAAAAATCACTCAATAAAATTAGAGAGGATTCATATTTGAGGAGACAGAAAGTGCAAAATAAGTCTTCAGAGGAGGAAAATGCAAATGCCAAAACCTTACCACTGATCAATAAAGACTAGGATTTAAAGTTATAAAATTAACAGTGAACCAGAACTCTGGAAGGCAGAAAGAGGACAAACCTCTCCACAGAGTCAGGTAACCCAGCCTTTACTCACAACGACACCCCCATATCTTGTCACCATTAAAAGACAAGATATTGTCTATGCTGACGCTTCCTTGCAACTTCTATCTTACTACAAGCCATGCATGACATAAATAAACATTGCCTAAAATAAACCTGGAAGCGGAACAGAAGATGTTATGCAGGTGCACTGGCATCACAGTGGGAAGATCATGCAGTGCTCCCTCACATTATTCCAACTTGTAAGCAGTAAAATTATTCCTCGCTTTGAGAAGGATCCAATTCTCACTTGGTATACTGCAATCATAAAAAAACCCTCATCCTTCACACCTTGTAAGAATTACAGAATCCATATTTCAGTAGCACCACCTGCTTTTTTCTCCCTATATTCTTGTACCTATATTTTTAGAAAGGGAAGGGACAAGGAACACAGGAGCATCTAACACTGTTTACCCTTCCACGATCATCCCAAATGTGTAGTGTAGTTCCATGCGTAACAGTAGCTCCATATGGAAATATTATAACATATACAAGCTTAATTTCCCTCTCCCATACCCAACAAAGATGCTGAAAGCGTGCAACATTGCCTCAGATCCCACTTACTTTTCCTAGCCGGCATGTCATTAACACCTCGGTTCTGCAGCAGCCCTACATACCACCACTTCACTTGGTTTCTGTCCAAGTCTTTCATTCAACAAGCCTCACTCCCTGAAGCAGCACAGTCAAAGCTTATACATCAATTTCCCCCTTTCCTGCTCCCTTCCCAGGCTGGCACTGACAGAGGACAGCTGAGCCTCAGCCGGGGAAAATACTGCAGTGTGCACTTATATGACAGCATAAGATGGAACTCAGCAAAAAGGACAAATCTGGTTGCCTTCTACAACAGGGTTACATCAGTGATGGATAAGAGAAGAGTAACTGATGCCACCTACCTGGACTTGTGCAAAACATTTCACATGAGGTAATGGCTACAATGCACCACACTCAAAATGTTTCTATACCAACACACGCAGTATGAGGAGCAAAGAAGAGGAGCTCAAAGCTTGGGCCCAGTCCCAGAGATCTGATATCACTGGCATAAGTGAAACCTGGTGAGATGAGTCCTGTGACTGGAGTGCCCTGTTGGATGGTTACAGGGTCTTCTGCAGGCACAGGCAGGGCAGAAGAGGCAGAGGGAGGGCACTGTATGCTATGGAAGGGTTGGAATGTATGGAGCTCACAGTTGGCAATGGCACAGCTGAGAGTCTCTGAGTAAGAATCAAGAGGCAAACAAATAACAAGGATATCATCATGGGAGTCTGCTGTAGACCTCCCAGCCAGGACAATGACACTGACAAATTATTCTCTGAGGAACTAAGGGACACCTCCAATTTAACTGCCCATGTTCTTATGGTGGACTTCAACTTGCCAGAAATGAACTGGGAGCATCACACAGCTGCTACAATTCAGTTCAGAAGATTCCTAAAAACTTGGATGACAACTTTATGGAACATGTCATAAGGGAGTTGACCCAGGAAAAATGCTCTCCTTGATCTGCTGCTTGTAAACAGAATGGATCTTGTGAGCAAAGTAGAGACTGATGGCCATTTTGGCCACAGTGACCACAAAGCCATCGAGTTTAAAATCTCTACTGACAGGAGGAAAACTGCCAGTAAAACCTCAACTCTGGACATCAGGAGAGCAGACTTCGGGCTGCTCAGGGAATTGGTAAGTAAGGTCCCCTGGGAAAATGTTTTTGGAGGTGCTGGGGTCCATCAGTGCTGGTCACTTTTCAAACATGAATTCCTAAGGGCACAGGAGCAGGCAATTCCCAAATGTCAGAAATCAAGCAGACAATGCAGAAGGCCAGCTTGGCTGAATAGGAATCTTCCCTTGGAAATAAGGCAAAAATGAAGGTATATGCCCAGTGGAAGCAAGGTCAAGTACATTTAGCTTGTCATGCAGGAACCCAAACACCCAAAATTTCTATTAACACAAGAAAATAGAAGCTAATTAGGAGAAAATAAAACAAAAGGGGAAGTGGCTTTCTGGAATAGAAAAAATTATCTTTCCCATTGATAATAGTGCAGCCTGTGTAATGCTGAAACACTCACTGAAGTTAGGCTGAAATTCGTAGTGAATTTTAGGAGTTTATGTCCTAGCTACCATGATCGAGACCCTTTTCTTTTCCTTTTTTTTTTTTTTTTTTTAATATGTCTCAATAAATATTTTGTTCACCTCTGTTCATTAGACTCTACTTTGGCTGCTGGTGACAAATTGGATAGTCCCCTTTAAGAGAGAGGAAGAGGTAGTGAATTAAGGGTCCAAGCTTTTTTGAAAACCCCAGCCTTTGGATGGCTGTGTGGGGGAAGCACCATTCCTCCCCGAAGGTATCTAGTACATATAGGCAGCTCCTCCCAAATTATTTTGACACACACAGTGATTCAAAATACATTCGCAAATAACTAAAAATGAGCCAAACTGTGCTTTTAAAGCAGCTTAATTAGTCATCAAGCAAACAACTCATCTGTCATAAAAACTACCTTGGAACAGTTATTACTGTCCATGCCAAGTGCTGCTTTCTAGTTACAGCCACCCTGGCATCCCCCTGTGCCTCTTCACCAGCTTGAGGAGAAGCTTTGCCAAACCACATCCTGAGAGGATGGGAATGTGGTAGCAAGTGTGGTCCTGGGACAAGATCATACGTGGAGGAAATCCAGAGCACTTGGTGTCCTCCAGAAGGGCTGTCCCATCGTACATGAGTAGTTGTGCATAAGTAGCTTTAGCTTCCCTGCAGGAGATGCAGGAAGAAAGAAGCAGGGAGCTTCTTGGGCTGGACAATCAGAAGCCTGAACTATGAACGTGGCACAGGGATGGCATTGTTCTAGGTTGGGGACATGACTTATATGTGGCAGGAGAGGACAGCTGGGACAGGATGCCCAGGAGAAGATTTTGGGATAGGACTGCTAGGATCCAAATCTGAACACACCACAGAATTTAGCCTGAAATTGGGAAAAATTACAGAGCTATTTACTGTGGTAAGAACATGGAGTAAGAAATGGTGTGAAAAGCATGGGAGGATTAAAATAAAATGACCAGGAGGAAATTAAAAGAACCAGAAAGAAGTACTTCTTTACAATCCATATGACCATGGAATTATCAGCCAAAGAATAAAATATTCCAGCTAGATTTCTAAAAGCATGGGCTAATTCAATGACTGATACTACTATGCAAGGTCTACATCTGAGTTTAAATTAGTATTGCTTCAACTGGATAGTCATTTTTAAAAAAGTCGAGAAATTCTGACATTACTTAGAGCTAAACATGCAAAGATATCGATGATGATATTCTGATTTCTAAGCATAAACTGATTTTTGAAAGGTTTGAAAAGAAATTCCCCCAAGATGTACTACACAACAAGCAAAGTGTACATACTGATGAAGCACATTTTGGTCTCCATTGGAAAGAACAATCTGTATCTTTACTGTAAGATGCTGACTTAGTTCTTTACTTAGGAGAGTACTGAACTGGCTCCACTATAGCAACTCCCTGTGTATTTACTACAGGCTGCTTAATGTTCTATTCAGAGGCTAATGGTACTATAGAGCATGCTTTTAGTCATACCTTTTGGAGACTCATTTAAATTTTCTACTAATTTTTAACCTGGGATTTTGCTTTGGCCTCATCTCAAATCGAGGGAATGACTTGCCTACAAGTCGTTTGTGCTTCGCCTCCTGCCCAAGCTGTTCCAACAACTGCTGATATTTCTGCCA
The DNA here is from genome assembly GCF_003031625.1 of Empidonax traillii. Lineage (NCBI taxonomy): Eukaryota > Metazoa > Chordata > Aves > Passeriformes > Tyrannidae > Empidonax > Empidonax traillii. The sequence continues at coordinate 175,141 of NW_020955210.1, forward strand.
CTGCCAGCACTGCAGTCGCAGTAGCATCAGCAATGCTCCATACATCTGCTAGCAATTTAATCACCATCACGCTCAGAAAGAAACAAAGCAAGAGTGCTTGGAGTTCCAGTTCAAGTGCTTTCCTCAGCTGGGATTTAGTATGGTGGTAGCAGCCAGCAACCTGTCCACACTAGAAGTCATGCTGTAACACCTCAAAAGAGGCAGCAGAAATTGCAGGAAAATAATAATTTCAAGTATGACATGGAAAAATTTTGCCTTTCTTCTCAGAGCTTCTGATATTTATGGGCAGTTAGCAAGGAAAGGAACTTTGACAAAAATCTTTTACAGTGGGATTTATATTAAAGCTAAAAGAAATGAGAAAAGGCAGAATTATGGCTCTTCTTCCCTAACAAATTGTTCAAACTTCCACTCCATGTTTTTCAAATATCTAGGTTCTTAACTGGTTGCATTTGTAAAATATGAGCACAATAATATATGCTTACGTGTTTGCAATGTGCTATCAAACATACTCATCGATATTTGCCTCTTTGATCAGGGATTAATTTACAAACATGCCCATGATCAACTCCATGGTGCTGAGCACTTCTAGGAACATTTTTGTTATATATAAATATAAGAAAACAATCATACATAGTTTCAGGGAATTATCACTATGTCCCTAAAGAATTCAGTGTAATACTTGTGCATTTCAAATTGGATTACTCAGTATACTTAAAATTAAGCAAATGCTTCCGTGTTTTTATTCCCTAAATATAAATAGCCTAAATAAAAAAACCTCATTTTGAAATGCACATGGTGTAGCACAGACTACCTGGTAATGAGATCATTTCTATTCCCTGACAGGGGGATTTTTGCAGCTACTCAACACCTGAATCCTAAATTGGCTAATGTGACCACAAAGGAAATCATATAGTCAGACACATATCCAGCAAGCATTTGGCATCCAAGCTTAAAATACACTTTCACAAGTATTCATGTTGGAAACTTCTCACATTCCAACCACGAGAGCGTATGGAAAAGGATCACAAGCAAAACTGAATCCAAATTCACCTTCAAAAACAATCATCTGTTTGTACTTTTCTCTCTTTACTGATCACTTGGTTTTAACAACACAGTGGCTCAGGAAAAATTTAAAAATCCACCAGGGGGTTTTATTTAATTTCCCTAAGGCTTCTCCCCCACTCCACACACAAATCAAAAAGTAATTATTTTTGTCCTAACCAGATTTCTTTCTCTTATTATGAACCATAAAATGATAATGCCATAACAGTGACACAAACTACTGCAACTGTCAAAACTGATAGAATTCTGTGGGTTTTTTCTATCAAAGAGATTTGCTGGAGTTGCTCAAAGCAAGCAGCTATAATAATTAGGGAGTTTCCACTCCATCCCTGATCTGAACACAAATCCTGAAATAAAGCTGAGCTGTACCTGCCTGGCACACCCTCCACAACCTGCAACACAAGAAGGCAACAATTTCTGCAGGAGTAAATGCTCATTTATTCCCAGTGCTTACTCATGCCTGGCAAGGCGTGGGGGAAGGGAGAAAAAAATTACTGAAAATATGACTTATCACCTTGCTACCTTTGCATTTTGTATATTTGACATCACTTGCTGCTGTCTAAACTACAGGTGCTCTAAGCAGAAATAAGACATGGGTGTTGTGTTTAGTAGATGAAATGCTACCATTGTTTGAGGGTGGTTGGATATAGGGAGTGTTGTCATGAATCCCAATCCGTTTCCATGTGGCAACAGATTTTTTCTTGTTGCTAAGGCACAGCAAGCAGAGTTGGTTGGGAAACTAGATGAATTTCAGCAGATATCATTCCTATGAAACTGTAGAATATGCCTGACTTTTTGCCAAATAATATTTGTAACAAGCAACCTTCCCCCACTGCTCCTCTTGAAATGCACCATCAGAATTCACAGGTAATGAAGAACAATCAGTGGAAAAGTTCTCTCCATTAACATTTGTTTAAGATTAAATATAAAACCCTTTATAAAGGATCTTCTTTATAAAGGAAAGACCTTCTCCTGATCCTCTTAAACTTCATATACTTATATGTAGCATAAAAAGGTCAAAAAGCTGTAAAAAGAGAAATCTGTATTCAGCAGAGCTTGCAATGTAGGGTTCCCAGATGAGTCTGCAAGGCTCTCTGGAGAAACCCAAATGGGTCATTAATAAAAGAAAACCAAGAAGTGTATTCTCATCTGTTTTCTGTATAAAAAGAACTTAAAAAATAAGTTATTTCACAAAAGGGAAATCAACAACTCATGGTTCATTCTCACTTCCCTCAAAATAGAAAGGGATGTGGGAAGAAAATGAATGCTCTTTATACAGACAAGCAGTGCTCTTTATGTTTAAAGATTTATTTCTGAGACAGCAACAGTCAGGAGAGCTATGCATTTAAAACCATTTCTCTCTTTTCCAGTACTTAGCAAACTAAGTGTGGCTGAATGGGTTTATGCTACAAATAAAACTCTTTTTTAGTTAATCTGGCATAAACCAGCCACTTTCAAAGTCTCAATAGCCTAGCAGGGAGCATAATTTAGTATCCAAGAGCAAAATTTATTTGCAGTGCCCAAAAAAGGTTAAGAATAGAAAAGAATATCACAGAAGACAATATGGCAGGGCTGGCTGGTTTCTGTCCTCCATCTTCCTCCATCCTTCCATGGAGAAAAGCCCAGGTCAAATCCAGCTTCAGGAGGGCACCAACACAGCCCCAACCTCCTCTGTGTCTATCCTGTGTCTCAAATAAAGCTACAGCATCCTGGCACCTACTCAAACTGAGAGAAAGGGAGGAGTGGTAAACTGGCAGAGGGGGATGCCTTGGTTAGAAACTTTATGTTACTGAAAAAAGGAGACAGCCACCCTCCTGCTAATGATGAGTTCCCACGATCAGATTAAAGTACCATAAAATGAGGCTGCTGACAAGCAGGTCACATCCTCTCTACACCTCCTGCTTCAACTTCCCATTCCCACCGCTCTTCTCCTTTGTGCTTCCATGTGTGTCCGGGAACCCATGTCCTGAACCAAGCTGAAGGAGTAATCAGTTCAAACCGGCTCATTAAATGACGATTACTTTTAACCCAGATTATTTCCCTCCTCCAGGTCACTGGGGAGCCATGCAAACACGATCCAGCAAGGCGAGCAGCAGGGGCACGGGCAAAAGCAGTGGGACGTGGAGGGAGGTGGGAAGGAACAGCTGTGCTCAGAGGAAGCACTTGTTTGTGCTGAATTAAAACTATCCAAGGAATGATGGCATAAAACACGCCTAATAAATCCTTTTTATGTTGACAGAGCAGTGCCTCTGCTCTGTCAACATAAAAGGAAGTTAACTATGCCCACAAAAAATGATGATACAAAATTCAAGGATGTCAGTAATGGGGAACTTCACCTCCAACTCCATGTTCACCTAAGTGCATCAGCTTAAACAAAACAGGATTCCCATCTTGTTTAACTCCATAGATCAAATGTAGACTACAGAGGCTACAGACATAGTTTACAATATAGGAAAAGAGTTTAAATGAGTTTTCTCCTTCTTATAAAAAGATAATGGACATTTTCAACTCACATGCTAATACAGTGTTTGTAATGAGAGTTCATTAAATATGAAAAAAAGGAAGAATCTGAATTTTACTGCTTTTTAACATGCTTTATATAACATTAAAATATGCAGAGCACACTTAATTGTCTATTCATGTTCCTTCATTAACCGAACTTTATCACAGCATTTGTGCTCTAGTTTGCCATTCCAGCCATACCTTTCCTAATGCCACCTTAAAAGCTTCCCAGTGCATTTTACTGTTCCTGGCTATCAGCAACATTTCAAAGGAAAGTAGTTCCTCCCTTTTTTCAGTACAAAATAGGTACCGTACAGACTGCCACCATAAACATTTAGCAGCATTGCTGTAATTATTTCTCTTTAAAACTCAGCACCTAATAAATACAGTAGATGGTCTTTGCAATCTACCATTTTGTCCCTGGCCACCAGCACGTGGTTTGGTTTTGATCTGAAGGGCAGCACACAAGAGTAGATGGGTTTCTTAGTGATTATTAAAATTTTACGTGACAATATTTCTAATAATGCAAGCTCAAATGTAATAGTACATTATTTGGAGCTTTCAAAGGAATGCATACTGGATATTTCACACTATAATTAAAAAGATATTCCCAGTGACAGGTTACCATTTCTTTTCAGCTAAATCTAAATGAAGACATCAACAAAACAGTTAAAAGAGAGATCAGGAGCAGGAAAACACAGATTGTCTGCATACTTAAAAGCTTTTCAAAATACCTCTGTTGTCATATTTCTTGTGTTCCCAGCAAAACATCTTCTCATTTCCAAATAAAAAAAAAAAAAAAAGGAAGCAGCATAGCACAGCAACTTGGCAAAGGCATTCTGAAAGCCAGGCAGCCTGACTCAAAAGCATGCATTAGTAAAAAGAAATTTCATTAGGAAACAGTGTGTCAAACATAAGAACAAATGCTCAGGCCGTAAAATCTTCTTCCCGTACTTTTCATAACTTCACCAGACAAGATCCTGCACAATTGCTCCAGCTTTGAAGTTTGCCCTGCACAGACCAGGAGATCAAATAAACAGTCTCCTAAAGGTCCCTTAGAACCCAAAGCATTCTGTAACTCTCTCCTGCTCCATCACTCTCAGACACAATTCTGCTCCTCCAATCAGCAGCATCAGGGATGGAAGACAAAGTCTGGGAAGCTTCAGGGCAACTAGAAGCACTTTTCTAGATGCATCTTGTGTTTTCAAAAAGGCTCTTAAAATCACATACTTTCATGTTAGCTTTCCACCAAAACTTCTCCCCATCACATTACCCAGTGTGCCAGGTGTGGATTGCTGATGATCTGATGTACCTCAGCTGTCAACATTACTGCAGATAATGGTGCCAGACCTCGACCTTCAGCAACCCACATTTGTCAGAGATTAAATATATAAAAAATTTTAAAGCAGACAATCAATTAAGTGATTCATCTCACCTATCACTACAAACCACCCATCACACAGACGTAAGTTCAAATGTTCCCTCTCTGGTGTCAGGCAAAAACCAGCATCTTTAGGTATTGGTAAGGTACTTGGTTCTCCCCAGTACAGGCTCAGGGGCCTTCTTGTGAACTGCCCCCATAAGCCAGCTGTAAGGATGCTCACCTCTGCCACAAGAATTCTAATAAGCAACAGAAGGGAAAAAAATATCCAGTACTGCTGCAGATATTTCAGTGAAAACAGCAGGAAAAACCCCTCAAATGCTAGCAAATACTCAGTAAATCAACTGTGAACAATGCTGACAAATAGCTAAAAATGTCAATATGGAATGCATATATTACTGAATAAGAAAATCCATTAAAATCTTAATTCATTCAGAAGCAATTTGAAATTAAAGTACCAGTTTTATAGATTTCAATAAATACAGTACATTTAATGTTCAAGTGCAAAAAAGACAAAGTTAAAATTCAGTGCTTTGATTATGATTTATGAAAATATGTCACGGTAAATTGCATCGATTTAGTTCAGTATTTGAAAAATGCCTATATCTCTGACAACTTCTTTTTAATAGGCTGCATACAAATAGTCCATGGATTGCTTTACAAGTGCACTAAGGTATGTTTTTAATATCCCTGTTATTTAATGCCCCTGCTTCCAGTGAGCACCAAGTTCCCAACTGCCTGCACAAAAGGTAGGTCACCCAGTAATTTACCAAATCTTACTCCTAATAGTAAAGCACAGTTATTCCTTGATGGCACAAGACACTGAAATTCTTTCCTCTTTGTTTCTGAGAAACTGATTTCCTGATTTTGCAGAGACCAAGTGACCTACAGGGAAAAGCACCAGACTGTACCTCAGTGTACCTCAGTTTTATTCCTGAACATGGCATGGTCCAACCTTCAGCAAGTCATTCCTCTTCCCATGCAACAGGAATGACCACGACTGCTCTCTTAAAGCACTTTGAGACCAACTGGTGAAGATCAGCTCTCAGCTAGGGGCTAGAAGCACACAAGCTCTCTGCCATATACCCAGGGTAGCCCGTAGGTATACCTACAGGACGTTTAAAATCATGAGTAAAACTGCCAACTTCTGCTTTTCTTGCATCTGAGGTTTTCAGAGAGCCAGAGTGGCCTCCAGGGAGGGGTGAACAGGCTCTGGTTAAAGAAGTTTGCATTACAGCCTTAACAGTTTGAGAATCTGCAGTGCTGTGGCTTGTATTGGCAGCACTCTGTTATGTGACCTCTTGGGAAAAATATTAATTTCACTGACAGTAGCTCTTGGCACAAGCCAGTGCCAACCTGCTACGGACTGGAGAGTGGGAGTTCTTAACGACTTCCAGAAGAACAGCTGTAATTTACTTTTTTGTAGAAAAACTATTAAAGCTTAACTATTTTAGTTTCATGAAGCAGCCAAGGCCCCACTATACAGAGCTAAAAAGCACTCAATATGCAAAGGAAGAAAAAAGTTTTCCCTTGGATTACACAAGCAATTGAAGTTCCAGGAACTCCTCACCTGCTCTCGGCAGAGCCTCAGCACTACTTGGGGCTCAGTTACCAGTGCCTTAAAACTGTCTGTAGGGTGGGATTGCACTAACTCTGATAACATCTTTTTTGTCCTTTCAAGCCCTTAGTCTGGTCAATGAAGCAGGAACAAATGAAAATTCAAGTGCACTCCATATCCAAAGGGAGGTTTGTTCTCTCTGAGATGGGGAGAGACCTGAAAGACAAGCCAGTTCAAAAGTCTCTGCCAGTGTACCGGGAAGCACTGCACACCCATCATCCAATCCTGACTGCTTAGCACACAGAGTAACATGGGAAGTAGTGTGCAATAACCATTAGAGATGGAATAGGATTAGAAACTGAAGAAGAGTCTAGCATATATGAACAACCACTAAAAGCAGCTTAGGCAAATTTAGCTTTCACTATGCTGAGAACTTACAGAATCAGAAAATACATACGCAAGACACAGACGAGTGTCTTGTAAATTTTTTTTGACACAATAAAACTGCTCAAGTACCAAGTAGCTAACATATACAAATTTTACTTAGTATGGTAAAATCAAAACCAAATAATATAAATGCCATTCTCTATCTCTTGAGATTTTCCAGCAGGTACCAGCAAATGTTCTCATTTTTACCTCCAGTTTTGAAGGGTAGAGCCTTGGTCCAACACGAAATTTTTGAAAATTTCATTAATAGAACCTGCCATTACTAGGATTCTCTGCAATCGTGATTTATTTTCAAGGCAGCATGGGCCTTCAGAGGTGATCCCTGCACCTCTCCTCAGGTTTAGAATGTGTTCAGATGTTCAACCAAATGCAGTTTAAGCAAAAAGCTACAAAATTTGACAAAATACTACTGCAAGACTAACACCCTCTGAGATGATAACCCCACTCAAACTCATAGAAAAAGGATGTATTAAACTGTGTTGCACTAAACCTTTCATGGAGAAGGTACATATGATAAAACTACTTTAGGCAACCTAACTAACCAACCAACCAAACAAATAATTCTTGCCTCAATTTGTTCCACACCAGTCGCTTATCCCCGAGGATGTCATTAATTTCCCTCTAGGAAAAGTAGACCTGGGATTCAAAGCATAAAGTTCCTATCCCTTTGTTTCATTTCTTACATGCATTATGGAGACTTTTAACAATTTAAAAGGTCCATCTTTCCCTTTATAAGAAAGATACTACTCCATTAACAGGAAAAAAACCCCACCCTCACAATTTGAGAGTCAAAGGATTAGAAACATTTTCTACTTTTTACATCTGATTAAATATCTGAATTAATTAACCTTTAATTGCTTTTATTTTTTTGCAACTATTATCTAGTTTTTCATCCCAACAGAAGTCCAGCCATATGATGTCTATATCCGAGTCAATCTTATTCCCATATTCAAAGGCATATGCAAAAGAAAATAAAAAGCTAGAGTCTAAATTTGCATGAAAAACATGTGTGCAGTGGAAAAAAGAAGTTCATAGTATTACAGCAGTGCTGGGATCTGAGATGAATTGTATGTTATGAAGCTGAACATATATGTCTGTGTAAGATGTGTCTCTCGATAAAGAGGTTGAATTCTCTAAGATTTCAACAAGATCTCTGTACATCAGGTGCTGTAAAGAAAACTACTCCTCCAGAGGAACTGTTTAGGGGTTACATCTCTCTCCATGGAACAGGCTAGACATCAGCCAGACATAGTCCAGAAAAATATGTATCAGAAGGTCATGCTAAAGCTTTAACTATAGTTCTTGCAGTCTAGTGAAACTCTGTTAAGCAGCCTTCCTACTCAGCTGATTGTAAACTTTTGTTTTGAAACAGAAGCCTTTTGGTTTGAAGAGGTTGTGAATGACCTTTTTAAGGCTGTTTCAAAACATCCATGAGGCAGTATCCACAGTCTGCACCTGCAGAATCTGAGATAACAACCCAGGAGTGTACCTCATCTCTCACTGAAGACAGCACCAGTGGCACTATAGCTATTTTTAAAGAAATACTCATTAGAACATGTAAGAGAGAAGCAGAAATACACAATGAGAACATAAGTGTGCTAATCAGTTGTGTGAACTGGGGCATACAAAAGAAAAGTAGAATAGCCTCTGCATTACTCACAGCCAAAGTATAGCTGAGTGTATCCTGAACAAAGCAACCTCAAAGAGCCAGCAGAACAGTCTGCTGATGTGGTAGTACAATCAGAGGTAAGGACTCACACATTTCTACCGGGTCACATTTCCACCACCTGAGGCCAGCCAGGCCTGGCAGCCAGTTCTGTGAAACAGTACACTTTGAGGAGCTTCTGATTACCTGACTTAAGGAGCAGCTCATGCATTCTGTGTGCAACTTGAAGCTGCATCTTCCTTGACCTATCACACACACCACTGTCCAGGGTTCTTCCAGGCTCCTCCTTTATGTATCCATGCAAAGCAACAACACAGAACTGAGCCATCATCTTCTTCTTGACCATACTGAGTCTTCTCAATATCCTTGAGAAGATATTGAGATATCCCCAAGATCCTTGAAGGAGTGCTTTGTGCCATGGGAATAAAAGGACAGTGGTAAAGACTGACAGCATTTTTTTCAGGTCTAGGGTCAAAGAGAATTAACTTTCTTATTCTTTAATATTCTCCATCATAGCCAACGCTTGCAGCATCAATCACTTCAGTGCACTGTTATCCTCCTTCTACTTGCCCACTGTATCCTGGTTACCAGCCTACTCAGATTTAAAAGTCATTAATAAATATCATTTTAAGTCAGCAAATGTTTTCTGACCTACGCAAAGTAGGAGGTGGAAGACATGAGGAACTGCTGTCTTGAAAAGCTTCAAGCAATATGCCCATGGAAAACACAAATTTGTTAAAGAATTCAGACTGAAGTCGGGGGAACAAAATTACCCAAAAGATTAATTTATGACATTATTCCCCACCACAGTGACTGATGTGCCAAAGACTAGCAGAGATGGTCTATCTGTGTTTCCATACACATTAACAAAAAGCAAGATGTCAGTGACATCTTAACAGATTGCTGGGACACTCAGTCTGCTCTCATCAATTCACCAGAGAAGCCTGGGGCAGCCTGGATGCTCTATCAAGGTAGGTAGTACCTGTTCACACTCTTCCAACCCCGTCAACCATGACAATCTCGAACACCTGTCCACCTTGATAGCTCACTCTGCAGTAAGGACACTCGAGCCATGGCTTAAACTCTGGCACCAGAGCAAACTGATGGCAAATCATCTGTAAGAGACCTTTATTTTGAGATACACTATCTTCAAGAACCATTACTCACCCCAATCACTGCGCTCACTGCTCCATCCTTCCCCACACCAGCTTTTTAGAGGTGACTTCAAACCAGTCCTTGTCTCAGTGCAACCACTACCAAAAGCCACAAGGGCTTTGCCAACTTCACCCAAACCAGCCTAAGCCTATGGGGTAACTATCTATTTGGTCTCTTCTCAAGCACCAAAAATAACTATAGCAAAATTAAATAGAGTTCATGAACTTTTTTGGTATGTAGATACACAGAGACTTCAAACAGCAAAGCTTCCAAAAATATTAAAACAAGGGTGGTTTTACCTCTATCTAATCTATTTGCTGCTTTTTCTCTATGCAATGCCACAATGTTTATTGCGGGCACTGGACACACCAGCAGAAGTTAAGTGAAGAGGACCCCTAGGATACTATTCCTGGTCAGTAAACCCTTGCCTTGGAATTCACCTCCCTGCTCCCTCCATCACAATATGATCAAAAGATCAGATGGGTTCATGAACAACAAAGGAATGGGAATGGGAACACTCTGGGGTTTGGAAGATTAGATGGGAGGTTTGTTTGCATGTTTTTAGCATGCCTCATGCTTGTTGATGTTTTTAATCTCTCCATTCGTGCCAAGAGATAACAATGACTAACTTAGGAGGGAAAAAGTCATGGTATAAAGAAACAAGCATACACACACTGAAACTGGAGTTGGCTCTGGCCAAAAATAAGATGACTCAGCCCCTCAGCATTTAGCTTTGTTTCCTAAAGTCAGATAATACCAAGAACTGCTAAAGCAAGGGATGAAGATTCAGTCTGCTTTCTTGCTTAACTCAAAAAAATTTAAAATCAGGTTTCCAGTTTTGGAAGTTTCACAAAATTTACCATTATCTCTTCAGTGACAAGGAACCATTTTTAACTCAGGTTTATAAAAAGAAATTATTGTCTCTGGATAGCTTCTTTGGAACTATTTTTATTTACAGAATGTAATGTTACAAATGTAATGTTTCCTTATCCACTCCCACCATCCTACCACAGATTTTCCAGTAACTACTTTTACTTCTAATAAACAACTGAAGTAGGTACTTTTCTACAATAAATAAATGGATTATCAAAGCATAAATGGATTCTCAAAGAGCATAAGCTTACATTGTTTATATATTATAAACAAGACCAAAACTTGAATTTAATAGCAGGGTTGCTCTGCTAGCTACACTTTCTCCTTAAATGCAGAAGACCACTCACTATTGGGACATTCTCTGTCTCTGTTTTGAGTGAAGAGCTTTACAAGAATAGAGAACAGTTGCCTGCAATTGTGACATTCTCCAAAAATCTAACCTGTTAGATAGTTTTGTTCCTAATAGCACTTTGGCCGTAAAGTTACCTAACCAGAAAAATAAAGAATAAAACATGCACTTTCTCTCTCTTCTCTTTCTTCTTTGATGTATTGGACAGGCAGCTACTTCTTAACAACTTATTCTCCACTCCACCAGTAGAGTTTTTAAAGAAAATACTGATAGCAGCAGAGTCAAGAGATAATTTCTGAGCAGAGCTCTGTAAGAGTATTTGAAAAAGTCGCTGGTTACTAGTCTGTGGAGAGCCTTCCAAACACTTATCCACCCACCAACAGGAGCTTCACTGGTCATGAATATTCCTACATCCCTTAGAAGAACAGGTTTTCTTGTATGTTCAGGGACCACCTACAGAGTAATATTCTACAGTTGTATCTCCAGCTTCAAGGATAGTATGCATTCACCCTAACACATAACATTCCTCAAAGGAAGCTGAAGCAGTGTTTCATGTGCAGACAAAACACTTTAATTGATCAAGGACAGTGAAGTAATGAAGGACAAGAGGACTAAAAAGGCTGTTTCCAGGGAAAAAGAAAATGCAAAGACGCTACAACATTGTATCCTAGGCTGAATGCTGTTTAATGAAACATATTTGTGATGTCAGCACCAAGATAAGCAAATTTTGCTTACATGATTTTGGTTAGTCACAATCAGAAGTCAATAAACAACTTCAGATGGACTTAGTCAAGGTGGGTAAGTAAACAGCTCCATGTAAATTATGTTTATGCACATCAAATGCAAAGTAATGTCCACGCAAGGAAAAAAACGCTGACAATTCATATGGCTTTAAATTAACTATATTAACTTAAAGAAAGTAATCTGAATGGCTGTGATACATTTCAGTGAAGAACTAATCAGTGTCACCAGGAGCTCTAAAAAAGATAGCAGATTGTTAGGATGAAAAACCTACATCAGGGAGGGAGAGAGGGAGGAAATTGCATGATTTATATAAAACAGTGGTGCAGTGTCATCTAGAATATTACATTCAGCACAAGCCATCACAAGTTCAAAGGGACACTGCAGAATCAGAGAGAGTTCAAAACTGGGTGACAAAAATTATTACAGAACGGAAAGAGTCATCTAGAGAGACCGGGATTGCTTACTTTACAAACAGCTGTAAAAAAA
>NW_020955210.1:187715-191373 GCF_003031625.1 Empidonax traillii
ATATAAAACAGTGGTGCAGTGTCATCTAGAATATTACATTCAGCACAAGCCATCACAAGTTCAAAGGGACACTGCAGAATCAGAGAGAGTTCAAAACTGGGTGACAAAAATTATTACAGAACGGAAAGAGTCATCTAGAGAGACCGGGATTGCTTACTTTACAAACAGCTGTAAAAAAAAAAAAAAAAACCACAAAAAAACACACACACACAAAAAAAAAACCACCTAACAGTACAGAAAGTTCCCTGACTCATAGCAACAGCAGAAGGGTCACTGAAATTAAAGGTAGGATATTCAAAACTGATAAAAAATAAGCACCTTCACTAACAACAGAAAAAATAAAAACTTAGTTTTCCTTCCCCTGTAAGGCCATTATCATCAAACCCCACAGACAAGCTACATAAATTTCTGTTCCAAGGTGAATCTGAAGGCAAAATACTGTCCAGATTCATTAAAAGACTGGATTTGTATATGCGTAACATGAAAAGCTGTAACTAGAATGGTTACTGTTAACAAGTCCAAGTATATACAAGCCCCCAGAGTATAAAGTATCTGACTACTTGAAACTAGCTAAAAAAAACCTAGTGTGGGAGGTAGGCTATACAACATTTGCCCATACACTCCCTTGAAAGCACAAAACCCTTTATATTTGTGGCTAAAACTATTACTTATTAGATTAACCTAAAACTTCTGGATATAGGACTAGATTTACCATCATCTTGACCCACTACAACATGTTTTTATCTACAATAGCTTCCTCTGAAATAATTGCTTTGGATTTTTTTTTTTAATAAAACTTCTACCAGTATAATGTAAATATTTATTGACACATTGAATTGCAAATGATCAACTTAAAAATGAAACTCTTTAAGCAGGCCTTCAGATAATTTCTCAGTTTATGCATACACTGTATGAACTGAAGACAGACATCTCAATAGAGAAAAACAAGACACATCACTCCCGCTATTCAGCTTGGAGACTCACCAATATTAATGTGTGTCCTGGCAACCTAAGAGACCTATTGATTTGCAGCCATTCATTCAAATGGCTGTGAAAGCCATAATTAGATAAATAGCTTTGGTAAAACTAATCTGAAACCCATTTGTTTTGGGACTGTCTGTTTAATGAGATAAAACAAGAAATTAAATATCTGCTGAATGTTCCTCTTTATATCCTTCAACACAATGGTAAAAATATAAATAAAGAGGTATTAATTTAACTACCATTATTATTTTTTGCATTTTATGTATTTTGTTGCAGCAATTGCTGTCAAAGACAATTACAAAGACTATTACTGTGCTCTAACAGGCTGAGCAGTTTTATCAGTCTCTTACATACATGTGGATACTGAGGAATAAAGAGGTCTTTTAACCATTCGCAAACACTCTTCAAGCTGACAGAGTACAACTTTAAGATGGTATGCACAATATAAGTTTTTAAAGTACCAAAATTCCAACTTTGAACGTGATTACGTTGTTCTTTGTGAACAGAAATTAAATTCCGTTTAAGCTTTCAAGGGTGTTTATAACTGTAAAATCCAAAAGGATTAATAAATTTTGTTTCTTAACTAATTTTTTTCCAACAAAATGCGAGGAAGAGTACTATAAAGTATTCCCATGCACAAATCAGTGCTAGCATTGACAGGATTGAAAAGGAAATGCTCTCCGCTATCCACCTCACCGGGATGGAATTGCAGCGCTGTGGGCCCAGGTGCAGGACGCAGCAGTGAACACAGGGCACGCAGGCAGGTAGGCAGGCAGGCAGAAAGACTGTATTCAAGTTTCCCGCAGCTTATAAGGATTCTGGGAGGAAGGGAGGGGTTTGGCTACTTGGCCAGCCAATGAGAGAGACGGGGAGGTAATACCCAGTAGGAACCCAGGAACCGGGGAAAGGCAGGGGAAACAGCCAACGGGGTTAGGATAGGGGCGGGACCCCGTTTTGGGGGCAGAACAGGAATTGCATTCCATTGAAGGCAGCGTGGGATAACAGGGGGAGAGAGGTTACATAATATAAGGTAATGCGGAACAATGATTTCGCAACATGAGGTTTCGCTGAGCTGATTCCAGGAGTCCTCCCGGGCTGCAACTGTTTCTCCTCTAGGGTTGATGTTTCCACTGCACGTATTCCAAGTTGTCTCCCACATTACACTTTATCCTGCTCAAGCCAAAACACACTTAAGCTTGTGATAGATTGTGTCCTCCCCTTTCTTCTTTGGCAGCTAACTACTGGATTCTGCTCTTTTTCCTTTAGGGCTTGCATCTCCCATGAGTCTGGCCATCCTTAACAAACACCACACAACTTGGTTGGTCCTGCAACACAGATTCAGCAGCAGAATCTCAGCCCACACCCCTAGATTTGCCTTCACGGCCAAGAAGCTTCAGGCACTGTAGAAATTACAAAGAGCAACAAAGCCCTGGATTGTACATGAGCTGGGACGCCGAGCAGAGCTAAGGGATACTTTCAGCTCATTCCTTCAGCCATCCAACAAACAACAGCTTTGTGGCTTTCAGAGCTAACCATGCGTGTGCATTTTTTTTCTCCCCTTCTTTCCATATTTTAAAAATCAATTGATGTATCACTGAAGTGCATTCACCTATGGGATGAAATGGAGCAGTGTACAGTAGCAGTTTATGACAACAAATGATTACCACATCTATCTGAAATTACAAAGTGTTTTAGGACCACTGAGTCTAGTTCTCTTAGCCAGAAAACCACAACTAAAAGCTTATCATCTCAAAAATAAATAAACAAATCCCAAACACATGCTTTCCCTTCCTCTCCCTCCACAAAGCCACATCATAAATTCTTGAAGCTTGTGAGTGGTCTGGACCTCAATTTTCTGGGTTTTTTGCTTGTTTGTTTGTTTGGGGGCTTTTTGTGGAGTTGTAGTGGTGTGGTTTGGTTTGGTTTGGTTTGGTTTGGTTTGGTTTGGTTTGGTTTGGTTTGGTTGGGTTTGGTTTGGTTTTTTTTGGGGGGGTGTTGTTTGGGGTTTTTTTTAGGTTTGTGTTTTTCTGTTTGTTTTGATTTTAGTGGGGTTTATTAGTTTTGTGGGGTTTTTTTACTTTATTTCCAACCTAAAATGGAGTATTTCCTGCTCCTCAATACTGACCTACAAACTGCATACTGTCTACTTCACCATGAAGGGCATGGCTTGACAATCATTTCTCCTGCAGTGGTATCATTTCAAGCAGCCACTGCTCTTTTCTTGGTGCTGCTTGTTTCACAGAGTTCTGATGCTGACACATGCATGACCTGTAGAGAGGCTCAGAAGGGGCAGCTGCAGGAGAAGCTACCAGCAGATCACAGTAAAACACACATATAAAACCCACTCCATGGCTAAACAACAAGATCGCTGGAGAGGCTCTGAACTATTTCTTTCCTTACTGCTCCAACTCACACACTGTGTTCTTCAACGTCTTCATAAATTACTTGTATGCAGAACTGGAAGGGATACTAAGCAAGTTTACAAATGACACAAAACTCAGAGGAGCCATTGACTCTCTGGAAGGCAGGGAGGCCCTGCAGAGAGACCCTGACAAATTACAGGACTGACCAATCACCAACCATATGAAGTTCAACAAGAGGAAGTGCCAGATTCTGCACCTGGGATGGGGCAACCCTGGATGTACAGACAGACTGGGGAATGAGATGCCAGAAA
>NW_020955210.1:191394-194996 GCF_003031625.1 Empidonax traillii
ATATAAAACAGTGGTGCAGTGTCATCTAGAATATTACATTCAGCACAAGCCATCACAAGTTCAAAGGGACACTGCAGAATCAGAGAGAGTTCAAAACTGGGTGACAAAAATTATTACAGAACGGAAAGAGTCATCTAGAGAGACCGGGATTGCTTACTTTACAAACAGCTGTAAAAAAAAAAAAAAAAAAAAAAAAAAAAAAAAAAAAAAAAAAAGAATAAAAAGCTAAGAGTACAGAAAGTTCCCTGACTCATAGAAACAGCAGAAGGGTCACTGAAATTAAAGGTAGGATATTCAAAACTGATAAAAAATAAGCACCTTCACTAACAACAGAAAAAATAAAAACTTGGCTTTCCTTCCCCTGTAAGGTCATTATCATCAAACCCCACAGACAAGCTACATAAATTTCTGTTCCAAGGTGAATCTGAAGGCAAAATACTATCCAGATTCATTAAAAGACTGGATTTGTATATGCGTAACATGAAAAGCTGTAACTAGAATGGTTACTGTTAACAAGTCCAAGTATATACAAGCCCCCAGAGTATAAAGTATCTGACTACTTGAAACTAGCTAAAAAAAACCTAGTGTGGGAGGCAGGCTATACAACATTTGCCCATACACTCCCTTGAAAGCACAAGAAGCTTTATATTTGTGGCTAAAACTATTACTTATTAGATTAACCTAAAACTTCTGGATATAGGACTAGATTTACCATCATCTTGACCCACTACAACATGTTTTTATCTACAATAGCTTCCTCTGAAATAATTGCTTTGGATTTTTTTTTTTTAATAAAACCTCTACCAGTATAATGTAAATATTTATTGCCACATTGAATTGCAAATGATCAACTTAAAAATGAAACTCTTTAAGCAGGCCTTCAGATAATTTCTCAGTTTATGCATACACTGTATGAACTGAAGACAGACATCTCAATAGAGAAAAACAAGACACATCACTCCTGCTATTCAGCTTGGAGACTCACCAATATTAATGTGTGTCCTGGCAACCTAAGAGACCTATTGACTTGCAGCCATTCATTCAAGTGCAGTGAAAGCCATAATTAGATAAATAGCTTTGGTAAAACTAATCTGAAACCCATTTGTTTTGGGACTGTCTGTTTAATGACATAAAACAAGAAATTAAATATCTGCTGAATGTTCCTCTTTATATCCTTCAACACAATGGTAAAGATATAAATAAAGAGGTATTAATTTAACTACCATTATTATTTTTTGCATTTTATGTATTTTGTTGCAGTAATTGCTGTCAAAGACAATTACAAAGACTATTATTGTGCTCTAACAGGCTGAGCAGTTTTATCAGTCTCTTACATACATGTGGATACTGAGGAATAAAGAGGTCTTTTAACCATTTGCAAACACTCTTCAAGCTGACAGAGTACAACTTTAAGATAGTATGCACAATATAAGTTTTTAAAGTACCAAAATTCCAACTTTGAACGTGATTATTAATTATTAACAGAAATTGAATTCTGTTTAAGTTTTCAAGGGTGTTTATAACTGTAAAATCCAAAAGGATTAATAAATTTTGTTTCTTAACTAATTTTTTTCCAACAAAATGCGAGGAAGAGTACTTTAAAGTATTCCCATGCACAAATCAGTGCTAGCATTGACAGGATTGAAAGGGAAATGCTGTCGGCTATCCACCTCACCGGGATGGAATTGCAGCGCTGTGGGCCCAGGTGCAGGACGCAGCAGTGAACACACGGCACGCAGGCAGGTAGGCAGGCAGGCAGAAAGACTGTATTCAAGTTTCCCGCAGCTTATAAGGATTCTGGGAGGAAGGGAGGGGTTTGGCTACTTGGCCAGCCAATGAGAGAGATGGGGAGGTAATACCCAGTAGGAACCCAGGAACCGGGGAAAGGCAGGGGAAACAGCCAACGGGGTTAGGATAGGGGCGGGACCCCGTTTTGGGGGCAGAACAGGAACTGCATTCCATTGAAGGCAGCGTGGGATAACAGGGGGAGAGAGGTTACATAATATAAGGTAACGCGGAACAATGATTTCGCAACATGAGGTTTCGCTGAGCTGACTCCAGGAGTCCTCCCAGGCTGCAACTGTTTCTCCTCTAGGGTTGATGTTTCCACTGCACATATTCCACCTTGTCTCCCACATTACACTTTATCCTGCTCAAGCCAAAACACACTTAAGCTTGTGATAGATTGTGTCCTCCCCTTTCTTCTTTGGCAGCTAACTACTGGATTCTGCTCTTTTTCCTTTAGGGCTTGCATCTCCCATGAGTCTGGCCATCCTTAACAAACACCACACAACTTGGTTGGTCCTGTAACACAGATTCAGCAGCAGACTCTCAGCCCACACCCCCAGATTTGCCTTCACGGCCAAGAAGCTTCAGGCACTGTAGAAATTACAAAGCGCAACAAAGCCCTGGATTGTACATGAGCTGGGACTCCGAGCAGAGCTAAGGGATACTTTCAGCTCATTCCTTCAGCCATCCAACAATCAACAGCTTTGTGGCTTTCAGAGCTAACCATGCGTGTGCATTGTTTTTCTCCCCTTCTTTCCATATTTTAAAAATCAATTGATGTATCACTGAAGTGCATTCACCTATGGGATGAAATGGAGCAGTGTACAGTAGCAGTTTATGACAACAAATGATTACCACATCTATCTGAAATTACAAAGCGTTTTAGGACCACTGGGTCTAGCTCTCTTAGCCAGAAAACCACAACTAAAAGCTTATCATCTCAAAAATAAATAAACAAACCCCAAAAACATGCTTTCCCTTCCTCTCCCTCCACAAAGCCACATCATAAATTCTTGAAGCTCGTGAGTGGTCTGGACCTCAATTTTCTGGGTTTTTTGCTTGTTTGTTTGTTTGGGGGCTTTTTGTGGAGTTGTAGTGGTTTGGTTTGGTTTGGGTTTTTTTTGGGGGGTGTTGTTTGGGGGGTTTTTTAGGTTTGTGTTTTTCTGTTTGTTTTGATTTTAGTGGGGTTTATTAGGTTTGTGGGGTTTTTTTACTTTATTTCCAACCTAAAATGGAGTATTTCCTGCTCCTCAATACTGACCTACAAACTGCATACTGTCTACTTCACCATGAAGGGCATGGCTTGACAATCATTTCTCCTGCAGTGGTATCATTTCAAGCAGCCACTGCTCTTTTCTTGGTGCTGCTTGTTTCACAGTCAGAGTTCTGATGCTGACACATGCATGACCTGTAGAGAGGCTCAGAAGGGGCAGCTGCAGGAGAAGCTACCAGCAGATCACAGTAAAACACACATATAAAACCCACTCCATGGCTAAACAACAAGATCGCTGGAGAGGCTCTGAACTATTTCTTTCCTTACTGCTCCAACTCACACACTGTGTTCTTCAACGTCTTCATAAATTACTTGTATGCAGAACTGGAGGGGATACTAAGCAAGTTTACAGATGACACAAAACTCAGAGGAGCCATTGACTCTCTGGAAGGCAGGGAGGCCCTGCAGAGAGACCCTGACAAATTACAGGACTGACCAATCACCAACCATATGAAGTTCAACAAGAGGAAGTGCCAGATTCTGCACCTGGGATGGGGCAACCCTGGATGTACAGACAGACTGGGGAATGAGATGCCAGAAA
>NW_020955210.1:195240-225166 GCF_003031625.1 Empidonax traillii
ACTCAGAGGAGCCATTGACTCTCTGGAAGGCAGGGAGGCCCTGCAGAGAGACCCTGACAAATTACAGGACTGACCAATCACCAACCATATGAAGTTCAACAAGAGGAAGTGCCAGATTCTGCACCTGGGATGGGGCAACCCTGGATGTACAGACAGACTGGGGAATGAGATGCCAGAAAGCAGTGCCCTGGCAGCCAGGAGGGCCAACCGTGTCCAGGCAGGGGCATCAAGCAAAGCATCGCCAGCCAGTCGAGAAAGGGGATTGTCCCGCTCTGCTCTGCACTGGGGCAGCCTCACCTTGAATCTTGTGTGCAGTTTTGGGCACTGCAATATGAGAAAGATATTTAGCTCTTTGAGAGTATCCAAAGGAGGGAAATGAAGATGGTGAAGGGTCTTGAGGGGAAGCTGTATGAGGTCACTTTTTCTGCTCAGCCTGAAGAAGAGGAGACTGAGGGAGACTCATTGCAGTTACAACTTCCTCATCAGGGGAACAGGAGAGACAGACACTGATCTCTTCTCTGCAATGACCAATGACAGGACCCCAGGGAATGGCCTTAAGTTGTGTCAGGAGAGGTTTAGGTTGGATATTAGAAAAAGGTTCTTCCCCCAGAGTGTGGTTGGGCACTGGAACAGGCTCCTCAGGGAAGTGGTCACAGCACCAGCCTGACAGAGCTCAAGAAGCGTTTGGATGATACTCTCAGGCACATGGTGTGACTCTTGGGGATGGTCCTGTGCAGGGCTAAGGTTTGGATTCAATGATCCTTGTGAGTCTCTTCTAAGTTGGCATATTCTGGGATTCTGCAATTCCTGTAGTACAGGTATGTCTCAGTCACATAAAGACTTAGGTATGAGGTTCAGGAAGGAAGGAAAGAAAGGCCACCTCCTCACCAACAAGGGGAAAAAAAAGAAAGATGCATTCCTCACAATCAATCTTTTAAAAAAGAAAAACTAGAAATCATCTAGCATTTTAAGATTTAATGGGTTAATTCAGTTCTAAAACTGAAGGCAAAAGATCCTTACTGATGAATACAGCTCCACTGATATTTATAGAGATTGAAGAGTTTTTTCTCCTTCAATCAGCAGAATATTTTCTTTTTGCACCATAAAAAATATGTTGACTTTTGATCAGTTTGCCTCCCTCTAATATTCTCTCTAGAAAAATATCTTGTGAAAAAGGAAATAATCAGAGAAAATGGTATACCATAGGATTAAAATTATTAAATAAATAATTGACCCTAGCTTAATACAATTGCCATAACAAGATCATTTTACAAGGTCAGACTAACCAAGCCGTAAGTTGAGATAAAAGACATAGTGACAATGAATATTATGAATAGCTACTGCCTTTTATACTTAGAATTTCAAAATATTCAGATCCTGTTTCCATGGCTTTTAACTTTGAAGCCCAATTACTTCTTTTTTATCCTTAAACTCATGTCAAAAGCATAGATGACATAATGAAAAATGTTTAAATCAAAAGGATAAAGTCATGGATAAACTTTATACAGCAGGTACTAAAAAGCAAACTAAAATATTCCACTGAAATGGATCCATTCATATGTTTTATTACAACGGTTTCTGTGAGTAAGGTTGAAAAGATGGTATATTCTGGTTTCCTTTTTTTTTTTTTCCTTTCCCCCATTTGAAAAGCTATCACTGTCTATTTTCAGCATTTTCATCAGCATAAAAATGCACAGCTTGTTTTGCAATTTCCTCACGGTGCAAACGGAATTCAAACCACTGGGGACATACAAATAACAACAGCTGAATACAAATCTTAATGGAGTTTGTCATAATTGTACAGTACGGTGTTGTTCATTCATCCTGGCAGCTGGGAAATCTAGTGTGAATTAACCAATAATACAGGTTTGCAACCAAACAAATTAAAGTATACAATTTCACAAAATAAATTTTGTTTATTTCCCTATAAGCATGTAAGTAAGGGGACAATCAGCTCACATTTAAATCAAAACTTTCAACAAGATGTAACACTAGCAGAAGTTTTGCAAATGCACTAATGCATTCCTTTTAATTCCAATGGAGTTGATCTTATTTCCTACGATTTTTCTGATAGGTTTCCAAGCCATACAGAGCAGCACCACATCTGAGGATGTGCAGACTACATCCCTTAGAAACAGGAGCAAAACCAAAAGTGAAAACAGTGAGATCCTTGTCCAACCAGAATTACAATAAACATACAGGGTTGATCAATACTTTCTTTTGGAGTCCTTAACTGAAGGCATTATTACCAATACAAGACAAGAAGCACTTAAGGACTGAGCATAGGCAAAATGAGCTCAAGGTATTTTCAGCTCAATTTGCAGTGTGGGAAAGGGGTTGCAGTCAAGTCTGTGGTTTATGGTAGGCAACTGTGGGTCAAAGAGGGACTTACCAGGATATGCTCTGGATCAAAACAGAGAAAAGAAACAGAACTTGTCCCATAGTTTAAAGCAAGCTGCTGCATTTTTTGTTTCAAGGGATCGATGTCAATTTTATGCAACTTCCATGAGCACAAGCCGCATGATGGTATCTACTGCTCATACATTGGCAGCAGCACCAGCTAGTGCTGCATCTGGGCCTTCCCAGGGATGCTAGAAAGCAGCTGAGATGTCAGTTCAGGCATTGCCAGCCTCACTCCATTGCCAGTGTAACACCACAGGTACTGGGCATCATCCTGGCCGTCAGACTAATCCCCAGACTCAGGAAGAAAAATAACTTTGCATTCTGCAAAACTTAGTAGGTTGTCTCCTAGGACAGAAGTGTGGGTTTGCCTTCCATTTCACCTAACTGTAGTTAATCAAAACCAGGCATTTTTTTTTGAGATGTCACAACACATGGGCTGATTAAGAAGTATTCTCAATTTAGTAATTCACTGAACACTGACTATGAAGCAAATTATGCAAATAAACACAAGAGACACTGAAATTCCCCATGTACCATGGTCACTGTTGCTAAAGCTGTTTTACTCGTTGCTTAATATTTCATGTGTCACCAGTCACAGACCTGACAAGTTTCAGGATACTACACATGATATGTGAAAGACAACTATCTTAAATACATTTAGCAGGAATGCATAATAACCCTAATTACAATAGGAAAAATTCAAGACTACTTATCATGACTATTTTTAGTCACGTAATAACTGCAAAGTGATGGGGGTATTAAGTTACTGAGGAGAACCTCTACGGCAGACTTGAAATCAAAACATCACCAATATCAAATAGCTAACTTCAATAATACTTTTTACAGTAAAACTTACAATCCACTGAGCCAATCCAACACTTTTATATGCTGATTTCAGCCAGTACAGCATCTACACAAAACAACACTGTATCTTTTTAATGCAGAAGAAACGTCAAATATAAAGCCTCTATAGTATATATAAACATAGGCAAACATAGAGAAATTGTTCTCATGATTTTTTTCATCTCTTCTCATTAACAGCACTGGTCAAAAGAGCATAAAAGTGCTAATAAAATGTGCCGATGGCACAAAATTTGAGGTATCGTCAAAACCAATGTAAACAGAATGACATACACAAAGATTAGGTGACTTCAAGAACTGGAATATTAGGGAAAGAGTGCAATTCAGCAGCATGAAATACAAGGTCACTCGGGCACTACGAAGACGAGAAGCTGCCAACAAGGAAGGATATGGGCTGCCACAAATGTCAGTCATTTGTGAGATTACCGGGGTACCAGGCAAATCTATATGCTTGGCTCAATCAAAATATAACTGTCAACTACCACCATAATGTAGCATGGAAAGAGGGACTGGAAATTCTGAGTATTTCCAGCAGGCAATTTCCAGTGTCCTGGCAAAAATCTCATTGACAACACCAGAGTTTCCCCAATCGCCAAATGAATTGATTAGAGAATAGCTATGTGAATGACATTTGTAATTGAAAGCTTCTAACAAGAAATGAAGAACAGCTTAGCAGAATGTAGGTTGAGAGGATCGGATACTTCATTTAATTAAAACAGATTGCATATAGTTTGATTTTTTTTCCCCTGCCAAATTAGAGTTATCTCCAACAGCATAACAACTGCTAGTGCCAGAATATATGATAGATATCTCTAATACACTCCAACCCTCCAGCTATTTTCAGCTCAGGAACCTTCTGTTCCTGATGAGGATTATGTATGCCCACTACATTTCTCTTCCATGAACTTCTCCAATCTCACCCTGAACTCACAAAGATTTGTAGCAGCCGTACCCTAACTCCTGTGGTTTACTTTCAGCCTGTAACCCTACAGTCAGTTTACATCCTGACATAAACATACAACAAAGTAGTTGCTCAAAGCACAGCTATGGTGAAGACAGTCTGAGAACACCTGCCTCACCAAAGACCTCTAGGAACTTTTCAAAAGTAATTACAGGGTCTCAGAAGAGAAAATAGTCATAGTATCCCTTCAACTTCCATCAAGCCAAAAGGTACATCCCATGGTGAAGGTTTGTACCAAACAGCAAGATCTTTCACACTATCAGAGTAATGGGGATTGACACCAAAACGTTTTCCAGATCTGCTACTGTGACTAAGAGCAAAAATTGTAAATATAAACCTAGAAAGCAGAAGAGGTGATTAAAAATATTGTGTCTCTGTGTGTGCAAAGCAATTCCTCCTCTTTCCCATCTCTCTCAGGAGCAGCATTAGCTCCATTAAGAGTGAAGCTGAGTGTGGTGAAAAGGATTTTTGGCATGATGGAGTGACCGCTACACTAATGTGACTACAGAACCATACTCCTGGTGCTTCCAGAGGCAGGGAACTGTATTTCATCAACCATCACAAGAAAAAGGGGAGGAGAAGGAAATATCTTTAGCAGGCACCAGGAAGAGCAGCAAAGACAGTTCACAAGCAAAGTACTCATGCTTACTACACGCACACTTAACACATAACTCAAGGAGGCCAACTGGGAAACAGAAGGGTCTTTCTAAAGATTTTGAGAAAAGATGTGGCAGAGGGGAACAGTCCCACAGGGCACAATGACCCACTACAACAGATCCCTCATATGCTTCTGCACAAACTCTGACACATACTCAACTCCCACAGCAAAATACTGGGTAATTTTCTGCTATTTTCTCCATGAGAAATAAAGAACATCCAAGCAGAGGATGATGAGTAAAACGTACACCTCGCAGCTGACTGTGCAAGAGCAGTCTGATCACTGGTGCCATCCTAGGTCTCTGTGCCGTGCCTGCCCTAAGACTGAATTCAAAGAAAAAACACCCTCAAGGACAAGACCAACATCCTGTTCAAAGTTCAGGAGCTTTAAAAAAAAAGAAAAAAAAGGGCTTCCCTAGGCAAGGAACTGGAGGTTAGTTTTATCTAAATGACTGAAGCAGTGGAGTGAACTGGAGTGTATTCAGTACACAGCACAGAAACATCCAGGTAGGATGGTTGCTACAGTCTTTTCTACAAGCTGTTTTCCCACCTCTAAGTTCTTTACATGTATTAGTATTGGATGTATCCCCACACAGAAAACAAAAAATACCTACCTGCTCTCCAGTTTTGGGGGTCACTGAACTGAGAAGGAAATCTTATTTTGTCACACTGTATTTTCAATTATCCCCACCTCCCGTCACAATTCTCAGATAGCCTAGTGCCAAGGGCCAAGGACTGAGACGTCCAAACAGATTGAAAAAATTTATTCCACCCCATACTGCTTTGCAAAATGTATTCAGTTCTTTTAATGTATACTACCCTCTACTACCCAATGCTTTCCTTCCCCCTGGAGCACAGGAAGTATTTGAACAGCATGCAGTGAAGTACATCCTTAAAACAATTATAGTACCCTTAACACTTCCATTATATTTTATTATCCATAGTCCCCAGGCATGCACACATGTAGATTATCTGTGCTTTATAGATGTGGAATCAAACTGCACTGCAGGCAGTCCCTGAGCAAGTCAGCATCAGAAGCAGATCCCCTGTTCAGGGGTCATAATATTTTTCTAGGAAATTAAACAAGCCAGAATTTCAGCTGGTCAGCATTTACTTGAAAATAGCTCACCTAAGTGAACAACATTCCTGGTGAAACCAGCTGGACAAATAAGACTCTCAGCTTGGTGTTTGAACAAGCAAAAAAGCACAAAGAAAAAGTCACTGGAGAGGAAGATCAGACTAAGTTTTTTTCATAAGCAAACAAAACCCTCGGAAAATTAACTTTGGATTAACTTGAAATATTTTGTTGAGGTGGGAAAAAAAGGAATCTTTGTTTCATATTTGTGTTACTTGACCTTTCTCCAACCTTAAGACATTTTAAATTTAAGAATCATGTTTAAAAATGAAAGTATAAAAAATGCTGCATTTTATTGTTCTAACATATCCCTTTCCTCTCCCAAACACTGTTAACTTTCAGGATTTAAGTTATTCTTCATATTACATAGAAATATGTGAAAAGTGTCTTGCCCCAAAAAGTCCATTTCTGAGGGGAAAATACACACGCATAGAGCAGACAGGGATCAACACAGGGTACTACTTACAGAAACAAACTGCTCCCTGAAGAATAGCACATGGGAGAGAGTCTCTATGCACTCCAGGTGCCCACTTTGTCTCTGAAGGAAACAAGTGAATTGACAACATTGCTGGGCTCTTAGTATGATCTGCCCCTCAGAACATCCCACCAGGCACTCACAGGAGAGTCCCTGGAAACCCAGAGAAGGCAGAGCACAGCATTCCCATTCTCCACACAGGACCAAGACACTGGTCTGAAGGTCCTGCTGGTGCCACACTGATATATGATTACAGAACCATAGAATGGATTGGGTTGGAAAGGACCTTAAGATCATCTAGTTCCAATTCCCCTGCCATGAGCAGGGACATATTCCATTAGACCAGGTTGCTCAAAGCCCCATCCAACCCGGCCTTGAAAAACTCTAGGGATGGGGCATCCACAGTTTCTCTGGGCAACCTGTTCCAGTGCCTCACCACCCTCACAGTAAAGAATTTCTTCCTAATATAAGATCTGCTGGGTTGACTTCAGACTGCCTTGTGAACCCACTATCCTCCCTCCAGTCTTCTTCCTACCAGGACAGACAGGTTCAAGAAAAACTTTACAAGATGACCCACAGGGTACTGAGAGGCAAAGCCATAGGTGATACCACCAGTAAATCTGTCACACTGTATTTGCTGGTCTATAACACAGAACATAAGCAAAGACAGGCAAAGCCTCAGCTGGGACTGTGTGAACCACGAAGGGACCAAGGCTTCAGCAAGCACAAACGAGGAGCTGCATGACCCAGGAGCTACCCGGGCTTCTCGCCAGGATGTCAACTCACCCACTGTAAATATTTACAGAGTAACTGATGTACCGCTCACCTGTCAAATGCTTTCAGTAGCGGTGAGGAATAGCCATGAGAGTAAACCTGAGGCTGCTCTGCATGGTGTCTCCCTGAAGCCTCATGAATTTATTTTGCTAAGACAGTGTTTCAGACCTGCCTGCAAATGAACACTGTTACCAGCAGCAGTTCTGCGCTGCTTCTTTCATCCTCCCTGCACATTCACTTCTTTGGTAGTTTGCTTTTAAAGTGGAACAAACTACACTCAATTCAGAAAAAGGACTCTGTTGGAAGAAAGATGTCTGTTGCAAACATCATCTTAGGGCAGAGCAAGACTTGACTATTTAAAACCAACTGAATCCACTTGGCTCTGTGTTCTTCTGAACAACTTATCAGGTGGATTACTAATTCACTTGAACAATAAAAATCATTAGGCATCTCCATGCAGAATATTCTTTATTCTGTGGGTTGAATGTCCTCGAGGAAAGAAATTAATCTTCCTTGCATGTATATCTTCTTATTACAAAGCATTCACCCAGGAAGTTTGGTTTGAAATTCACACCCTACTGTATTTCACAACTTCCCTATGCAGAGAAAGCATCTATTTACATGGGCAAAGTACTGCAAAGTTGATGAGGGTACAAACACACACCATGTGGACTTCCCCCCACTAATTTCCAGCAATGCCAATGCGCCAAAACCACACCGAAGCTCGCCTGATTACCACACAGACAAACCCAAGCCAATGCAGGTAAACCCACCCTTTTCTGTAGACTGCTCAGGCGGTGGGTTGCAATCCAGCCTTGGCCTGCAAGTAAGGTTAGACCTGATCGACCCGTCATTGACCTGATGGCAATGCCAGCCCCCTGATATGGCTGCAGTCACAACAGGGAGAGCTCAGACTGAGTGGCCGCTCATCACCACAGCTCCCAGCCACAGGAATGCCAGGCTGTACATCACCGGAGCGCTGCCTGACCTATAAAACCACACTACCAGCCTTCTGAAAAATGGGTGAACTTGAGTGAAATTTAGCTAGGGATCACCGCGATGCCTATCTGACCCCACGGTCTCAGTCTCCAGAGGCACGCGAGGCTGAGGGTCGGGTGTATCCATCCTGGCTTCACACGCTCCAGGGCACGCTGGAGTTCGCTGCTGTAGCACGTGTGTGCACCGGTGTCCGGGCACAGCCGCCCTGTAACTCCTGTCAGCGGAGCGCAGGGGAAAAGGAGGGAAGGGGAGAGCCACGCGAGGAACCCGGAGATGGGACAGGGACACGCGCTCACCCTTCCTGCTATTTCATTTTTCACCAGAGCTGGCAGCGCTGGGCCGAGCCCGGGGCCACCCGCGGGCACCCTCTCCCAGGGACTGCCGAGGTGCCGCCCCGCCGCCTCCCGGGCATCCTCCTTCCCTCCTTCCTCCCTCTCTCCCTCGTTGCGTCCCCGCCCGCCACCCGCGGAGAGCCAGCGTCGACAGCCCGCGGCCTCCCGCTCGGCGGCCCGACGGGCAGAGCAGGGCAGGGCAGGGCCGGGCCAGGCGGGGGGGGCGCTGCCCGGGCCGCCCGCGGGCTCCCTGAGTGACTCACCCGGCCGGCGGCGGCCGCGCTCTTCCTCCGCAGCGTGAGCCCGCTCCGCAGCAGCGCTGGCAGCTCCCGCAGCTTCTGCCGCAGCTGCACCGGCGGCGGCGGCGGCTCGTGGGCTCCGCCGCCGGGGTTCCAGCTTCGGGCCAGCTCCGCGCCCTCACACGGCGACGGCATCTTCACGGAGCCCACGGCCATGCCGCATCCCTGCCGGGCTGCGGCGCGCAGACCCGCTCGCCCTCCCGCTCTGCCCGCCCGCCTTCCCCTCGCGTCGCCCCAGCCCCAGCCCCGCTCCCACCCACAGGCAGGCACACGGGCGGGCGGGCAGGCGCTCGTTCGCACGCACCGCGCACCGCCCGCACACCTTCCCCCGCACGCCGCGGCCCCACCGCCCCGGGCGGCGCAGGAAGCCCCGCCGGCCCCCACCGCTCCCGCCCCGCGCCGCGGCTCCCGCGGTGATAAAGTGCAGGTAATGAGGAGGGTGGAGGAGGTGCGGGCGGGAAGAGGCAGAAAGTCCTGTTAACTCCTTTGCGCTCAGGGACCGCCGCCTGAGCAGTGGCCCCACCGCCCGGCACAGACCCCGCACCCGCGGTGAGAACACGGGGGAGAGTGGCCAGCGCGCTCAAAGGCGGCGGGTGCGAACCTAGACGAGAGGGGTTCGGGCTCCTCCAGGTGCTGAGTGGCCTCGGCTTCCTCCTGGAGGAAGCCCCAAGCAACCTGGCGTGACCCCCCAAGCGCTCATCCTGCCTGGGCTGGAAGCCTCCTGGGGTTCCCACTTGCTCGAGTCACGCTATGATCCAGAGGGATTACTCATGGCTGCAAGGGTTGAAGACCTTCTCTGTTCCTTTCGCAGTGGATTCATAACTCAAAGAAGTGTTTCATCCTCCATGACAGCATTGATACTGGAGAAATCAAGTCAGTCAGTGACTTGCTTCCAGTCATACAGGTAATCTCCAGAAGAGAGCCCTTGATGCCAGAAACCAATTCGTGTACTGTTTGTGGAAGACTTGTCTAGAATTCAGTTCCATTAATTATGGGGGCTTTATTCAGTCTCTGGAGTCAGCTTTTTCTGGTACAGATATTGCTTTCCGGTACAGGTATTGCTTTCTCTCTGTCAGACTCTGTTCTCTTGTATTTAGATGAGAGAACTGATCGCAATACGGGGCTCCCTTACATGCATCTTTTGCCTCAGAGCTACAAATAAGGCTGACCTGCTCATCCAGGTTGAACTCACCAATGCCTAAACGTCTCAGTAAATGACATTATAGTCAAGCCAATCTCACAGCCACGTTACCTTGTCCCAGCCAAGAGGTCCCACTGGTTATAGGACTGACCCTAGTACTCCTCCAGCCCCACAGGGAATTGGCTTAACCATGAAACTAACCTTGAGGAAAAAAGGAATAGGTTTTTCTCTAATGTGCTCCCTAAACCAGCTCCTCTGGGATTACAGAGGCACCCATAGTAGAAAGATGGCAGATGTGCTCAACCTGTTGTCAGGGTGCTGAGACATAGAATGTGTCTCCAGCATCAGTGTGGCATCTGAATGCAGCAGCAGCAGCCTGATCATTTGGCTACACTGACTTGACAGCAGGCTTCTGTGACATGGTGATCCTGCCTGCAACACATGGTGTGTAATCCGTTTGCTGCCCTTACGTGGGATCTGGTAACCATCAGACTCTATTCAGCTGATTGATCTGGTGGAAAAATAACACCTCAGAAAATAATGAATTTTCCATTGGGCAGACAGCTGAATTGATCCACCTTGTGACCACACAGCTGCAGGACTGAGGAAAGTGGAAACCTGAAAGTGAGGTAAAGCAGAACTGCTCCTTTCAGTAGCCGTCTGTCATTAAATCACCTTAACTGCATCCCGTGTGTGTGATTTGATGAGCAGCATGAATCAGGCCAACACAGTACTCTTGTAAAGGACAGGGTTTGCTCCAGCCACATTCTGCCACCACCTCCCTCCTGCTGGTATCAACACTCATAGTCCATTACATCAGCTAGATCTGAAAGGTTAAGTGTAAAAAATAATCACCTGTTTTAGCGGAGTGATATGGGCCATTGTGTGATGCCTACTGCTGACACAAAGGACAGAAAAGGGACAGGATAATGGCAGCCCTAACTTAGACAGAAAAGTGTGCTGCAGACCTCAAAACACCAGAGAGATCTGGGAGTCCCAGCTGGCAACACCAGCACCAACCTTTCCGCCAGGACAAAGGGCATTAAGAAATAAGGATGTTTTAGCCAAGGCTGATCAGATATGAACAATATGACAAGCACTGGCTGTTCTGTGTGATACCTTGTGGTCCAAACATTTCTATTATTTCACTTGATTTGTGCTTTTCAAATGCCCTGCAATATAGTTTTGACAGTTTTGTTGCCTGGCAGCCACTTTGTCACAGCTCAGGATGTAATTATGAAGAGAAGTGTATCTACACCCAAAATAATAGTGGATCCTTAGTGTATGGGCTTCACAAAAGGACTACGTTCTTTGTCTGAGTCTTTAGGCACTGCTACAATAAAAATAGCAGTCAGACAACTCAATAAACTGAGACTTAATGTGACAGACTGGGCTAAAACCAGAAGTAATTTGATTATGTTAAGAAAGGGTAAAATTATGCCAGGGTTCAGAATTTTTTGTTTGTTTTTTTAACTAAGCAAGATAACTTGTGAACAGTGTTGGAAGAGAAATAAATATGCCCTGCAGTGTGTTTAAAAATTATCAGCTGCCAGATAACAGAATTTGGACTAACAATTGTCAGAAAAAAGAGTAGATAGTAGTTGGGGCTCTCTATTTCTTGTTTGTACCATGCCAGTTTTTGGGAGGATTGTGGTAGGAATTGTTTAAAATTAAATGTTGTGTTGCCTCTTTTTTCTGTTAAGTCATGGAAGATTAAACATGGTGAATAAGTCTGTTGTTTTTTCTCAGAGGAAAGGGATGGGAATCAGAAAGCAAAACTAGAGCTGGTCGGGAAGTATTTGCCAAAATGATTTCATTAAAAAAAAAAAATAGAAAGAAAAAATAACAGAACAGTGTGTTGCACCCAAAATGTGTTCAGAGCATCTTGCTTTCAGTGAAATGTCACTGAACGAAGAGCAGGGTTCTGAGGCAACGTGGTTCCTATTCTCAACAGGTTTGGCCCCTGCGTGACTGGATTTCCTGTCTCTCATAGACAGCAGCAGTAAAACAGAAGAAATATCAGGTCCTCTGACCCTGCGCAGACATTGGAGACTTCCAGTTCTCCAGATTAAACACTTATAATTTGGTCTGTTATAAATCAAAACCAAGGAGACACTCTCTGGGGCTTTTAGCAAGAGGTCTAAGTTTGAATATACCTTCTAGAGTGGAGTCTGGACCAGGTTTTGTTCCCTCACTTGCAAGAGCCTTCATATAAATATAGAAACATCTATGTTTAAATAGATACAGGATGGAGTCTGGAGACCTAAACAACTCTACTGCACTTTACAGATGTGGAGCCTGGGAGTGTCTGCTTTTTTGAATGTGTTTGTTTTTCTTCCGTGGTGTACCACAATCAAAAGAAATGCAGTAAAAACAATACAAGCTGTTTCATGCCTGTATGTGTTTCAAATCAGTTTTTAAGTAGATATTGCAAAAAAAGAATTATCTAGAATCAGCCATTTCCTGACAAAGCATAATAAACTCTTATTTTGAACTTAAAGTATTAGGAGTTCTTGACTCTGTTGGAATAATTGATAGATGCCACTGTTTTTCCCAGTGTGGAATGAAGATAGGCAGTGCAGGGATAGAATTGAGGAGTATTGGGGTGCAGGAGCCAGATGTCATTGACAAGCACTGATCCTGAGCCAGCTGCTTGCAGCAGTCTGTTTGGAATGTTTGCTCTCCCTGACCTGTCAGGAGGCATTTAAAAGAAAGCAAGTTTTTTCCAAAACAACACCCACTATACAACCAGCCAAACATCACTTCCCCTTCCCCAGGCAGTCCTGCTGGAATAGGGATGGGGGTCAATGCTTTCCTATTCTTTCCTTTCAGAAACTGAGTTGATTTTCTTCTTCCCATCTCTTCAGAAAGCAGGCAAGCAGATTTTTCTTCGTAACATCTCCCATTCAGGAGGAGGTGAGCTATGCACTGGCCACCACCCTGTACGACATCCAGATGAACATCAAAGGAGGTCCCTTTCTGTGGGACTCGTCCCATGTTCTCATGAGAATAGTATCCTACAAATTTTTGTTTGCCAATTATTACTCCAGGCCCAGTGCATGTGAATCACAGACTGCATCTGTCATGCTCTGAAATGCTGGCAGCTCTCAGGCTCCTGACATGGAGAAGCTTGGCCTGGCAGATTTTTATTTCTGGCTTTGAACATAACATGTGCAGTGACCCTGTAAAAGAGAAGGGCTGGGGAAGGCTTTGCACCATCCTACCACTTCAGTGCCTCACAGCAGTCTTGGGGCATGTTTCCCAGTTCCAAGTAGGGACATGTGTGCCCCTCATCACTTCACCCACAGCTCAAGTGTGGCGGGTGACCATTCAGGCACCATGCTGTGGGCTGGAGATACACTGCAGAAGTGTGGGCATCTCTCACCTTTTTCTGCTTTGGTTCACCAAACTTCAAAACAAAACCAACCTGTTCACACCTCAGAGCTGCTAGGGCTCTGCTTTTGGCTGAATAACTTGCTTCAGATTTTTGAGTTGTTAGCTCCTTTCCACCTCAGTTGCATTTTAAATGTTGAATATTGCCAACTTGCTATGGATATAAATATTATAAATTTATTATCAGAACCATATACATCAGGGGCATGCACGTGGGTAACCCATATTTAAAAAAAACCCCACTGTTTATTTTGTTTCTCGAGTAATATTTTTTTTAAAGAAAAATTTCCAACTGGTTTAGTACCGTGACATCACATAGACCAAATAAATATCCAGTGACTTAAGCTCCAAAGCACTGCTTGCAGCATTTCCAAGATGTGAAAGGTCTGCAAAATGCTCAGTAACAGAAAGATACCAAAATGGAGACTGGGATGAGGAAGCAGGAAATCAGTGCAGGGTGTGACTTGAAAGACTGCAGAACAGGAGAATACCAAAAAGAGGAAAGAGCTGAAAGATAAAGGAGATGTATGAGTAGGTGAAATATTTCAAGTAGTTTCATGATTTGTGTGACTCAGAGCTGGAAAGTCTGAAGCTTCCTCTATTAATTCAACCCCCAGTTTTCTCTTGACAGCCTGTGGAACCTCTTCACTTCAGTGTCTGACCCTTTCCCCCCTTCACCTCACTAACAGCCTCTGCCTCCAGCACCTCTTCCAAGCTTCAGAACTCGAGGCATCTTCAAATTGCTGCTCAGCCTGTGTTCTGCCCGTGAATCGTCCATGGAACTGGGACATGATCCCTGCTATTGACTCTTCAGGACTCAAAAGATGGGAGAGCTCAAGAGCATCTTGAGCCACTGAGTTTGTTGCTGCTATTTTTTGAACCAGAATTATGGCACCGGTCAGGGGACAGGTGTGGAGACGGATGTTTATAATCCTAAATGGATCTCTTTGCATTTCCATTCGCAATTTGGTCTTTTATAAGAATCACCAGGCCATGATGACAAGGGCATAACAAATGTAAATACAGCCAAAAGCATTGTTTGGTGTGTAGCAAACCTTTGCTTTGACACAAACCTAAGCAAGAATGTGTTCACTGAGGTAACTCTGATTTGCCAGAGCTAATGAACCTGACTCAACTCTTCAGTTTGATTTGTCTTTTTAACGTACTTGGAAGCCGGGGACCTTATGACCTCTCAGGGAAATTAAAACTCTTAAAGCTCTCATGTCTGGACTTTTCTGTCAAAACAATGTTGTCATTGAGCTATTACTCTTTCTCTTACAGGCCAAAATTAAACTTCAAAGTCAATAAGATCCTCAGTGGAGTTTGTTCAGTTTGTTTGTTGTTTTTTTAACTAATCACAGAAATCTCAAAATGCCAAACCAATATCTTTTAATTAAAAATTGTAAAAGAAACACAGAAATGGACCTGTGAAATCAGGGAATTTTTCTGACAGCTGCAACCAAAATTGAAGTTTTTTACTCCCAGGCACGTGGGCATATGCATTTTTTTTTTTTTTTTAATGTTCAACGTGAGAAGCTTTACATACATTTACAGAAGAGAATGTGTAGGAGATTTTGAAAAAGACAAATTGCAATTAGGAGCTAAATTCTCACAGTCAGTGAAAGATCTCCTGTGTGATTGATGGTTAATCTGCCTATTTATCTTTTCTTCCCTTGCTGTTAAATTTTCTATTAATGTTTAAATTCATGTTTTCTGTTTCAATATGTATTTTATGTTTCTTCTCCATATGTGTTGAGGATGCTTTAGCCTCAATTTGTAGAAACCGTGTTTAAGACACTCCGCTGCCTCTTTAAATGTCTGAGACCTCTCTGAATCTTCAAATGCTTAAGCTCATCAAGCACATTTGAGAGGTATTGAAATCCAAAAACTATTAAGCCCTTAAAAGTATTCTGAAAATAGGCAGCCGGTTAAGAGCTGCAGTTAATGCTTCACTGAGGTAAAAAGTGCAGCACTTCATGAGAGACCTCAAAGTCCAGACAGGGTCTCAACCTCAAGACACAAATCCATACAAAATCAGGCTTCATTGATCCCCAATGCTCACAGAACCACTACAGAAGTGTGTGTGACAGAGATACATTTCTTCCACATATGCATCCCTATAGTGTCTACTCAGCTTTCATATGAGCAAGCTACTGTAATGCAATGACTTTCTCGTATTATCATTTGCGAAAAGGGATGTTTGCATATACGTGCACACAGATATTTAAGGTCGCCTTTTGTTTTAATTACAGTATCAGTATCTCTCGCAGTCTCCATGTGAACAGACCTTAGCCTCACATAATCTCTTTGATGAAGGAAAAATACAAAACCACACGCCAAATATTTTGAGTTTCCAGAATAAACCTGGATCCATGTTGACAAGCTTTTCCCAGGGATAGTAACATCAGTAAAATGTTTTCATTCCAGTTTCCTGAGAGATTGGAAAAATCAACAAAAGAATGAGATTGATTGCCAGAAATAATATTAACATTTTAAACATGAAACTGTCTCACAACATCTTGTGAGTATTGAAATGCTTTAAAACAATTT
This sequence comes from Empidonax traillii, assembly GCF_003031625.1. Taxonomy (NCBI): domain Eukaryota; kingdom Metazoa; phylum Chordata; class Aves; order Passeriformes; family Tyrannidae; genus Empidonax; species Empidonax traillii. The sequence continues at coordinate 211,221 of NW_020955210.1, forward strand.
CTTTAATTTGATTTCTTTGTGTTTGTTCTGGTTTTTGCTTTGTTTTACATGTGCCTGATTTTTTTCCACGGAATAAGAGCATCACAGCTGTTGAACAGAAACACGCACATGACTGGAAGCAGATGACTGGAAGAGAAAATCACATCTGACTGGGGAGTCAGTAGACAGTCTCCATTGTACAAGGGATGGTGTAGGTTTGCTTAGTGACTAGATAGGTTTCTCTGGTTTTGTTAAGAATAACATTTCCTCCTAGTAAATGGAATGAAGTACAGCCAGACTGGCACTAGCAGAGGTAACAAGGCTGTGGACAAATCCAGGTAACTTTATTATAGAATCATAGAATTAACTGGGTTGGAAGAGACCTCTGAGATCATCAAGTCCAACCCTTGATCCAACCCCACTGTGATTACCAGATCATGGCACTCAGTGCCACATCCAGCCTCATCTTAAAAACTTCCAGGGACAGTGAATCCACCACCTCTCTGGGCAGGCTGTTCCAATGCCTGATCACCTTCTCTGTAAAGAACTTCTGTCTAATATCCAACCTAAACCTCCCCTGGCAGAGCTTAAGCCCGTGCCCTCTTGTCCTGCTGCTGATTGCCTGGGAGAAGAGGCCGACTCCCACCTGGCTACAGTCTCCTCTCAGGTAGTTGTAGGGAGTGATGAGGTTACCCCTGAGCCTCCGCTTCTCCAGACTAAACAACCCCAGCTCCCTCAACCTCTCCTCACAGGACTTGTGATCAAGTCCCTTCACCAGCCTTGTTGCTCTTTCCTTTTAGGTGGTAGTAGAGCAGGGAGGGCTCACTCCAGCACATCTGCATAAGGCCAGGAAGATACTGCCATCCACATCTGCCATTGCAGGAAGGCCAGCTTATATGCCTAGGGTATAATAAATAGCTTTTGAAGGGATCAACACAAGGGCATTTTCAATTCTGTGTTCAGAGTTACAGCCTGATCAGCCCTCAAGTCTCACTCCAAAAGCCCTCCTGGGATTCTTGACTGTTCAGTTATCCTGTGGGACATCTGTTCAAAGAGGCTGTAGGAAAACACAATCAAAGCAATTTTGTCTTCCATGAAGTAGCAGATAGCAGGTGCAGGGTTGGGGAAGGAGAGGTACCTGAGCAAAACCCCGTGCTGAGATATACAGCACACCTGGAGAAAAGAAATTGTCTGTGTCCTGCCATACCAATCTCTTCCCGCTTCAGTCCCCTCTAACTGTTTACAAGCACCCCTGGAGACTTAAGAAAAGTTACAGAAATTGGGATAGCAAACCAGTTTGCCCTAGGATGTCAACTAGTAGATCCAACTGAGACCATCCATGGAAGATTATGGATACTGCCTTGTAGAGAGGTGGGTTTTAGTGGAACCTTACTACAAAGGTGTACATCTACATGAGGCCACTACTAGCTCTGGGGTCTGTAAGCATTTAGCTGTCTGAAATGTGTTTAGGTTACCTGGAGCAACCAGAACTGTAAAACAAGATACCTATGATCCAGTCTCCCAACAAGCCACATCAACAGCCATGTAAAACCTGCTGGAAGAGAGTCACAGTAAACACACAGCACTGAACTTGGAAAAGGCATAAGATGAATTCTCCTTGCCTACAAGAAAAAAAATATTCCCTCTTACTGAAGCCCTGGAAAAAGACCTTTTTTTGTACTTTGCCTGCAAGACATTTACAGTGTATTCAGAAACTTGGATACGCTACCATTGTAAACAGTGTTATATCTGTAACTGTAATGAAATAAAATTATAAATTCATATAAAAATTAAGCTATTCCTAACAAAATACCAAACCAAACTAATCTAATTAACAAGCTGATATTGAACACATTAACTTACAGTCAAGCAATTCGTAAACTATATAATGATGTATTAAGCTAACAGCCCGAACAACAGCATGTATCAAAAGAAATTTAAGACATTCTGCCAACTAGAGGACTTGGCTAAGCTAATACATTTGTAGCTGGATCTAATTATTGAATTAGAGTTTCAATAATGTTCTTATGGCAGTTTGCCTGGACTTTTGTGGTTAGGCAATAGCAATTCTTCCCTTTTCTTTCAGTATTTTCATTCATTTGCAGCACAATTTGTGAAGAATAGAACTTGAAAGCCAGTCCAGCTTCCCACATCACAATTAATAGTCAAACTTATAGGATAATATTTAAGACATACATTATTGCCCCAACCTTATATGTGACTGCCTCAATACAGTCAGATGTTTACAGCTAGGTACTTATTTCTAAACACAGTCCTCATGAGCAATTTTAAAAGGAACCTTAACAGACACTAAAGAAAATAAAAATATTTAATTATATATTTAGGTTTCTGCTTCTCACTTCTTGCCAAACTGCATTTGTCTTGGGAGACTGATCTGCTGTTTAATTAAGACCTAGGTAGCTTTCTGGTAATAGTAAACTAATGGAGTAGTAAGGTACTCCTACTGGTTTGCAGTGACTCTAATAGTGTTTGGCTCTTCTGACATGTCAGAAGAGGAGAGGTTCACCTGTTGTGAATCTTTTGAAGGTTAGTGTTCACTTCCTCCAGATTTTCAACAAGCTAATAAAAGGCACCTGGGAAAAGAGGCATGTAAGGGGCTGGAGAAGGCTGACAAAAATGGGATGAAATATAGTGAGTCTCTCCAAGCTTGTATTATGCCTGTATTACAACCCAAGAATGTCTTCCTATCAGCTTTCACTGAAGCTGACAGTTAGTAAGAACTGATTACTGATTTAGTAATTCATGAAAAATTCCATTTTGGCAGGTGAGAATGCCATCTGAATGAAAAGTTATTAAAACTAATTGGGTCATGTAAAATCAGACAGTTTGTCTGTGAGCCCCATGACAAAGCTGAGCCAACTTGGGAAATGGCTGAGAACTTACTCTTTTTTAGAATTTTGAAGCACATTGGATCTCATTAAAGACGAAATAAATGCATTTCAAAATGGAGAAAAATGTAACAGAACCAGTTCCTCATATTGATTTTTCACCTTTGTGTTTTATCCATGTATAGTCTAGCTACAGATGAACCAAAGAACCAGGCCCCCTTTCTTGTCAATGGGGAGAAAGGATTTTGTATTTTGAAGTCAGCCACTGTGTTTTGAATAAGGCAGATCTTAGAAATGACATTTTTACCTCCACTGACTATAAAGTGAATTAAGGCAAGCAGCTCAAATCCAGGCAGCTGCACAGCAGACACCTATATTTTGCACTGGTTTTTCATTCACACCTCTGTAAAATGGGCGTGAAATGTAACTAAGCCAGGAGAGGACATTTACATTATTCTTCAACCAAAGTTAACAAAGCTCTCAGGTAAATATATACCACACTTGCCCTACATATTCATTGTCTTTGATATCAACTACATGCCTTAATTAAATAAACGGTGTTTATCTTTTGCTACATCACAAGAAAATTATAAATACTTGATTTAAAACTATTTTTTCAGGATCTGCAGGATAGACTCCATGTCTGAAACCTTTGTCCTGCCCAAGTTGTAGGGAAAAGGCTCCCTTTAAGGTAAGCCACATACAAACAGGCCATTTGTTGCTTAACCTGTTCTCTGGAGGCTGTATTGCTACGGATGAATGCACAGCACTTAGTCTGAGGACACCATTGAGCCTCACTATGTTTTCCAGTTGGCAGGAACAACAGAAGAGAAGAGCAGTGAAGGAAGGGGGAGTAAAATCATGCTTGCATTCTGCCACAGACTCCAGCATGCATAAAAGAACTCACTGATATGTTGAAAGTAGTGAAATAAATCGGAGTTCATCCCATTTCAGCAACAATGTGGTGAGACTGCTGGACTAAAACTGACAAATTCTTCCCTTTTCCTTCTTTAGGCCTGTCACAGATAATCTCTGGTCAAGTAGCTAAGCCAGATGCTTCTCAGCAGACCAGCTATCAAGATTACGGACATCACAACCATCCTTTCATTAGGACATCAGCCATAAGTTCAGAGCTTCTGGCTTGGCCACAAAGACTTCAGCAACCACCAAAGTGTGCTAAAATGCAAATGTCTCCTTACCCAGAGTAAAACATGAGGGGCTTGTGGGGCATTAGCACTGACACCAGTGACAATCAGCACACTGACTGCCATATGCATACACCTCCCCAGCTTTCTGCCACTGCATGCACTACCCTGTCAGAGGCATGAAACCAAAGTACTAAGTGGCAGAAAATAAAAGCTGAGGTTGTCCCATACTTCCAGAAAACCTTCCAGCCTGCATCCCTCCACTGATACTGCCAAATCTCACCCCAAACTCTCCTGTGATGCACAGATGTTTTAATCAGATGATTCTATCTGAAGAGATAAATCTTGTAATCAAACGAGCACCAGAAATGCAAAGCAGCTTAAAAGGACATCACCATACCCAGCAGTCCATCAAGGCTCCCAGTGCCAATTACCTGCAACTAGCATGAAGTTTTACATACTGAGGGGAGGGCATGAACCAAGAACTTTGAATACAACAGTTGTTTTTCCTCCGTCATGGTACACAGGACATAAACAGCTGACATGGAACACACAGGAGAAGGCTCTCTTCTTTAAAGACACTATTTAGCATGCAAAGTGTCCTGGGTGCATGGGTAACAATCTGCTATTGACTATGGTCAACAGTCCCCACTGTTCCTAAGCAAGTTCACAATAAAATAAGCAAGGATGAAGTGTAGCCTTGTATAAATGAAGCTTTATGTGCTTATTTAGATCCAGGACTTGGCTATGAGACCATTTTAGTGGATGCAAAATCTCCTCTAGTCAGTGGCTAGTAAACATCCTTTCACACTCCTGGAACTGCCTAAAGCATTTGATGCTGTCTCAAAGGCTCAGTTCCTTCTCATGAGAAAAAAAAAAAAATTATACCATGTGAAATGGTCAGAGCAAAGCACTCAAAAAATAATGAGAGAAAACTGCGGCTTTATCAGAAACTTTCACACAGCTCTTTTTCAATATCTACAAGCAATCTCTAGCTACAGCAGTTGGAAAAACAGAACTTAAGTTCCAAGTTACTACTTGGAAAGTCACTTGTATCACCTTTCTGAAATCTAGACATTTCATAGCATCACCTAGCAGTCATTCCTGGCTGCTTAGGAATCTTGTCTCTGGTAGATTATAATCTGGTTTTAGTAAGTCATGCTTTGATCATCCATCATCTGATTATAGCATGCAGTGTATATTCACAGGAAACTGCAATTACTGTAAAATACTGCCAGGCATCTTCTCAGAAAAGCAGGCTCTCACAGGCATGCCAAATTTTGCTATTACAAGAAGCCATCATGTTGTACACAGTTCTTCCCTTAGGAGGAACACACAGTAAACCACACCATGGACCTGACCCAATTTGAGCAGTACAATGCCAGAATGTGCAGCGTAAGAACCCCAAACAAGCAGGGAGGAACAGATATTTACAAATATTCATGCTCAGCTGAAAGACTGCAAGTGATGACAAATCAAAATTACTTTTGATATTGATTCCAACACTTAATTATGCTCAACAGTTAGAACTTTGCTTTTTAGAAAGATATTTATAACAGGCATTTTAGTCATCTAATTAAAATGTGACTCAGAACTTGTGAGCCTGAGAGCCCAACTTCCCTGCATGTCCAAAGGGAAAGATATGGATACCAGCACCTGGCTCAGAGCACCTAAATAGGTGTGTAGAATCCTAAATATCTGTCTTTGCCTTCATTAGTTTAAGATAACCTAAAGCCACATTCCCGTTCAGGTTGGTCACCTTCACATAATTACTCTTGATATAGCAAAGAAATGTTGAAGCAGAGCAAATCTGTCTGTGGGTGTAGTGAGAATTGTACTACTGCAACACACAATCAGTAGCACAGCTGGAACTTCAGCCCACACTTCTGCTCCTTGCTGGCTTGGGATAGGCTTAAGTACGTACTTATGCCCTGCTCAGTGGGGCCTGTAGAAACAGATTTCAGCTGTTATAACAATGCTTTTGGCACACATCCACACAAGGAACTTCAGCTCCTCCAATTTCTTGAGTATTGCTCGTTTCCTGGAACATTTGGAAGCATCATAACCATCTTCCCTATTTCCCTGCCAACCTGTGTGGCAGGGCAAGGGGTTCAAGTGCCTTCATGCATTTTTACCAGTGTTTCTCTTTTATTTCTGAAAGAGTGTAAACAAATAACCAGGAATTGTGGATAACAACACACTCTTATGCTTCTTTTCTTGTCTACTATCCCATGGCAAAACTTCGCATTCGAAAAGATTTGCCTCGTTTCACAGCTACTGACTTCAGTGGCTACTCCTTCAGTCATAAAACTCACTCTGTGTTCTTCTCCAGTAGCTGTTTTCCAGCATATCCAATGCAGCACAACTTTGGGGCAATTCTATGGGCTGCTGTCCAGAATGCACTGCTGATCTTTTTTCACAGTAGCACCAGACTGGCTTGTGCTGGTGTAGGCAGGGGGCCAGGACGTGTTCAAAAGCCATTGAGACTTCCACACTGCTGGCAATGGTTTTGTCCCCTCATCTCCCACCCTTGTCATTCTCCTATTTTATCGCGGCAGAAGAAACAACAGACTGGACAGAATTATCTCACGAGAGAGTAGGCCTTCAAGGCAGACAACTTGCTTTTTCTCTGTGTCAACAGCAACTGTTGACACTGTTTCAGTTTCACATCTCACTGGCGAAATCAGGAGCAGAACAATGTAGGGCTGCTTTGGCTTTCTGAATGATTGAGCATGTGTTCTCCCTCTGCTCCCAGGTGGTTTAAAGCACAATCATTATCTTTTGTTAGTGATGTTTTGCTTTCTGGAAGATTGAATTCTACATCCTGGCTTTCAAAAACCCAGTTCACAGTGTCCTGCCTTTGCCTGCTCTAGTGCATATAGAGGCAGCAGCAAAACACCAGCATGGAAGTTAGTGTAGTGTGACTGCTGCAATTTTTACACTCAGCCATGCAGAAGGTTTTGGTCCAAATAGGAAATAGTTTTCTAACTGCTCCACATACACTTTTTTACTGGAAGTTCTCTACAGGTTATTGTTTCCCTCACCGGAAACTTTACAAATGAATCACCATCCCAAATCTGACTCTCCTTATGCATCTTTTAAACAGCCCAGCCAGAAACCATTTCATATTTAAGAGGGTCTCAGTAGGGAGAAGACTTAAAATCTAACCCCCAGTTGATAGGCTTTTAGAAAAGCAGGTTGTTCTACAATGTCACCTTACCTTTGCTCGAGGCTGGAGTTTCTGAGAAAAATATGCAGTGGGCACATTGATAATGCACAGATGCAGTCACACAACATATGCACCTTGAAGGTGTGTTGAATTTTATTTACCCTTGCTTTGTTTTTCTTTGCATGCCCCTTTAACTCCTTGTGTGCATCTCTATACATGTTTGTAATGATATTAAGAAAATGTCTTTTGTAGTGGTATCTCTAAATCCTTAAGATGTCTTCCCATGACTGCCCCTATGAACAGTCTACAGACTATATAAACACTCACCATTTATATATGCATCAATCTGGATTATGCCATTGGCTCCACTATAAGCATTTTTTAAAGGGTGTCCAGTGCAAAGCTTTATATAAAAATAGTATGGATAAAGGCATTAGGTTGAAAGCAACTGAGTTTCTTTGACACAGGTGGTCCATCAGCTGAATCCCAATAATTGACCTCATGTATATTCTTAGCATACCCCAACTGTAAAGTAAAAGGTGTTAGTTTAAACCACCACTAAGGTGCTGCACTCTCAAGCAGTCAACAGGATGCAATGTGGCTATTCCGACTTAAAATCTGCACCACCTCATAGGGCAGATTTAATTGTGACTTTGGTGTAGCTTGGAGGCTTCCACTATTACATACCAGGCAGTAAAGAGCCGGAAGAGTCAGATTACTATCAGATTACAGTACAGAAAAAAAACAGGGATCAAGAAATGCCCACCAATGCTGCTTTGAGTAATGATTGTCAAAACAGTGTAATCTGACCATGTCATGAATTGTGAATCATGGAAGGATGTCCTCCACCACAGGTCTCACAGTTTCAGAAAGTAATAAAGCTACCTGAAGTAGAAAACTGACATTTCAAAAGCTCTCATGAAATACTGTTTTGTAAATTTGGGGTTCGCAGTAGGAAACATTTCCATTTTGACCACACAACCTGATTATCAAACAGATATACTGTCATTTTATATTACAATAATGCTGCTACTGTTTCCTATGTCCTTTAATACAATCCAAAACAATTATTGCTTACTAGTTCAGTGAAGCAGATTATTTTATACTATTGAAAAATCTGCCTAATATTGGCAATCCAAGCAAAGACAAGTATTTCTTTTCAGCCTGATCAAGTTTTATCGAAATCCAAAGTCTTCTGTGAATATTTTTTATTTGGAGAAAGAATGTACTGCTGCAAGGGAAATATCTCCTTCTTTAGTCAAACAGTGAAACTACATAGAGTAGCAAGAGTGCTTACAGTGTCTGCTAGCTACAAATGCTTTTGTGTATATACAGGTCTTATCCCTGAACAAATCCATACTTTGCTGGTCTTGGCTTCACTTTAAGCCTTAGTCTTTCTCACACTCCTCTTCCTCAAAGTTTCTGGAAACCCAAAGGAAATTTACACAAGAAAAATAAACTCAGTCTTTGAGAAACACAGCTACTTTCTCAAAAAATCTCAAGATGGGAAGCGGGCTGATAATCAAAATCTGATTCTATTCAGACCACTGGTTAAATTCTGCAAGTCCTGAATATTCTGCTCCAAGTTGTCTCCATCACAGGAGAGGGAAGCAGTAGCAGAAGTTAAGCATAGTTCAGAAATGACTAATACTAGATGGATGAGATACTGGACCATTGGGTTAAAAAGACAACATTCAAGAGTCATTATAATTAACAGCTGGTTGTGTGAATGGAAATGGCAGTGCTGGCACTGTTAAATATTTCCATCAGCATCCTCCGGAACAGAAGTGAGATCAAAAAAATGGCATGAGTTCGGCAGAGGGCTACCAAGACAGCTGGGGATGGAACCCCTGCCCAGTGAAATAAGGCTCAGGGAACTGGACTTGTTCACCCTGGAAGAGAGATGATCTCAGGGGGGACCTAACAACAGCCCGATAGGGCCTTTGGAGGACTAGAGAGAAGATGGGTCCAGACTCCTTTCAGACTTGCACAGTAAAGGGACGAGAGGCAACAGACGTTATTTTCATCAAGGGAAGTTCTGGTGGGTTGGATGGAAAACAATTTCCCTGTGACAACAGTTAAGCAATGTAAAGAGGTTGTCTGGAAAAGAATTCTGGTCTCCATAGAGATACTCAAAATTAACTAAAGGCTCTGAGAAAGCTGTTGTGACTTTGAACCTGGCCCTGCTCTGAGCAGAAGTCCAGACTAATTTGATTTGTGATTCTGGTGCTCTCTTTATCTGCAAAATAAAATTAATTTCTACTTTTAAATGCTTTATATGAATTTGTAAAGAAAGGAAAGTGAATTCCTTAAATGTAACCTTTTAATTAATACACTCAGGTAAAATGAAATTATTTATGATTTAAAGTAGAAGTACTACACAAGACTTTAATCATGCAAATGACAGCTATTGCTTCCCTTCTCTACAGGTTCATAAGCTGCACTCATCAATGTAATAGCTGATAAACTTCTTGTAGTGCTCTAAGCAGCGTGACTAACATCTGGCATGTAGTTTATCTCATGGTTACTGGCATTCTGTTCTATCTGTTTAGATCTTGACTTCTTTTGTTAGGGACATTCACATAAACAGGATGTTTCCCTCTCTGCCTGTACTGATATCATATTGATGTGAGTTCTCCTGCAATAGCCATTTTCGGCAATGTAACATTAAAGGCTGTGATTACCAGCAAACAAAATCAAACCTGCATTCAAAATGACAAAATAAAATGGAATCTTGTCCAGATTCTGTTCGAAAAACTGCTCTCTGTCTTCACTTTATCTGATAGCAGCAAATGTAATTTGCACAGCTGTTCTTCAGGGACTTGCACAAAGGCTTCAGGCTCTGGGAAGACCTAACCTTTGTTTCTTTCTGGGCTGATTCTATCTCATTTTTATAAGGTCATAAATCAAGGTGAGAGAAAGAGAAAATATATTTGGGCTTTTGAATGCAAAATGAATAAAAAAAGCTATAATTTAAAGCAAAGTCCTCCCCTCCTCCCCTTTTTCTTCCCAAGTGCAAGCTCCCTGCTGTACAAATCAAAAAGTATGCACCGAGACGGTACCTAAATCTTTTATGAAATGGGCCCTTCACTTGCACTTCAATGGAGCTTGCTGTGCATTAAAATTTCTTTTAATGGCAGAAGGAAATAATTCTGCAGTTAGAGCACAGTGCTTCCTGCTGCACCTGGTATTTGGGCTGGATATGCAGTGGATGAGCTACAAAAGAGAAAGAGAATTTATTTGGTGCCTTTGTGCTGGTGTCCTCATGGACCACAAGTTCTGAAGGTCCCTGCAAGACCTGAAGGTCCCTTCTATCCTGTAAGGATAGAAAATGTAGCTTTTGAGATCCATAAGGACATTATACATAGTCCCTGCATGCTCACACTATGTTGCCTGACCTGCAATGTCACCCATCCTGCAGTGGGCATGTGGTAGCACGGGGATAGTTAAGGAATCCAAATCTCAAGCCAAGGTGGGAAGTAAGCCAGCAAGGGTGGCCAAGGTCAACAGTTCTGAGTCGCCCAGGGACACAGCTGCATGCCAGTATTCTCCCACAGGCAGCATATGGAATTCCCCATGGGAAGGTACGCTTTTATCATAAGAATTCTTCCTGGTGTTCCCTCAGCTCTCCAATGTGCTCATCTCATGGCTTAAGGACACACAGGGATTTTGACATGAGATAGTTCATGGACATGCACCAATTTGCCCAGCTATGGAGAACTGAATTCTCTGATGCCAGGCATATTCTTTTTTCACTCATCTCTCTTGCTTCTCCCCAGCTACTTTGTTGCCTGCACAAGTTCCCTGGGCTAACCATGAGGCAGAGGATATATGAATCCTACCTTGTTTTCCCAAATCCTCCCTCTTGCACAATATGCCTCTACAACCTTGGAGGCATCTCTGCAGTTTCTCACCCTTGTGCAGACATCTGAGGGTTGAAAGAATTTCATCATTCTTTCCTTAAGTTGTTGACATTCATATTGCCCAGGCAAGACTTAATCAGATCAATGCAGCTACGAGGGTGCGTATTCACAGGCGTATTAGCACCAGCCTTCAAAGAAACCCCCTCAAGCCCAAAAACAACTGAAAAGGAGGCTTCAAAGGATACATCTACCCCCTCCACAACGTCCTATGCTTGCTGCAAACAATAGTAACAGAAAAATCTGCCCTAACAAGATTCAAGGAAGACATTGAAGTAGACTCAGCTGGATTCCCTAGGAAGAGCAGACTCCTCCAACATGGAAGGGATATTTTATTTATAAATTATATATGTTTAATAATACAAAAGCTGCAGTAACATCATCCAAATATTTGTTTTTATCTCTGTACAGGCAAATCTGTCTCCCTTCAGTCACATCTTCTTTACTATAGACTTCCAGTGTGGAATCCTTCCCTACATGTTTTTGAGTTTTTTCTATACCCATGCTACCTCTAATGCACCATTCATTGCATTATTTAGGTAAAAACTCCAGCTACAGGCTGATAGGTAGAGCAGGGAAAAGCCCTTATTTCCTTATACTTTAACCAAGGAGTGTATTTTAGTGTCTCTGTTGTAGATCTATTTTTACCTGGCATCAGATATGAGACATAACTTGCATTTAGGATAATTTTTCATCATTGATTCTTGAAGCTGCCAGTGAGTTTATTAAAACTGGAAAGGTAATACCCCATATTCTTTTATGTATGCTGGTTTTTCTCTTCCAGTTCCTTTTGTCTGAATCAGAAGTAATTGAATCCAAACAGCTTTTTAAAGACAAATGTAAAGAAAATATGCACTAGAAGTTGGGGTTGGTTTTGGTTTCAGGTTTTTTTGGTTTTTTTCTGAGAACTAGATGTTCAGCTATGATAAAAATGTTTCCAACATAATGTTGCAGTATGCCCACATTTCCTCCCATGCTGTCTTAGCACATTCTGTATCATATTTTATTTCAGCCTGTTTCTCTGTGTTCAGAAGCAATTGGTAATGTGTATCAATGCTGGATGTTTTTGTGAAGACTTATACTGAAAGTACAGAGCTAAAATCAAAGTTCATTCACGTTTTTGAGGTGCTACTGAAATTAAGCAATTGGCTTGCTACTGATAATGGTAGGAAAATTTTGTAATGAGAGAAAAGATGTTCTATCTCACTTTCTCAGTCTATGCTTATATGGACTATTACAATAAGACACAAGAAAAGCTGTTCAAAAGGGCACTGAATATCTTTAATTGCAATTTGATCTTGACTACATAGTTTCTGCCCAGTCACTGAATTCTCTGAAAGCTAACAAAAAAGAATTGCCACATAATGTTGAGAAGTTACATGCCATAGCTGCTTCCTGCAGTCATTCTCCATTCTCATCTTCTCATGCTAATTTACCCCAGATTCTGTCTGCACAGCTGAGTAATGACTGCCATATATAAAGGCAGAGGGATGGGCAGCCCCCCAGTATATCTTTTGATTTCCACATCTACCAGAGTAAGAACCCACTATCCGGAATGGCCTTTTCTATAATTGTGTTCAGTAAAACATCTTTAATTCTGTTCCAACTTCAAAAGACAGCAAAAATGTATCTTTAATATACAGTGACTGGCAGATGGCCCACTATTGTACTTTTTCTGGGTGTAGTTTATCAATGCTGCACTGATGCCATTCTCTTTTTGACACTAGTAGACTTCAGTTTGCATAGTGGAATTTATTTTTTTTTTAACAGAAATCATATTCCATTATCTCTGTAATCATTGTCTATTCTCATTTTCACACAATTGCTGCTTTATTAAGCAAAGTATTTAGAAAGTTCCTCCCAAAACCTTTACATTGAGTGCTTTTCAAAAGTTAAAAGCTAACAGAACAATTTCTCTCCCTTTCATCACTAGAGGAATGTTATTAGGCAGGGCTGTTTCTCTCTTTTTTTTTTTTTTTTTATCTTCTCCCTTCAAATCTGTATGTGATAGTTAGACACCACACTGATGTGGGCGGTGGAAGAACCAGAATAGAATAAAGAAATGTTAAACCAGCACGTTGCTTGTCCTAGCGAGGGTACACACAAGAAGGAGCTGTGGTGGGAAATGTTTGTGAAAGGGGAAGCCAAGAAACAAAAGAGAACATTTAGAGTTTAGTTTGGACTGTCTTTCAAATATCTGCTCCTGAGTTCATTCTCTGTGGACCCAACTGCATAATTTCACATGGCACAGGATCACATTAGAAGGCAACAACAGCAAAACGAAGCCAATACAGATGCTGTGTCAAGTCAACCACAAGAAAAGGTTCACATATTTAAAATGATTGCTTCATTACACACAGGCAACTGAATATTGCAGCACTGGCATTCACAGGCTTATGCTGATGCTCTAAGTGGCTGTTCAGCTTTAATTATAGGCAGACGTTGCAGAAACGTGCATGAAAATGAAATCTTGTTTGCAGAGGTGCTTGGAGAGGAAGTGTTCCAGCAGCACTCGCCAGCAAGTGGTAGCCACCACTAGAGAGATTACACCTTTCCAAAGAAGCTGGAGTCAAGAAGCCAGTAGAATACCTTGCAATGAGAACATGGGCACAGAGAAATACAGGCTTTATCTCCACACAACTCATTCCTAGTGGACAGTCAAGCACCACTCTGGGTGGAAGGTGTTTGAGAGAGAGATGAGGTAGCTCAAATCTGAAGGCCCCCGGAGCCAAACCACTAGCCCAGTATCACCAGTGGGCACATATGCTGCACACTTGGTGTGCATGGCTCTTACTATCTCCCTCTACATAGTAAATATCAACCTTGGTGTTTGGTGTTTACTACAGCTTTTGACAAACTGAATCCTTGCAAAATTGAGCACAGT
>NW_020955210.1:225900-230786 GCF_003031625.1 Empidonax traillii
CTCCACACAACTCATTCCTAGTGGACAGTCAAGCACCACTCTGGGTGGAAGGTGTTTGAGAGAGAGATGAGGTAGCTCAAATCTGAAGGCCCCCGGAGCCAAACCACTAGCCCAGTATCACCAGTGGGCACATATGCTGCACACTTGGTGTGCATGGCTCTTACTATCTCCCTCTACATAGTAAATATCCACCTTGGTGTTTGGTGTTTACTACAGCTTTTGACAAACTGAATCCTTGCAAAATTGAGCACAATCCTCTGAAAAAGTAGAACTTTGCCCAAAGAGAACATTTCCTGGCTGTCTCTGTGGCAGCCTCCAGCAGAGGCATCCACAGCGTCACAGAGCAGCTTGTCACATCAATATGAGTTCAGGCAATGCTTAAAGGAACTCCATAATGAGCATAATCTGTGAATGTGTATTGTAGAGGTGTACTGCAATATACATACGCACTACACACAGTAAACAATGTGCTGGGATTTCTTTGACAGATGTACAGCACTGACATTTTAAAAAACCAGCTCCTCCCACCATGGTGTGGAGGTTTCAGAAAACATCCTGTCTCACCTCAACCATATGACTTACTGTCAATTTTGAGCAGGCATTGTTATTGCCAACACTGTATTCAGGTTCACAGTTCATGCAATCACAGAGCCACTGAGTCTTGAGTGGATCTTGGGAGCCACATAGACAGCCTCCTGCTGAGGTTACTTATGGCTTTGCCTAGATGGGGCCACAGCTTCTCCAGGTAACCTCTTCAAATTATAATGTTTTTCAGTTTTCTGTTGTTGTTTGTTTTAGGAGTTTGTTTGGTTGGTTGTTTTTGGTTTTGTTTTGGTTTGGGTTGGGGTTTTTTTTTGGGGGGGAGAGTGTTTTTTTAATTACTCAATTTTTAATTACTCAAAAAAAAGAACTTTTTCATTCAGCCACGGTGGTAGTGGATCAAGAGTTGGACTTGATGATCTCAGAGGTCCTTTCCAACATGGCTGATTCTATGATTCTAAATTATCTATGATTCTAGGAAAGAGGAAGTATTTTTTTTCTCCTAATTTGTTGAAACCTGATGGTTTCAATAGATCTGGCAAGTGTCAACCAGTCAGGAGGAAATTCCAGCAGCAGTTACATAAACCCCTGAAAACAGGCATGTTTAGAAAGGTAATGCTGATGCTGAGCCACAGCTGTGTCACTACAGGTATTGCTAGACTTAAAAGAGACAGCACTACATTAGTAACCCTCATCTGAATGACCCCAGGTCAGTTCTAGTTGGATGAGATGTACATTTAAATATCTTCGCATCAAAGAAAAGGGAGAAATAATTACATCTACATCTGCCACCTTAATTTTTAAAACAATTCACCCACTGGAGTTTTCTCTAATCAAAATACTACCTCCAAAAATTTCTGCACTAGATTTATTATAGCAAGCAGAGCAATCCCTTCCTCCTGCTATGAAGGAACAGATTATTCAAGACAGGAGCCTGGGCTGTGCTGAAGGCAGATAAAATTGCAGCCAGGTCCCCAAATAGATGTCAAAAGCCCAGCAGGCTCCTCTTCCTTCCATGGCTGCCCATGTCATGGGAACAATTCCACCATCATTGCACTTGTTAGACAGCTCTTCTCTCACCTTCCCAGGCCTGAAGAAGAGACCTTACCTTCAGAAACCATTCTTAGTCCAGTCCACACATCGCTGGCACCCCAAACTGGCTAGATCCATCTCAAGAATTTAGCCCTGGGAAGACACCTACAAAATGGTGTCATTAATTTGCATAGAAGTATAGGACAAAATTGGTGTATGGCTGCTTTTTTCCTTCCGAGGAGAAACTCGACTTTACACTGGGAAGCAGATTTTAAGCCAGCACAGAGCTGGTGCAATAGAGATTCCCACATTCAGCAGATGGCAGGTGAAAAGCCTCATGCACTGATCCACAATGGTGACACACAGGGAAGGTCTCCTCATCCTTCACGGGTCACAACTTGTGTTGGCACAGTTATCAGGCCCCACAAAACCATTTCTTCTGCCCACCTGCAGTACCTCAGCAGGGCTCCAGCCATGCCACCTACATGGCCTGCAGCCTTTCCCCAGGTAATGGGGATAACTAAAGCCTCTAAGACATTTTGCATGACCCAGCAGCTCAGCAGTGCTGATTACCTCTAGGGTGAATGAAGTACCCATGCAGGTGATTGAAACCTGAAACTTCCACTATGGTCTCCTGAGTTATAATACCATGCCCACAGTCATCCAGCTGGCAAAAAACAGGTATTCATGTGATTGGCTGGACAGCAGAACTTGTGAAGGATGTTTCTGCTTTGTGTGACCCCCAAGCCTTTCTCTAGCATCACGCCACTTGGTCTGAGGACAGAGCCAGGAATAAGTTCTGGTCTCCTGATCTCAAGGACAAAGACCCTTCAGATGATGCAAACTCGACCTCCAGAGCAGTTTGTTGCCAGAGGAACTGTCCAATTCCTAATGCACTGCAAGAAAACCTCTCTCTCTCCTGGTGTCTTTTTTAGCATATTTAGCAAGTGTCAATCCTGAGGCTACCAGCCCAGTACCCAGGCTTCCTTTCTCAGCTCTCTCCAAAGTGCCAGTAACAAAGCAATCAGGACAGTTTAGCAATCAGTGTCTTGATATAATCCTTCCTCTTTGTCTGTCAGTAGGAAATAAATCACTCGCAAGAGCCTGCTACAAATATACCACCCAGGCACAGGTAACATCCCTAAAAAGGGATGTGAAAGACAAAGACAAATCAAGGATTCTGCAGCTTTCAGAGAGAGGTATTTTCTATGGCAGAGAAAATACCTCATTTTCCTGAGTATTTCCCATATGATTTTATTTTTCATGCAAATTGTAAGTGTTAAATCTGGAACCCAAGAGATCTCTAGAGGTTCTGTGAATTTTCAACATCATTAAGCATAAGATTAAACAAAATTGGAAACAAAACACAAGTTTTCTGGTATTTCTGGACCAGAATATATATAATCTTACATGAAGCTTATGTGAGGTGAAGGAGAGTTATAAGTGGCCAGGAAAAAGGCCATATAGAATTTCAACTTTTGACACAATCTAAATGGCAAAGCTGGAATTCAAATCAAGAGAGTGAAACAGCAGCCACAGAGCACTTCTTGATAGCAATAGGTTTAACTTAGAAAAGGATTCTTATGCTCCAAATATTTTTATAGGTACTTCACTGATGAATGAACACATTACTTGTTTTAACTTCACCACCTCTTAGAAGAGGATAAGCCACACTTGATGCTGGACCAAACCACTCAGATCCATGTTTGGGAAAATACAGATTAGGATGGTTATTTTATGATGTTTAAGGATGAAATTTACCAATTTCTTTCTCACTATTAGAGGTACCTTTTGGAGCTTGACACATGCATATCCCCATATAAATTCTGGTTCTGTAGGTTTAGAAATCTATCAGAAGAGTGCTCTGTTCAAAGCACACTGCCTGTTGCTGAACATTTCTGGAATATACATTGATTTCAAAAAGGTAATAAATGTATTTTTACTCCAACTTTGAACTGCTTAACTCTGCAATTTATCTTATCACTCCTCTGAAAAAGCTGATGAGACTGACAGCTCATTATTTTTTTCATCATCTTCTTTGTGATGATAGCATTAGAATTCATCACCTCAAGAAGACTGAGGGATATTCAAGTTGTGAGAACTTTATGTTTCAGGTTATAATTTTGCTTTGAAGCACCATGTCCTAAGACTTCAAAAAGAATTTTCCTCTGCAGTAAGGAAGGGATGAAGGAAGAGGTAAGAAAAAAATAGCTGTAATGTTGCAAGACATAGTTGTTGATCTCACAGTATAAAAATACCTTGGAAATTGTACCTGAGTACATCTTAATATTTACTGAAGCCAAACCCTCTACAACCAGAGATTTTGTAACTGCAATTTGCAAGTGACTGCCGAGTGTTACAATACTGACCATACTTCTTCATCATACTCTTGCTGTTATACATTTTTTCACACTGTGTGTTAAAGGTAAACTAACTGAGATAATATAAAAAAAGATGATAAGTCTTTCGTCTCCTATTTCTAATGTACAAGCAGAACAGACCAAAAGAAGTCTCTAATTAGCTATGCTAATTAATTTGAACATAGGACTCAAACCTCTTTCATTACTGGGGGGTGAGGGGGTGGGGAGGGGGAAAGAAAAAACAAAAGGTAATTTCATTTTCCACTTCTAGTTTCCCCAATTAAGACTTATCTCTTCTCTTGGTATTTACACACCTAATGACCTGCCAACATTCACACACCCTGGGAGTCTAACACAATCAAGGAAACATGGGTATAAAATAGGCAGCAAATATCCAAAGGGATGCACTCCTTCACAGCTGAAGCACATACAGATGTCTGTAGCTCACCTGTTAGTTGTTTTAATTCCATTGGATGTAGAAATCATTATTCTGGTATTTTTGCCAAGACCAAGCTTCTTTTCTTTTTCCCACATCAAAGGAAATTGGAAGTTCCTAAAAACTGAACTTTAAAAGACTAGTTTTAATTCATTCACTTAGTATTCAATTAAAAAAAAAAAGGCACAAAACATCTGGATTCTTTGGGAGTTGTCTTATCCGCACTAATGTCTGTGTGATACAAACTGTGTTGTAGCAGCCCTTCCCCAAGATAGTGTTCACTTCCAATGAAAAACAGGGGGACAGACTTATGACCAAGACTTGGTCACCCAAACACACACCAAAGGGACTCCTAGGAAGAGCAAAATCTTGAAGGATAATTCCTCACTGAATGAAAATTAGGGTCTGGTTACCCAGAATGAATATAATGAATATGAAGGCAGCCCAGATAAAGATGTAGGACCCTTTGCATTTTTTTTTTCTTTTTTTTTTTCCTTTTTTTTTCTTTTTTTTTTTTT
>NW_020955210.1:231560-348535 GCF_003031625.1 Empidonax traillii
TCTTAGGAAAACTTGCTTCATTGATAGGGTTGTCAAGCACTGGAACAGGCTGCCCAGGGGAAGTGGTGGAGTTACCATTCCTGGAGGTATTTAAAAGATGTGTAAAAGTGGCACTTCTACACTATGGTTTAGTGGTGAACTTGGCAGTGCTGAGATAATTTTTGGACTTAATGATTTTACTGGTCTTTTCCAACCTAAACTATCCTTTGATTCTATGACTCTGTATCCAAAACTACTACCAAAGGAGAGACCCTGAACTGTATTTGGGCAGAGCACCAGCAGGTGCAAGAAAAGGCAGCAAAGGTGGCCAGTGCCAGGATATGAAAGAGGAGTGTTGGGGAACCTGGGAAGTACAGTGCACGGGTCTGGGTGTCCCACTGCCAAAGGAAGGCTGCGCTGTCAGAATAGGGACTGGGCCAGACTGGGTGGGTGAGTCAACATGGACAGGAAGCATCAGACAGAAGATTGCTTGGTTGGTTGGAAATACCAATGATGTCTTCAAAAAGGCTGAGGAAGGGAAGTTCCCAGAGCAGCTGAGCTTATCCCCAATGGTTTCACCTCCTTTGTGCTCTCTGCTGCAGCTGGGTGAGGTCATTCTGCCTTCCTCTTCCTCTTCGCTTTTGCGGTGAAGTGACATCTCTGGTTCTAAACCGGACAAGGGCAGAGCAGACTGCATGATTATTTCCTTCCCAGGGCAGGGCAGGTCTACCTCACTGAGCATAAGACTGGGACTGTCTTAAGATTTTCAAGGCCACCAACACAGAAATGATGAAGGACCCACAGCTCTCCTTGGCAGAGGGGCTAAGCAGTGTAGGCAATTGTTGCACCCAATACACCACCCTGTGAAAGAGGAAAGAAGAAAGCTGTGTTCACAAGGGAAAAACTGCCCTGCAGTCAGGGGCTGTCCTCATAGTTTGAAGAAACAGGAGGCACAGCTCTCCAGCACGCACAAGATGCCAGCTCAGTGTTTCCTCTAGTTCCCTTGGTTTCTTCTCAAACAGTCACTTGGAAATTCCATGTTCCTAGCAGACATGCTTACATGAAAAATACGACTTTACAAGAAGGGAAATGGCAGCCTGGTAGCTGGGAGGTGTGAAGGTTAGTCCACCAGTGGAGGTGCAAGGGCTGCAACATGGGCTTCTTAAATCTTTGGGTTTATTCCTGTCACATACAACCCAAATTTGACACTTAGGGAAGAGGGAAATAGACAGAAATCCCTTTCTCTCCCTGTCTCTGCCTTGAGTTAAGGCTTTGAGAAAACGGAAAGGGCAGTTTGCGGAACTTAACAGTGGTGGAGCTCAGGGACAGAAAGTATGATACAGGTAGGCAGAAATTTTGACAAATGTGACTGTTATCCAGCCACCTTTAGTTAGTAAGAATTCAAAAAGTAACCAGAAAGGACTGGACATTAGGGAGATAAAGTAGGGAAAAGCGGTCCTAAGGCACTTGGGGCAAACACTGTAACCATCATATAAATATATAACTACTCAAACCAAAACAAGGGCTGACAGTAGATTTGAATAGCAGAAAGATACCTGCTAGAGAGTTCTTTTTATGAGAGGTTAGGAGAAATAAGGATGAACTATTATTAGAAAATATACAACCAGAGTATGTAATGCCACTTCCACCCAGAAATATACTTTTGATCAATCTTCTCCATATTACACATTTATAAAGCTTTTAGAAAGCTTAGCAGCTCAATGGTTTTCGTAACTATAAATCAGGAGGTGTGTCAGTGGCACTGCAAGCACATAAACCAAACCTTAGCTGTTAAATGAGCGGAATCTCAACCGATCTGATGCGCAATTTAACTTGTCTGGTGGAAGCCTCCAATCTGTCTTGTTCCCAAGTTATTTGGAGGCAATGGCTGATAACTACAGCTCTGCACATGCAGATAAAAATGTGACTCTGAGCAATCAGCAAAAACGGATGCCTACTGAGACGCTTTTCCTGCTGCATGTGGTGCGTCCAACCCCCGCCCAGCTGCAAAACCACTGCCTGGAGCAGGATGGGAAGTCAGCCCCAAGGTCGGACAGATGCCAGCAGGCACCCCCAGCCATGGGTCATTTCCCCCACCCCCACCCCAAGGCAGCTGCATTGTTCTTCCCGGGGCCAAGGATTGTTCAGACACCAGCAAACAGCAGGGCAACAAGGTTGCTGAGCCCCAAAGTGTAGCAGGCAGCCTTGGGGGGTTGTTCTTGGTGTCAGGTGAGGGAGAGGAACAAACCTGGCAGGCCTAGACATCACCCAGGAAAGACAAAAGATTCAGCCTGGAGCCAAAGCTCATATAAAACCAGCTTTATTTCAAATGTACAAGCCACTATGCTAAAATATCCAACACACTACAGCAGACTGAGCCATTCTGAGACAGGAGACTGATACCTTTACCTAAGTCTGATGGATTTCTTAGTTACTTATTTGTTTTTTCCATTTCTGTGAGAATTCATGGAGTTTTAAACACTATTTAAATGGAAATGTCAAGCACTAGCAAACCACAACCTGGCATCTAACACAATGCAAAGGTAAAGCCGATTCTCCAGCCTACTGATACACAAAACCCCTAAGGCAGTGTAGGAAAAAAACAGTAATCAATAAAACACTATTGCATGTGGCACTTAAAACAAAATGCAGTGTTCTTCAGAGAACAGTGCTTAGAGAATAGACTTCTCCTGTAAGCGTGCAGGTACTCAGAACTCATTAAATAAAAGCACTATCGAGTTAATTAGTTAACGTCTGGTAAGCCCTTTGAAAAAATATGATATTGTGTACATCAGTGCCAGCTGTTATTTATTTCAGGGCTAGTGGGGCATATTCTGTATTTGATTGTGCCAGTACAATCCCCTTTGGCTTCAACCCTGAGATCTGAATAAAGACAGGATGTAATATCAGGACAGAATTTGGCCTTTTAAAATGCCTCTTTCAGCAT
This sequence comes from Empidonax traillii, assembly GCF_003031625.1. NCBI lineage: Eukaryota > Metazoa > Chordata > Aves > Passeriformes > Tyrannidae > Empidonax > Empidonax traillii. The sequence continues at coordinate 234,487 of NW_020955210.1, forward strand.
CTGCCATCTCTTCCTGACCTTGAGTTCTACCCCAAAGCAGGGAAAATAGAGTTTTCTTATACAAACAAGAGGTATATTACACCCACAGGAAGCAGTTCTCCCTTGCCTACAATTTCCACACAAGCCATAAAACAGTAGCAGCTACTCAGAGTGAAGCAAGCTTAGGCATCTCCGAGACACACGAAACATGAAAAGAAGTACTACAGAACAGTGGCATGGACAACAGGGGAGTTATTACACTATGAAAGATGCATACCCTGACTACACTGGCTCCTGTGAGCTCTGCAGAAAAATCAGAGCAAGACGCATCTGTGCCAATGTCAAAAGGTAAGACAGATAAACACACTAAAATGCAACCCATGCAGTCCCGTAAGTGTACTTGAGAGGATTGTGCTGTGGCAGGAAAATACTGGCTAGAAAGCTACCAATAAATCAACTCTCCTAGGAAAATCTCGCCACCAGTCCTCCTTAGTATTTAAAACTTCATTTAAGTTGTCCTTCATATGTTCCTTATGCAAAACGTTGAGTGTAAAGCTCTCTAGTATCCCTATAAAGCAAGATGCCTAAAGTTCAAAACAAGTGAGGCATCCTTAAAGGGATGATGGGGTTTGGCTTCGTCCTCTAGAGAGGTGTTGTAAGGGTGGGAACAGATACACACCTTTTGCCAGCAACAATCTTGTCACTGGTAGTGGTCCCTGGCCACACAGTTATGCCTCTATGCTGTGGTGAGACCAGCAATGCAGCCAAGAAAGACACAACCTAAGCCATCCATTCAATATCTACACATAGACAACATTTGGAAAGCTCAGCTTCCCTGATATTTTGTTTGATGCATGGCAAGCATCTTTCTGTGCATGAAGCCAATACAGATCTCAGTTCTTCAAAGATGACACAAGTAATTATATATACATATAATTATATGTATTATCTCATCATAATTATAGAAGTTACTTTTATATACTTCAGGCTATGTCAACTGTTTACTGCTTAGAGCTTGCCTGTATTTACAAGACAAGTTTGTAAAGTAAGAAAATTAAATTAACCAATATATGTTGTTAATTTTGAATTCTATTCTTTAATAAGTCCAAGAAAGGACAATCTGATATGAGGGGAAGAAGAATTTATCTCAGGATAAAGCAGTATTATTGTTCTAGAATCAAATATTGTCCATGTGTGGAACTAAATTTAGGCATCCCAGGGTTAATAATTGTGAAGGCTCTGCCTGCATGTAAATACATCTCTCTGCTCCTTCAATTGCGCAATCACTCTGCAAAACCTCAAAGAAAGCAATTTAGATTTTTTTAACAAATGCAAAGAGTGAAACAAATCAGGTAACTCAAAAAGGCCAAACTATGAAAAATAGATTTCATTACTGACTCAAAAGGCAAGACCATTTTGGAAATTGGAAGCATGGATTATTACCTCCAGAGATTCAAAAAGTCTTTCTTTTACTACATTAACTCTCCCCATCCATTATTCATCACAGATGCCAAATTAGACAATTTTCATGTCAAAGCACTCCTAGGCAAACCTCTCCAGTAGCAGTGAGGGGCCAGGGCCCAGCAGGGATGTTGTGGCACCATTTGAGGGGAAGCTGAGAGGCCACACCGGCCCATCTCCACCTTCCTTGAACAGGAGCAGTTACTCCAAATGAACGGGCTCTGGGGCACAACACGTTGGGTCTCCTGCCTGCAGAAGCTGGGATGAATTTTGCTTCTCCTTGAAAGATGAGCTGCACTATTTCAGGCCCAAATACCTCCCCACCATTAGAAAAAGCAACTCCTTGTAGGATTTCATCCTAGGCTTCTTCGTGTTCTTGCACACATCCACTAAGATGTTTGGAGGAAATCGAGAGGGATAGGAGCAAATAAAGGTAAAAGACAGATAAGATGGCACCAAGATTACTGTTCTGTCAGATAAAGGCACATCCTGTCACAGTGCCTTCTATGTGCCCCTTCATCTTTGCCCCTGTGGCATTTGGTGTTACTTGCTCAATATTTCCGCTGGTTCCTGCACGCCCGGCACCCATCCTCTCCCACCATCTATCATTCTCTTTCTCCTTGCAAGGGACTTGCAGCTCCACCCCTTCATTATCAATCTCTCTCTTCTTTTCTCCTCTTCCAGAGTACAGTTTTTAAAGACTGTCCTGGGAGGCCAGGAAGAACTTAGAAAGTATCTCTGTGTGTGAGTATCTGTAGACGTGTGTGTGTGTACACATGTGTGCAACAGTCCTCCACTCTCAGGATCAACAGAAACACTTTGTCCTTCACTGAAGTCAGGGGGTAAGGAGTGGAAGAGTGCACAGCCTTGGGCACATGCAAGGTCCCACTGCTGAGGGGAGTAGCAGTAGTCAGGGACTGAAGTCCCTGGGGAATCCAGCCCAGCATCCACGGATGCCCTGCAGCACCAGCTCTCAGTTCAGTGTCTCAAATGGTGCCAGCCTCAGAAGTAAGCTGAGCAGGACACATGCAGGCCAGCCCATTTATTTGCCACGGTATTTCAGAACCAACCTTTCCCAGATAATTTTAGCTTGCTTTACCAGTTGATCCCAAGAGCAAGGGGAAATTCTGTTTTTTCTCTTAACATTGTTTATACAATACTGTGATGAGCTGCATACATACAGCCAGAGGGAAAATGAGGCTTAGCAAGTACTACTTCTTGGCAACCAGTTTTTAAACAGATGTTCAGCTGTCGTAAGATGCATTGTAGTGGTGGGCTGGGCCCTAGTACAATGTGCAGCCAAGGATGTAGTGACAATTGTACAGGATTAATTAAACTTCCTGAATGACCTCACTTCAAGGCTCTGCAGAGACCAGATAAGAATCACACAGCTTGGCCAAGAGCCTTAAAAGGGAGAGGAAAGGGAGGGAAAAGGATTTTCCGTAAATGTGGACTTCTTTCTCTGGGTTGTGAAGCAGCACCTGCGGGTCCTGTCAGAGAGAAGGGCAGTGTGTGGCTGCTCTCACTCAGTTGTCTCCCAGAGAGATATGAATGAGTCAGATGTGCAAGCAGATGGTCACAGGCAGCCCTGGAACCTTACAGCAGTGTGCAGAGCAAGCTCCCTCTCCAGCTTCCCCTGCAGTCCTGCTGCCTTCACCCCTTTTTGTGTAGCACCTACACAGCACTTTGCATCCATTCCACGATCCTATGGGCATGGAAAGACCCACCAACACAAAGTTACAGGGACTTATGCTGCAAATAACACAATTTCCTAATTCCCTCCCTTGATCCCCTGATCACCCACACTTCATAAAAGTACCAAAAGCTGGCTCAGTCCAGCTGGCAATAATTTCCCATAGTCTGAAAGCATGAAAGAAACCGTTACTAATTTGGCTCATTCCTTCCATGTCAATCTTCCAACACTACTCTAGCAGGCTTTGCAACCTGAAAACACCCCAGGTATGCCCGACTGCCACTTCATAGGATACACAAGCTGTAGAACCTGGTGTCATACTACTGCAACAGTGTCTGGCACTGAGGCACTGACCTACAAAGGTACTGCAAAATAATGACATTCTAGGTCATAAACAAAACACAGGTACTATGGAACTAAACAGGGCCAGGACGTGAACTTGAGCCCAACCCACATTGTTGAACTTTCAGCAGGCTTCCTGGCCTGATTGTGTCTCCCAAGACAATGCCCAGGCTTATTTTAGGGAACACCATTCTCTAGTAATTAAGAGGACTGATGCTACCTTGTTCTGTAGAGAAAGAGCTCATTGATCAGCAGTGCAGCATCCCCTCAGGATGACCAGGACATGGCCCATTTTACTTGCTCCTCAGGATGACCATGCAAAGCCCAGAGATGTCCCCTCATGCTGGTCTGTGGACATGAGCCAGTTTACATATCTTCACCTGGGAATGAAGGATTGCTCCTCAGGGCAGATCCTCTAGCAGCATAGATGTAGTCAAAGCTATTCAAGTGCTTAGCTTCCTTTGATTTCAGGCACACAAGCACCTCAAAAAACAGAGTTTGAATTTCACCGTAACGCTGGGAGCATGATTTCATGTCGCAGTTAGTGCCGTGCTCCCCTGGGATGGTCCTGCTCTCCATCATGCTCTCATCAGTTTTGATGGCTCTCTTTTTCATCACACCAGTCAACTTACCAAGCCAGGACACACTAGGTGCCGGGCTACAGCAGCAGTGTGGAATGCAGCCAAAGATGATGTGAAGGAGAAGCAATGCTCCTTTCCACTACAGGTAGCAGATTGAGACTTCTCTCCAGAAAAGTGCCCCTGGAGAAATAAGCAGTTCTTAGGGAATAGCACGGCTTCTGCTCTCTGTACAAGTGATGTTGTTGTGTCCTACAGCGCCTGGAGAAAACTTACTGCTACAGAGCTTGATCTGCACACCTTTCTCATCAGCACCCTGCTGTGTGCACCAAGTCCCAAAGGAAGTTCTTAAGCTCTACTCACTCAGCCCTGCTGCTGATCTCAAAAGGGAATTTGCCCACACAAGTTATGGAAAGGAGTTCAGAAAATTTCCCAGAGAATGAAAAATATTCTTGTACAAAAAAGTTATTTCTCAATGTAGGAAATATCTTTGGCCTTTCCTACCCACAGTCCTGAAGAGAAAATCAGTGTGTCAGGAGAGCAGTGAGAGGAATCTCAATGTTTTTAATATTACACATGTATCTGTTGTATTTATATGTTGGTATTACTGTGTTATATATAACATAAAGAGTTGTGAAAAACTTCTGGAGAAGGTAAAACAGCTGAAGAGTTAAATAACTTGCTGAAGTCCCACAGCAAATCACTGATAAGAATCGAGAATAGAATCCATGTGAAACAGCAAAACAGTGCAGAACCCAAAGTGATTGGCAAGATGCCTATCGATTTCAAAGGGACCACAATTTAATCCCCAGAGCCTTGACTTCTAACCTAACCTTCTTGTGGCACGGTAGATTATCAGCTGAGAAACTGCTCTGTTTCAGGCTGATCAGCATGAAGATGCATGTGACATGCATCTTAATAAGCAAGCTATGATAAATTTGTTTTTAAGTACTACTTAAAAAAATAGGTCTAGGAGATATTAGAACCATCAAAAACATGGTGAATTTTTTTCCCCAGATTTACTTGCTTTATATGATTTAGGAACCAAATCCCTACTATTCTTAAAAATCCCCAAACTCCAGAAAATGTATCATTTTCTTCAGCCAAACGCAGTAAATTTCTTTCCCAAATACAGAGTTCACCCTACAAAATTAAGAATAGCACATTCAAATAGGGTGAAGCACTTTCATTTAATCTTCAACCTGGGTTTAATTACTGCACAGCTTGATCTCCTGGAACTTCCTTTTCACAATTTAGATTCCACAAGGACAAGAACAAAGGAGGAGCTGTGGATGTCACCATGCTCATAATGGGGCATCTTTCATCACTAAAATAATAAAGAAAATGGCCAAAAAAGGTTGTGCTGCTTCTATGGCAAAATGAGACAAAGAGGTGAGGCATCCATGTCTGACAACACACATCTTACAGGAACACATTGGAAGGCCTGGATAACAAAACACCCCAGACCTTGAGCATCTCTGAAGCATAGGAAGGAAAGCCCAGTGTTCTCTCCCAGACTGACCATTCCCGCAGAAGGAGGCAAGCACAGAACTGCCCTGGCAGTACCAGAGAGCCACTTGCTTTCTCCATGCCCAGGGCTAGCTCTGGCCCTGCACCAGGAACATGGGAACTGAGCTTCCAGCAAAAGACAAGGATTGCTGGGGATACCAGCAAAAACTGAGCCCCTACCAGAGTACCTAAAGGTAATGACACTTTTGTTTTCTTTGCACAAGAAAACAGCGGTATTACATCCTCTGCACACTCACAGAGTAACCACATCTGTGTCCTTTGTTGCTGGATACTAAAAAGATACCGTTGTTGGAAAAGCTCAGACAAATGTGTGCAAAGCACACATTTTCTACTTTGTTTTCTGCATATGGGACTCGGGTTTGCTTTAATACCTTTAAAAGCACACAAACAAATATATTTAGTGACTTTGTTCTGATTCCCGCCTGAATGCTTTTTGCACAATGCCCAGGCTTTACCGGTAATAACGTCTCATCTGGAAAAGTAACAATAGGAAACAAAAATTATGAAGAATTGAACTATAAGTCAGTTGTTAAAACAAGTATATTAACCTGCTTACAGTGCATGATCTTTCCTGAAAGCTCAGTTCACCTCCTGAGCAGACATGTCAGTAGCAGTGCCAATGCCATGATAAATTAATCCCTTGTAGACCCAAGGTTAAAAGGCTGATTTATGTCCAGCAATAGAGCAATGGTTACAAAGGCCCTTCTCAGCCTAGAGGTTCAGGTGGAAACACTCCCCAGGTTCAGAAATCCTTAATTCCAGCTCAGACCTGCAATTAAAAATAAAAAGCAGAAACAAATATCTGATAATAAAAAGCATCCTCAGTTTAAACAATTGTTATTTGACCCATAGGACTAAGAGTGCACATGATCCTTATTGTCACAACCTCAACAGATGTTATTATCCAGTGATTAAACAATTGTTTTCCTTCAGAATGGTTAAAAGATTATACTGATAAAAAAAGAAACAACAATAAAATACATCAAAACCTCATGACAGATTTAGACAAAAATCATCATCATCTGTGCTCTAATTGTCTTAGGTGAGACTTAGAAACCCTAAAAATGGCCCAGAACTCAGAACTCTCGGATTTAGGAGAAAAAGGGAAGGAGGGGAAAATTTGGCAAGTTTCTTCCACTATTGTTTTTATTTCTGAGATTCCATTATTTCAAACAAACAAACAAACAAACAAATAAAAAGATAGCTAATTTGCACAGGAAAAAAAAAAAAAGCAAATGGTTTTGCTAAGAGGATTCCTTTTTAGATTTGGCAAAATAATTTTGATGCTATTTCAGAAAAGCCCTTTTGCAAAATGAGTGCTATTCCATCTTCCACCTTCAGGCTTTTCCATCAGCCTTCTGTTGCACCTCAATGTCTCTGACACTACACAAGCACACTCCTTCCCCTGGCTCAAGCCTTCCCTGTGCTGCTCTTCCCCAAGTACACTGATTTCCAGGCACGACTGGCAATTCTTGGTGATTGCCTGTCTGCATGTCACACTGATCCTCTTGACAACTCCAGGGACTCCAGAAACCTTCTCAGCATTGGAAGGCAGTTGAGTTCCGCCACAATCAACACTGGCACCTGCTGAGCAGCAGCCTTTCTATGTTGTCCCATGGATCTGATTTATCTTTAGATAAGATTGGGCCCATTCTAGTGAATGAGACAATAATACATTCACAGCATTGGCATGAACCAAATGAAATATTTCCAGGTTTTCTTTTGACAGAAGTAGTTAGCATTCTATTGTGCCAATGCTACATTTTTGTAAGGTAGAAAGCTATTGTTTTAGTATCGAAGCCCAACATCATATGTATAATCTTCAATGTAGAAAGTAAATCACTACAAATAGGTAAGATACTGATGGAACAGAGAGTGTGCAGGCAGAAGTGTATGTTGCTTCAAGCAGCTATATCCCTACTTCCCCCCAGTAAGCTATATTAACTGCTCTGACACCTCTTCATGACAGATAATAACCCCACTAACAAGCACCTGACTCTGCCTAAGTATCTGTTAAAAGTGTCACTGTCACTCCGGTGGGAGCTCTGCTTAATGCTCCTCTCCCGGTGAGGTGAAGCAGCTCAGCACAAACAGGCAGCTCCCTCCTCTGCTGCAGCCATCTTTGCCAAGAGCTGCAGGCTCCTGCTTTTCCATGTCCTACAGCAGGTCGCTGGTTTTTCTGCCTCACTCCCTAGAGATGCTGAAAGGATATGGTCTCAATCCTAAGCAACTGGGAAGCCCTCTCTTATCTGCCAATGGAAGATGTGGAATATAGGGTACTAAAGCTTTTAAACTGACATTGCATAAAAATTACCAAACGCTTTCAACATTTCATTTAAAGATGCTTCCGATCCACTTCTCAAGAGGTATTAAAAGCATCAGCTGCAGCTTTTCCAGGGGTTTTCTTTCCTGTAACAGCGTGTTCTGCCCTGTGGGACTTTGGTTAGCAGTGCCCAGCTCTGGAAGCATGAGTGCAGTGTGATGGACATGTGAAAAGCTGCGATAAACACAGTACACTGCGAGGTGGGGTGGGCAAAGGAAGGTAGGAATCAAGTGGATTTTTAATCTATAGGTATTAGTTCTGCCAGCTAGCATAAACTTAAAGAAGAAACAAAACAGCAGTCAGAGGGAAACACCTGCAGCTCTTTGAGAGTCCCTCTGCTTTGATCTTTAACTTCTTTGTTTCACCGGTTTAAATTAAACAATTAGTAATGTGCTGACAATTTTTTTTAACATGCTTCCCGAGCAAATGTTACCCACGAGCGTTTGATAAGACCACAGCACAGAAAGGGCACGTAAAAGACGGCTCTGAAATTTGTTGTTGTCACAATGAAAAGATAAAAAGCTCTTTCTCTGCCACAGGGGTGGGGAAAAGCAGAGTATTTGAATCAAATTAGCCTGCTGGGTACCTAAGAAAGATAAGTGTATGCAGAGTGTATTGACCACATACTGTTCTTGAAGGGGGTTGATAGGGAACATATGTGAAGACTTGATGGTGCTGGAAGAATCTGAAGACTCCCTCCTTCCTGCCTGCAAGGTTTCTTTTGGCTGCACAGTTTGAACCTGGTTCAGTCCCTCTAGTCCTCTGATCTCCACCACCATGCCTCTGCAACCAGTGCTAGACTTCCCTCATGAAAGCAAAAAGTTATACATAATCTGTCTCCTGGAAATGTTCCTCTCAGCAGTCCTTCCCTTCCCAGGGGTCTTCTCTAAATCCTGCTTTTCTCTGTGTTGGTTAATCCCCCAGATAATTCTGCACAAGCTGAAGGGATGCCTGGGAATCAGAAACTTTCTCCGGCAGGGAAAGGGAGAGAAAAACAGAAGTTAAAGCTCAATTTAAAATGTTTGGTTTTTGTGGTTTTTTAATGTCTGGGTGATAAGTCCACTGAGACAGCATCAAACCCACATATTTCTTAGGCAGTGACTAGTACAAAAGCCTTGGCTCCATTCCTCTTAGACCTGGGAGCTTTGTGGAGAAGAAGACTTCTCCCATGAGACTCCACTTCCCAGGAAGTTTTATTTCCCCATATCTGAGATCTGAGACCACATGCCTGGAAGCAGAGAAGGGAGCCTTCACACCCATTTTAACTCTTCATACCATGTAAACCACTAACCTACTAACATCCCTGAGCTGCTGCATTTGCACCAGCTGCATATTGCGCTTTCCAGGAGGATAGGAAAGAAAGGCCATGGGAACAGCTCATGAGCATTTCAAGGGCAATGTGCTGTGCTGTCATGTTTACAGATTTGAACATCCTCACCATCTCACATCATGCAAAAGCTAAAACAGGCCCCAGTGGCAGCATGAGCTGTATCTTGTCATATCATAAACTCCGCAGGGCCCATGCAATCAAGATCAGGCCCATTCACTGACACCTACCCACCTTGGGTACCTATGCCATGAACAACTCACTCAGCCTTCTGCTTGCACTGAATCCACTGGGTTTATTTTAAAGCTGTCCTTGAATCAACATGACACATCTGCAAATGCAAAATCTCAGGCTACTCTGTTGAGGATTTAAAGAGGACAAATAGGGCACAACTATAATGGAAGTGAGAAGTCCTAGCAGAAAGAATAGTTTAAAACCTCAGACAGATGTCCTTTTCATAACTTCAATTTTTTTAAATGCACATAAGGTTTGAAGATGAAGCCAGCATCACATGCAATCACAAACTAAAACTGGTCCAAAACCACAAAAAATGGAGGCAGAGAAACACAAAGTTAAATTTCTTCATGGCTGTTCTTCCTCCCCAGTGGAGAAGAGCCACCACTGCCTCTGCCTGCTGGCAAGAGACAGGTGAGTGAACTGCTTTTGCCTTTTCTGGACCTTCAGGTGCTCTGGGTAGCCTTGAGTGGAAGTGACAGACACCTCTCTGCCTCATCCCCTCCACCATTTGCTAGCCACTGTGTTTCACGTTCCTGCATCTGGATTTATACCTTCTGACCTGGTAAATATAACCCAAATGACCCAGAAAGTTTGTGTTGCATCATGCCTGCAGGCCATGGGCCAAGGAAGATTGCATGGAGGGGAAGTAGAAGGTTTTCCAGAGGGAAGTCCCTACAAACAGGGAAGAAAGCCAGGCTCAGATTTACATTTGTGGTCCAAAATTGAGAATCAAGGGAAACTCCAAGTACTGTAAGAGCAACATTTACAAGTGAGCATACTGCACCATGAGATAGCTAAGTCACCTCTATGGTGAGACCCCCAGCCCTCTGCTGCTCCCAGCCCACTGATGACAGGCTTCAGTTCTCCTCTGTCTCTTTCTACTAGAGCCTGGCTTAAGTGAGAGCAGTCTTGCAAGCATTAGGGCACTGTGGTGCCATGGGACTCTGTCACTCCCTGTGCATCGATGCTGAAGCCTGGCCAGCTCACACATCCCAGGGGCAAGGTCCTTCCCTTCGTGGTCGGCACCAAACGTCATCTACTTCTGACAGCCCTCTACAGGATGACCATTGCCTAGCTTAACTGCTGGACAAGATTTCAGAACAGAAAGCACATTTGTTAGTGAGCTAATTGATTCGTACTTGTCAACATGTAAATGTTTCAGAATAGCTACACAGGTCCTCCTCAATGCTGCACATGGCAAAGGGTCTAACTGCTCTTGAAACCTCATCTTTCTTTTTCCTCTGGAAAAACTCTGGATATTGCCTACAATTAGAAAAATGGTTTCTCCTACACGGCTCTACAGATGGCTCTAGACCATATGGCCATGTTAGCAGTATTACTGGGATTAAGGATTTCCAGCCATTTGCTAAGCCATTAGCACCCATCTCCTGCCCTGGATTCACCACTGCAGGCTGCTCTGAGAGCAGAACATTCCCCAGGAGAGGAGGGATTTCTCTACCCTGCCTCAGAGCTGTGAACAAGGTGGGCTGCCTGTGCCACAGATTATTGATTCAGGATAGGCCAAGTTTCTCTGGAAGCTGAGAAATCTCCCTCTGTGTACAAAATGAGTCTGACTCCAAAAAAGAAAAAAAAATGTGGCCTTATTAGAGAAGATGACATTCACCTCTTACTCCACTGATGCCATGATTCACGAATTTTAGACTAACTCCAAAACCTTAATTTTTTGCAAAGCTTTTCTTGTATTGGAACGAACTATGTCACCAACATGCCTCGAAATCTCCTGGAAATGTAAAATTCTGACAAGGATCGAGCCATGTGAAGACTTTTTATTTCCACAAGATTCTAGATTGCTATAGTTTAAGGGTGAAGAGTATTCCAATTTTGCATGTGCAAATCAGGCTATTGATAGGAGCCATTATTACATAGATTGTACAGAACACAACCTGAATGCAGTCCAGTCAGCATTAAAGAAAAAAATTGCTAATTAGTTGAAAGAGAAGTACCTCAGCCTGGCAGTGCAGAGACCCACAACTAATGAAGCACCAGTGTTGCATCTTGGGTGATCAATCTCTGTAACTTTTCAAACACTTTGCTCTATATTTAAATATTTTAATATTAATTTATTCTAATGTCATCTCAAATGAATAATGAGTTCTATCAGAATTGTGGTTTAAGGAAACTTCTAACAAAAAAAATACCAGACTCTTGTAGATCAGCCTGTTCTGGTTATTAAAAACCAGAACCCCTATTTTAAGCAGAAAATCTGCCTATAATGGACTCCCAAGAGGCTATTCAGCCAGCTACAAGAATTTTATGTTTACCTTGAAAGCAGCCATCAGTATAGGTTTAATGACGTCTAAAAACATCCCTAAAACCTGTGTTTATGGGCTAAATAACGTCCACAGCCTAAAACAAATTCAGCAGAAAATGCTGTAGTAAGAACAAGAGTGCAATAAATAACAATTAACAGGGATGCAAAGTGAACCAAAAGTACAGACAGAACAGGATATTCCTGAAGGTCCCTGCATAATTTTTTCTGAGTGTAACAATTCTTCCTATCCTTCTAAAATAAAATAACGGGTGTTTCTCAGGGCTTCTGAATAACTCACTAAGGAGGGAAGAAAAAAAATCCTGAGCTGGTATTTTGCATTTTCTTAGGCAGTCAGACAATGTCAGCCAGGTCATGCTTGACCCCCGAATGGTGTTTCACTCAAATTAGTTTATCAAAACATAGGCGAAAGAAGTAGTATTTTCTTCTTTCAGCCCTTCTCAGATACATTTACATCTGTAAAAACCAATACCAGATTAAAGTAATTTCCCCCTCTACATAAAGAAGGGGGAAATAAGAACCATTTGTGTGCCTGCCTGAAATATTCTCTCAACTCCATCCACCAGTCTAAGAAAAATACTAACTCTCCCTTCAAAGTCTGCACCTTTGTCAATGTCAGTGATGTCTTCAGTCTTCACAGCAATATTTCTTCAATCTTTATTCAGCACTTTATGGGTTACAATTAATTTTTTTCTACTTGTCTTCCCAACAGCAAGTAATGGAAAACAATTTTAGGGAGGTGGAGCGAGAGGAGGTAAGATGTTAGGAATAAAAGCAGATATTCAGAAAATGTGAAATCTATTTGAATTTGGTTGTCCTACCAGGTAGCAAGCTCCGTGGGCTGGCTCCTTGTGTGAGAACTTAGGAAATCTGTGCTTAGGTGTTTCTTTAAGTGCTGGTTCAGTGCATGAAGTTCCTGTGAACATTTTTTAATTTATATATTCCCATAATGCTGGCATCAGTATTTCCAGTCCTGTGGCCAGACTCTTGTTACTGAGCCTACTAATCTCATCAATTAATCTGTGACAGCTCCTTCCAGTGAGTGTGGCATTTGGCAGAAAGAAGAAAATGCGGTCCAGGAAATCATCTTCATTTATGAACTGCTGCCTCCCTAAGGGAAAAGAGTTATTTCTGGTTTTCCCTCCATTGTGGCTGTGATGGAAGACTGTACATAGTCCTGCTGTACCAGCCTGCATGCATGACTACCATGCTAAACAAATCACATGTTTTTGGATGAGGCCTTCGGAAGCGCTGGATTGCCTTCTGGCTGTTGCTGCTGACGGTAGCATAAGACTGCCAGGTTTCAACACAGCAACTGCTCAGCTTCTTTATCAACAAAATAATAAAGACAGGTTTCAAATATGAGTCATTCAGCCAAAGCATCTTTCATGCATTACTGTTCTGACAGGTGAGGAGAGGCAATCAAGAAAATTGAACCAAGGGACAAAGGACTGCAGTCTGCCTCTCTTCTCCTAGATGGAGCTGAAGCAGCTAAACATCCCTAAAATAAAATCAGTATTCAGCAGTGCAACCAGAACTACCCAACACAATAGAATATCATGAATATCCAATGCATAGATGGCTGGGGCCTTACCACTGCAACTCTGCTTCTGCAATGACAAAAACACTCTGAAATGGATCAAATGAATAATTAATAACTGTTGCCTGCACCCCACCAGTATGAAATTGCTCATTTAATTCTAATAAAACTTAGATCTCGGTTTTCTAAGACCAGACTTTTTATTAACTTTACTGCAAAATCCTCAGTCTTCTAAATATGTTTATTCATTGCTATTTACAGTTTGGTTTTCATGATATCCTGAAAGAGTTTGTTCTCTTCGTGGCTTGCCTCACACAGGTGAATTACACAGCAGTAACAATCTGCGGGATGCACAACCGTAAGCACAGCTGTCAGTCAGAAATCCAACAGCTGCCTGAGCAACTTGGCCTACACTATGTTCCTCCTGAGACTGGTGGTATAGTATGCCAGCAGAAGCTGTAGGAGGACATAGACGAGACCAGAAAGCAAGACAGTGATGTATAGCTCAGACACAGACTCCTTTCCCAAATTATGTTAGTTTTCACCTCTTCAGATAGTCTTTCTTCTTCCTTTATGTGCCCTCCCTCCACAGAGGAAGAGTTAACAAGCATCATTCACAGATGGACCCTTCTAACCTCCCTGGCTCTCGCCCAGGGTCCCTGGCTGTAGCACTCTGCACCACCAGCCAAGCAACGCTAGATGCAGCTCTCCAGAACTCATCAAAGAAACATAAAGACTCAACCAGAAGAAATCAAACAAGCTGTAAACCAGGAGGTTATCTCAGAGGAAGTCTCTATGGAGGTGCCCGGATTATCTTAATAGCTTTGTTGGCTTAAACACAGTTCACAGTTTAGAAGTTCCAACTTCTGCCTCCCTAGAGGAAGCCAGTAGGGACCCTGTTCTCATATTTTCATTGCTTTTCTACTCTGATCCAAGGACAGAGGAACCTAATTGATAGGAAATACTAGGTTCACAGATTCAGTAGAACTTAAGTTTCCTGAACACGGTCTTTGGAATTTCTGTCCTGGGAATATGGCAACTTCTTACTGTATCACAGCAACCATCAGTAACATAGCTGACCTAAAAATTAATCTACTCTTAATATTATTATCAGTTCAACAAGTTCTAGCACTAATCACACATCCTCAGAGCTTCTGACCTTTAACAATTAAATTATTTGAAAGAATACAGAAAAAATTGAGGAAGTAGCAATATTGGTTTTCCTATCTGAAGCAATATCCAAGTAATTTATTATGTGGGTGGGCAACTCTCAACTTACGTAAGAAAAAAATTTTTGGAAAACTGAACACTTTCCTGAAATATCCCAACATATAATCTTAAGGGTCCATTATGGTAAATAGATTATGTCAGTGATGAAAATGGAGAGTGGACATGTTAGCAGAGTCTGACCAAGGCTCTCATCCCTATCACAAAGCACTGAAGAAGCATTTCTGAGGGCTGCAACCTTCCACCTGCATTATCTCCAGAAATCTGAGGGCCCAAATGGGAAACTACACTGACTGGGAGAAGAGAACGTAGGACAAGAGCAGTGATGATGTAACGATTTGGCCAACACTATTTACAAGGAGCACAACTCCCTGTATGTTTTTGTATTCCACTGAAGGCACATAGTACATTACGTGGCACATTAGACTTAAAAGCTCCCAGTATATGTAATGAATTATGCAGCAGTGTTCATTGAATAATTTTACTAATCAGCCATCTTAGATTTAAATAATAATAATTTTGCATATAAGGCATACAGTAAGAATGATTCATGCATTTCAAGCACCTGGAGCAAAGCGTTCCTTCCTTAACAGGAGGCTTACAGGGAGCCAGTGGCTGAGGGCTTACCAGCTATGCAAAAAAATGAGGACAGAGGAACAACATGCCTAAGTTCCTCCTGCCATTTCAGCTATCTAAGAGCCAGCTCTGTGCTGGTTGCTCAGGACTGTAAATATTACTCATATTTTTTGTAGGAGCCTTTGCTGGCAGCTGCAGATCATCCTTCCATATGCATCTAGAGCCAGAGCTAAGCAGAAGCTTATGAATTACAAGTGAGAACTGCGAGATGGTGAGGTGACAATATATCGATTTGGGGATTTTGGTCCCATTAAGTGGGGATCACTCAATTATTCCATCAAACACATCAGGAAGGAAAATCAGAATTTTGCAGCACTGCTCTATGTGCTCTAGGGTCTTAATGACTTATGTATTAGTATAATGTAACATTATAATTTGCTACAATTATGTAATTACAACAATATTACAAAATATTATAATGCATAAAATTGGTATCATAATGTTGCATAATTATAATGTGCAATATAATACATGAACTGATTTGTATACTATGCAACACTACATTATAATGTCACATTCTGGCATTTCCCATGCTCCAATTGCAGATTGTCACTTTTAAGTGTTCACCTAAATCCTTATCCACAGCTCCCTTGTGCTTTCCAGCCTACCTTAATTTCTTTTCTATCTTCATCACATAGTTTCTGCCTAATCTGGCTTGCTCACTGGCTTGTGTTCCCCCACAGTGCTTTTGCCTTGGCGCATGTGGTATTCAGATCTGGTCCTGGTGGATTATAAACCATTTTGAATTAATGCAGAACTGTTCAAGAATGTAATCACAAAGCTCCATAAAAATAAAGCTTCTCCACCACTCAGGGTCTGGCTTTGTCTTTTTTACTAACTAGAAAATAATAATCTTTTGGAACTATTAGTGGAGCATAGAAACATCCCTTAATTTGAGTAATACACTCTAAATTAGCATATCTGCATACTGATTGTTGAGTATATCTGGAACCAATGGATCTGCTACAGTCTGTAACAGTCCCCTTATAGCTTTATTAGTCGTGATAGCAATGGAGCCTTGCCCTGGATAGCCCAAGGATCTGCAACCTACCTCCCAGCTTTGCTGTTTGCTTTGCATATTCCTAATCAATCTTCCAGAGGTAAGAATCACTTCTTTTTTTCCCCCATATTAATTTGGCAGTAATAAATAGCCAGGTAGTTGGTTTGTGCTTTGAAAATTTAAATCCAAACACATCATTCATATTACTAAGACCTATAGATTTTGTTTCAGTTTTAGCTACCTTTAAAAATACGGTAATTTCATGTTTTTCCTTGAGTTTGCATAGCATAATAGGCAAATAAGGGAGCAAATCCCAGAGGTAGCCAGAAGTTTTGTTAAAACTTTTTTCAAGGACAGTTGAAATACTTTCCTTTTTAATGAAAAATTTCTCTATTTCTAGCAAATTTTCAGCCATTGCCTTTTAAAAAGTCAGGTGACATTCCACAGAGCAATTTTTAAAAAGTTTCTAATACAAACTAAAGTCTTGGATAAAGAAAATGAGAAATTGGGATTTCCCACCGTACTAAGCTGGATTCGTACCTTGGGTGGCTGAATCTCCTCTCTTGAAAGAAGCTGCTGACAGAATATACCTGTGATCAAGCACAACTAAGGATCCCTCAGGTGCTTGAGCCAAACAACTGGACAGGAGTTATGCCATCAAGCCACAAAAAGAACAAGCCTGATGTATTCCTAATAGCATTTTCAATGTTTTGGAAGTTTTCCATTTTAATTTTAACACAGAAGTATTAATTTATACAGAATTTTTAATACTGCACATCTTGAATGTCTTTTCTTTTGCCCACCAGCTCCAGTAACTTCTCCAAGCTGAAAATAAAGCAGGGAGCTCAGCACCTCAGAGAGCTCAATAAAGCACCAACTCTGATCATAAATGATTCAGCATTTGACCAAAGGGCATAGCTGAAAAGATCAACTTTAAACTTATCTCTGCATAGTTAATTTGCTTTCAATGGCTTTCTATTGGTCTATGTTAATATAGTCTACTTCGCATTTTTGTCAAGTAAATCTCTCTAGGTTTTTCCCCTCCTCCATCACTTATAGCCTATTCGCTGGAAGAGAAATGGACAAAAAAAAAAGCTTTTTAATTAATCTAGGAGATTTCTTTCATCCCCCTTTAAATCCTCTTGCCTCTATTTATTCATGTAATGTTCTATAAAGTTTGGCCTAGATTTTGTGACTGGATCACATCTTTCAAGGGAAACTTTTCCAAAAGCTCCTTATGTTTCAGTGCAGGAGTGGAGACCTGTCTTGCTCGCTATTCACTCAGGGAAGTCATGTGCCTGACTCATCACCTTGGGTAACTTGTGCTGATGAGAGGCACGATTAAGGTTTCTGACCTTAAATACTTAAAAGAATCCAAATCTTTAACCACTGATCAGTCATCCTGTGACAAATAAAACCCTGAGGATATGCTTGGGTGAGAACTTAATTCATCAGACACTTGGGAAAATTTTGGCCATTGTGGGCTGGTGTTTTAGTAATGTCTAGTTTGTAAATTATACCATTGAAAGTATTATTTAAAACGATTTAATATTTAGATTCCTATCTCCTCACCATAACCTCGCTGTATGCTTTCTTGTAACCTATATGCTTGTTTTTCCTGTTTACTTTTAGCAGTAGGTGGCACAATCTGGTTTTCGTTAAACTAAACTTCATCTTCTCTTCAAACCCTGCTGGCGAAATAAATCCCCAGGTCACAAGGCTCTGGAAGACAGGGGAGGCTCCACAGAGGACATCTCTACCCGTTGCCGTGGGGAGAGCTGGATGCGGTGGCGGGAGCGGCCGGGATGGATGGAGCGGCCGGGATGGATGGAGCGGCGGGGATAGATGGAACGGCCGGGATGGACGGAGCGGCCGGGATGGATGGAGCTGCCGGGATGGATGGAGCGGCAGGGATGGCTGGAGCGGCCGGCGGGCGCCCCCTGGTGCCGCCTCCCTGGCGGTGCCCGCGGAGCGGGACCAGGAGCGGGGTCAGTCTGGTGGAAGAAGACACCGGGTGGCCAGAAACCTTTGCTTCGGCCGCATCTCGCCCTCGCTCCAGCGGGAACAGTTCAGGGAAGCACAGAGATGAAGCTTCATAAACACAGATAAACTCTTCATAATGATGACAAAAAAAAAAAAAAAAAATTTTTAAGAGTGAGAACTAAATTGACTTCAAGGTATTTAAAATAGAAAAAAACACCCATCAGAAACGTACTTACAGGTTCTCAAACAAGTAGTGAAAGACTGCTTGTCTGACATGCAGGGGGGAGTTTGGCTGTGGTACTACTGAGCAGCATTCACAAAAAAGCAAAAAGGCAGCGTTCCAAAGCACAATTGAAAAACAAACAAACAAACAAAAAACAAGCAATCCCCACACACACCTGGTTTCTAATAATAAATTTTTAAAAAACAGCTTTTTCATGAAAACTAGAGTTTTGACTACAGAAAATGAGGAACTGGGATTTCCTGCAACGCCAATTTGGATTTGTAGCTTGGGTGGCTGATCTCTCCTCTGAATTAGAAGCTGCCACCAGAATTCACCTGTCATCAAGCACTACCAAGGACTCATCTGGTAGCTGAGTCGAACAAGCAGACAGGGGTGATGCCTTCCAGCCACATCATTATTCTAGACTGAGGCATAAGAAATGTACTTCAAGAAATAAGTTCCCAAACAAATAACTGAAAGACTACTCCTCTGACAGTTGCTAGGTTCTTTGGCTATGGCACCACGGACTGGCAGGGCTGGGAAAAAAGAGAAAAAGCCTGGAGCTCCAGGTATGGTGGGACTGGGAAGCAGCTGCTACAGAGAGCCAAAGCTGATAGTAAGTGGAAATGCTGGCTGTATTAGCCATCTGTTCCATGGATGGGTCCTCCTACCTGGATAGCTGGGGTTAAAAGAAAGTCCATGGCCCCATGAGGAGTGGGGCTGGAAGGGCTCTGTCAGGAGGCATGTGAAGGATGTAATATAAAACCTGTTCTCCTCCATCTCCCACCTCTCAGTAAGGGTGCTTTACTGACTACTGTTTTAGAGATGCTCTGCAAATCAGCTTTTTTTTCCTGCCATAATTACATGCATCGGTATTTTTAGCCTTTCCATTAAGTACACATTACCTCTTCAAATCCCCTGAGAGATTTTTTAATAGATTATTAGAAACTTTTTTCTTTATTATTTTTTCTTTAATTAGCTGTTACTCACACAAATTGGGTTAATACGAAATGAAAAATATTTCCATGGAATTCACCATAAGCAATCAAAAGCATCTGTTCAACATTACTTCAGTGAAATAAAACCTAGTCTGCCCTTATTCCTGGTTGCTTTATCACCTTTCAGCTGTGCACAAATTTGGCCTGATGCAACTTCTTAGTATTCCCAGTTCTACTTAACTGACACCTGCTGCATTGTCCAGGAATCCCTGAGAACACCACTGTCTGCACATGAGAGTCACTAGTCTGCACCATGCCCATAAGCTGGTGTAAAGCAAATGTGTGAAATCAGTAATTTTCCCAATCCCCTCTTCTGAACACAGCTGAGCACATCACGTGCTGCTGTTGCTCCCAAACAGGAAGGCTTTATGTTTTCTGTAACCAATAGTTTGCTCTGATGTCAAAATACTTCTTGTTGAAAAGATGCATGGTATATATATTGCTGTACACTATGGGGGTTTTTTCTCCTAAAACAAGGACTGGGTCAGGCTCAGTGTTTTCAGAACTGGGGGGACATCATTGCAACAGGAGATAGGCAGGAAATCAATGTCACCTCATCTTTCTAAAAGTAAGGGCTTCTCCCATAATGATTCACATTAAATCTTGATTATGGGTTAGGATTTTTATAAAGCTACACTAAGGCTCAGCAAGCCAGCTGCCTCATCAGTTAGTAAACTGCAACAAGCTTTTGACGAAGTCCTTGCTAACACTACACTGCCGTGGTCCACAGGCTGGTCCAGCAAAGAGCAAGCAGCTGCTCCTGTAAACACCCAAGGATGAACTACAACAGTTGCATGACATCTGTACCTGGGAGAAGAGGGTTTGAAGCCCTTGCTCCCCAGAGAGCACTGTACAGCTGCAGCAGGGACTTGGCATGCAGTGGAGCCACTGCACAGCTGCATCCTGAGCATGTCAACTGGCCACCACCGCATGCAGAGACGGGTAGCAGGGACCATGCAACCCTGCTCAAGCTTCTACCACCCTCAGCTGTACTCAAGAGTGCTATCCCAGCCCACGACGTGCGATGGGAACTGGCCCTATGTCTAGCAACATTTGGTTTTGTGTTAAAGGATGAAGAGACACAAACTACTGAAAACCTACAATATTTCCTGTGTATAAGAACATACATTGCAGCTCTGCTTGAGGATTAGAAGAGATATCATTGGGTAAGATTAGCATTTTAACCATAAGAATCACACTGATAACCCATACTATGTTTTTGCACTGATATTTCTCTCTACCACTAGTTCTTTTACCATCTCATAATACCTTTTTCAGTGAACTGATGTCTCAAATGTTCCAGTCTCTGCTCAGCAAGGGGCATTTAATTTATGGGAAAGCCTGGAAACAAAGTTGGCTTGCACTGAAATTACTCCAGAGCTCCCAATTTAACTTGATGAGAGTTGAGTTCTGAACTAATAAAAGCCCATTCCGATATGAGGGAAACAAACATGGGAAAGGGGGCCCAGGAAAGAGTCATACAGCTCCTAATTGAGCTCAAATGCGAAAGGAAGGCACATAAACAGTAGAAGCAGAGACAGGCTATGCAGGAAGAATATAGAAACTTTGCTTGAATTCACAGGAGTGAAGCTATGAAGGCCAAAGCTCAGCTAGGCCTCTTAGAACACATAACAGGTCGTGATGGTCAGCAAGAAGGACTTCTGTAAGCACATTGGCTGCAAAAAGGAACCAAAGGAAAACACAGCCATGCTGTGCAGTGGGACAGGGAACCTGGTGACAAAGGCATAGAGTAGGTTGAAGTATCCAATGCTTTCCTTAGGTTGCAACAGTGAGATGTGCTGTCTGGACTCCCATTTCACTGATCGCGCTGCCTAATCTGTGGGAGTATGTCAGGAGGCAGCAAGGGGACAGCTGTTCACGCTCTCCTTGTTGGATTAGACTTGGGCAAACCCAGCACAGGTAGTGATCTTACCATTGGGGTATGGTCCCACAGCCCCTGAGCAGGAACACTAACAACAACTAACTACCCCATGACCATCAAGCAAAGGCAAGCTAACAATTCAGATCCCAGGTCAACTCAGGAAATCCAAATAATTACTCATGACCACCACAAAACAGGACTGAAGAGGTCCTACAGTTGCAACAAAGCTCAGGAAGGGGCTCTTAGTCTGGGTCTGCACTTAAGAGATCTCCCCTGACCCCATGATCAGTGGCCATGTGGGTGGAGGTCCCACTGAAAGAGGTCAAGGCAATTGCAGCCTATTAGTGCACTGAGGGCCTCAGCAGGAAAAAGAGACGCTCGCAGTTGAGGACTGGAGTACTGGAGCCAATTGGACAGACACAAGTCCCCAGAACCAGACAGGATGCATGTGGAAGTCATGAGATTGTTACTGCGTGGCCCCTCTCTCTCATCTTCTAAAGATCAATGTGACAGGGGGAGATTCCTCATGTTTAGAAAAATCACATAGCAGATATATACACTAATAATCTGGATTAGATGAGGCATCACGTAACTGTATCTGTATATTCCCTTTAAGGTATTGAGAGGTTTTATTTCTTGTTTAATGTGGGAAACTATTGCCAATTTTCTTTTCATTGCCTTTACCTGAGCAGCAGAGCAAAGAGGGAGGCATTGCTGTCTGGGGCCAAGTGGAAAGCTTGTGGGAAGAGTCAGTGCTGAGACCTTGGGTTTCACACAGTGTACGTAGCATCAGGATGGTCTTTTAGTCCAGTACATCTAGGCTCAAGGAGAATGTTGTATCTCTTTCAATAAAATGTAAGAATCAACCTTAAATATTTTGTCAGCTGAAGATAATAGGTTGTCACAGCAGTGCAGTTCAGTGGGACTATCTTTGGAGTAACAGGGGCTCATTCATAGGAATGAGTCCAACTTGGACCCCCTACAATACAGAATTCCTCTTTGCTATGCATAGCTTTGCACTTAGTCCTGACGAGTTTCCCAGTTCTATTTCTAAATCTCACCAGTGCACTCCAGAGCCACAACTGAGACAAACAGTGCACTGGATCGGTTAACTTGTTCTTCTAGTGCCACTACAGTTCCACATTAGACTTGCAGCAGCTTTAGTGGAGCCACTTGTTAAAAGAGGAGTAAAGTAAAGTAAACTTTGTGTATGTGGGCATGGAAATCGGATGGCCTCTTTGCTAAAGGAATGGGATCTTCACTAATTAAATAAAACATAATCAATTATGTTAATGTTTAGGCACTATTTTTCATGTATTAACATATAACTCCTTAAGTGTGATTTTTTTTTTTCTGAAGTCACATTGTTTTTCAAAATTTAAAGATTATCACTTTTTATGTAATCCTTCAATGTTCTTTAAAACACAGAAAACAGGTTCCTCTGTATAATACTTCTTTTACATTCAGATGATATTTTTATTACATTTGGGTCATAAATGTGAAAGACAAACTATATCAATGTAACAAATTATTTAAATAACGAAAGCGGAAATTGCAATGAATTGAAAACAAAGTTATACTCAGGTTTTTAAATGAGGATCTTATCAAAGAAAACTGCTTCCTGTGTACAGTACTTGGCAGAAAACAAATAATCAGACTATATCTAAAAGTGAACAGACACACACACACACACTGTTCCTTGCAAAGTTCAAATGTGACTCAAGTGTGACTCAAGTGTTCAAGTGTGACTTGAGGCTCAGAGCTGTGACTGGATGTCTGATTCCTAGACAGACTCTTGTGACTACTCACGTGAGCAGTTTTAGCATGAAAATGTTCTTTGTCTCCTATCCTTCTGAGAACTACGCATGTCCTTAATATTACGGGACCACGGCAAATGGGCACTCCCTTTGGTTTCTGCTGTGATCTGGGGACAGCCTCTGTGTGCTGGCACCAGTGCCAACAGAAACTAGAGGTCTCTATAGCCTAATTGACTCTGGTCAGATACCACTACTCCTGGGGATACCTGCTAGTAAGCATGATCCATCTGCGCCCATCACCAATGCCAGAACATACCTTACACATAGGCTTTTCTCTTGCCACTGTCCAAAGCAATCATCTGCTTAAACTTGATGAGTGTTTAAGACTAAAATGGTTTAAAAGAGGCCCTTTGGGGTTTTTTTAATGAGTCGTGGAAAAAATGAAATTGTGATGATGGAAGAACCATTGGAGTCATACTTGTTGCACTGTACTGTTCTTTCCTCTACAACTGTATGCAAATTCTTCAGTGGGTTTTACTGAGATCTGATGTAGGCTGTTGTTCTCTGATGTTTAGGGAAATTCCCAAATTAAAATTATTCCAGTACCAGTTTCATAATTCCATGAAAAGTTTCATCAAATGCCAGTTATGTCACTCCCTGAAACCATCATTGCAATTGCAGGATATGTGCTGACAGTAGAAAGAGGAAATGGTTTGTTGAAATACATATTTTTAATATATATACAAGTTATTTTAACACATCATTTATATTCATGTACCATATATTGTTGTTACACTATATGCTTTATATATTATTATACCTATAATTAATAAATCTATTATTTTACATATATATAAAATATATTATATTAGGCATTCATCTGTCAGCCTGATCCTCTTTCAGGGGAGGTATGTTGCCTTCCAGGAACCTGGATCATGGACTTTATGGAGAAGCTGCCAAGCTTAGTCAAACCCACTGATTGTTATCTGCTATTAGTGTTCCAAGTGGGAGCTGGAGATATAGCTGGCAGCAGTCTGGGAAGCATTAAGAGGAACTACAGAGCCCTGGGAGAGGAAAAGGGCTCTGGAGCTCAAGTAATTTTTTCATCAATCCTCCCAGTCAAAGGACAGACAAATCTGGCAGGTCAGCAAATGATTAGGGCAATGGTGCTGTAGTCAGGGATTTGGTTACTCAGACCACGGGACTTGCTTTGCCAAGCCTGTTTTACTAGGTGCTGATGGGGTACATCTGACAAAGAAGGGAAAAAGTATCCTTGGTCGGGGACTTGACAGGCTACTGAAGGGGGAGGAATTCAGGTAAAAAATGCCAGGAGGCCTCCATAGATGGGAAAGAAGCTGCTGAGCCAACTCAGAGCAAAAAGAAGCTTTCAGGAAGCAGAAACAAGAACAAATGGGAGGAATATAGGGAAATTGGTCAGGATGCTAGTGACAAAGTTAGGGAAGCCAAGGTCGAGTTAGAATTGAGTCTGGCCAAGGATATAAGGATAACAGGAAGGGCTTCTACAAATACGTTGCAAAAAAAAAAAAAAAAAAACCAGTAGGTATAAGGTAGGCCTTCTCCAGAAGGAAATGGGAAACCTGGTTAACTTGGACAAAGAGAAGGCTGAGGTTCTCAATGACTTTTATGCCTCAGCTTTTGATGGCAAGTGCTCTACCCATGCCATCCAAGTCAGGAAAGGCAAATGCAGGAACTGGGAGAATGAAGACTCTAAGCCCACTGTAGGAGAGGATCTGGTTTGAGATCATCTAAGAAACCTGAATGTGCACTAGTCCATGGGACCTGATGAAATTAATATGCGGATCTTGAGAGAGTTGGCAGAGGAGACTGCTAAGCCACCATTTTTGAAAAATTGTGGCAGTCAGGTGAAGTCCATAATGGCTGGAAAAAGGAAAAATAACCCCATTTTTAGAAAGGGGAAAGTGGAAGATCTGGAGAAATACAGACCAGTCAGTCTCACCTCTGTGCCAGGCAAGATCATGGAGCAGTTCATAGTCTCCATTTTCCTGGAAACTATGCTAAGGCACATGGAAAACAGAGGTGATTAGTAAAACATGGCTTTACAAAGGGGAAATATGCCTAAAAAATTTGGTGACCTTCTATGACAGGGCTACAGCATTGCTGGATAGGAGAAGAGCAATTGACAGGGTCTACCTGGACTTATGCAAACTGTTTGACATTGTCCTGCATGACATCCACGCCTCTAAGTTGAAGAAACATGGATTTGATGGATGGACAACTCGGTGGTTAAAGAACTCGCTGGATGGCCACATGCAAAGAGAGTTGCAGTAAGAGCTCATTGTCCATATGGAGACCAGTGACGAGCAGTGTCCCTCAGGGGTCAGTACTGGGGCAGATACTGTTCAACATCTCTGTCAGTGACACCGACAGTGGGATCGAGGGCACCCTCAACAAGTTTGCTGACCATACCGAGTTGTCCAGGGCAGCTGACAGGCTTGAGAGGTCAACCGATGCATCCCTCATGAAGTTCAGCAAAGCGAAGTGCAAGGTCCTATATCTGGGTTGTGGCATTCCCAGGCACACCTACAGGGTAGGCAGAGAAGTGAATGCGAGCAGCCCTGTGGAGAAGGACTTGGGGGGTGATGGTTGATGAAAAACTCAACATGAGCCAGCAGTGGGCACTCACAGCCCAGAAAGTGAACCATGTCCTGGGCTGCATCAAAAGGAGCGTGGCCAGGAGGTCGAAGGCAGTGATTCTCCCCCTCTGCTCTGCTGTAGTGAGACCCCATCTGTAGTACTGCACCCAGTTCTGGTGCCTCCAACATAAAAAGGGCATTGAACTGTTGGAGCAAGTCCAGAGGAGGGCCACCAAGTTGATAAGAGGACTGGAGCACCTCTCCTATGAGGATAGGCTGACAAAGTTGGGGCTGGAGAAGAGAAGGTTGCGTGGAGACCTCATAGCAGCCTTCCAGTGTCTGAGGGGGGCCTACAGGGAAGCTGGAAAGGGACTCTTCATGACAGGACAAGGAGCAATGGGTACAAATTGAAAGAGGGGAAATTTAGTTTAGGCATTAGGAGGAAGCTTTTTCCTGTGAGGGCAGTGAGACACTGTAACAGGTTGCCCGGGGAGGCTGTAGGTGCCTCAACTCAGGCAGTTTTCAAAGCCAGATTGGATAAGGTCTTGAGCAACCTGGTCTAGCGGGAGGTGTCCCTGCCCATGGCAGGCAGTGCTGGCACTACATGATCTTTAAAGTCTCTTCCAACCCCTTAACATTCTATGATGCTATGATATAATAAGATCTCAGATCAGAAAATACCTGGAAAATAGAGTGTTTGCAGTGGTGGTGGCCATTCTGCTTCTCTGCTGGTGATGTGTTCCCATAGCAGAAGAGCTTAGCCAGGGTAAAGGCACCAGAAAGAGATCCTGAAAAAGCTCTTTGCAGACAGTGTAGACATAGCACACACAAGACAGAGATCAGACATAGAAATAGTAGAGGAACAGGGTCGCAGCATCGTGAATTTGCCACACAGAGAAATGTCTTCAGTAGCAGCACACCCTGTCTCCAGTATCTGCTCATGCACATCCCCACACTGGGTACCATTTTTGCACTTTTGCAGGCAGAGACTGTTCCTCTAACAAAGGCTGATTCATCAAAACCATGTCTCAGAAGGGCAATTTGAAAAGTCATATATTCACTAAACTAGAAAACATATTTCAATGTATCATCCACTGCTCAAAACAGAGGAAAAAACACTTCAAAACAAAGTTTTGTGATCAAATGTTTCCACTAATTAAAAAGGCATAAAGTTTAGGACAGTGAAAGTTCTTGACAAGAAACCCAATTTTGAGTATGAGAGTCTTAGAGACAGCAGGAGTAGTCTTCCAAATCAGTAAAACTGGTCAGCAATTAGGTATCTGACAAGATACTGAGCATTTTTTAAAAATCCTTATAAAATAATGGATATTAATAAAACAAAACACCAGGCAGGAACTTTTTTTTTTCAGGCTAACCTGTGGTTTCATTTCACTATTGCTTTCTTGAACTAATTGCAGAATCCATCATCACATAACTTGCTTTCATTTCCTTATATCAGCATGTTTTTCCTTGCCCCAAGTGAAACAGGATATCCATATTTCAGAATTTCTGCCCTACTTTTTGCAATACCATTCTTTGGATGAGGTAAGAGCAAAATACTTAGCAAATCCCACTGTGGTTAAAGGAAATTTGCAATAGAATACTATTGCAAATAGAATAAAGCTTTTGTTGATCTACAAGATTGTCTAATGTGGGACACTTCCTACTTCCCCTTACTTTGATGTCATCTGTTTAAGAGAAGAACAGCAGAAATAATAACTATATTTTACTGTTTATTTTCCTACTTTGCCATGACACTGACTTTCACTGAGAGGAGATTTAAAGAGCACATGAATCAACTGGAGTGACTTTAGACAAACTACCCTACTGCCAACCATGCAAAGAGAAGGATCTGTCTTGACCCTATTAATGGTGTATAGTGATTTTCTTTTTTAAAACAATTTCTGACAGTTCACTCCATTGTCAATGGTAACAAAAATTTGCTAAAAGTCATGATGAGAGACTGAAAAATAAACTGATTTTGCTGAAGAGATTTTTTTCAATTATATTTAACATGCTATGTAAAGAACAGTATACATAATAATTTCATAAAAATTTGCTCTCCAAAATTTTAGTTTTACTTTGGAATGAAAGGAGTCACCAAAATAGAACTATAGGGTCTGTTTGCTCTAGGAAAATATGTAATGATGAGAAGTAACCAGGGAAGTAAAGATTGACGCTGCAAAGTGAAAGTTGAGCAACTATGACTTCTTGAGCTAGATTGCTTCTGCTTTTACAATTTTCAGTTTCTCAGATTTTCAGCTTCACTAGCTGGTTAACTTTTGGGCATCAGCTCTTGCAAACCCTGTCTCAGAGTCATCCAAGAGATCCTCCACTAAATGGGGAGAATCTCAGCCAACCTGTTCCACAGGGTTAAGGTAGGAAATGAGAAAAAAAAAATAGGATGTATTTGAACAAAAATATCAGCTTTTCCATATTCATTAAAAAAAAAAAAAAAAAGAAAACCAATATCACTGGGTTGTTTTTTTTTTTTAAAAAAAAGGGCTCTTAGCTGTTTTTAAAGCATTATCTTTACTTGAAAAGGGGTTTTGATCCAAGTGAAATCATATGAGTTTGAGCCCTCTAACAAGTATTTTATAGAGATGCTATCAAGGTTCATCCTCATCATGACCATGTCTAATCTCCACAGTGAATATTACATACCACTGAGATAAGTGGGATAGAAATATATTAGCAGGCCTGGGTGAAGCAGGATCCTCCTGAGTTTATACATTGTGAGGTCTTTACTTCCAGGAACATAAGCTGTTTTCTCCAGGGGATTCTCACTTCATCCTTAGTCCAGCATGAGTGCTGCTGAGGTGAGGGGACAGCTGCTCAGCACTCTCACTGTTTGTTTAACAACTGATCCCTCTCTCATCTATCACCATCTGTGTCTTTCCTGAGGTTTTCTGTATCTGGAATGCTGGAGAGGTGCTAACTGCAACAGAATTTGTACCACAGCCTTCTAAAACCTCAAAAATATTAATTTATCTGAGGAAAATTATTGCATTGATATCATTCCCATGTGAAACTGAAGTCAAAGAGCTTTTCCTGAGGCTTTACACAGACTGGACTAAAAAATAGGAATATTTTTCATAAAATGTTTAAGTGTTTCATTCGCTAAAGTTGCCTCATTTGTGAAATGAAATGTTTTCAAGACAGCTTCAGATATGCAAATAAATTAATGGCAGAAGAATCAGGTCTTCCTCCCTTCTGATAATGTCTGCATTCCTTCAGATATCAGAGTTTCTTCATGAAGGTGCTGAGTGCTACAATGACTTTGGTTCTAGGTATCTGGAAAATGAAAACCACTACTATGGGTTTAGCTTCTAAAGCCTGGTGGTTATCAGTGGCCTACAAGGACTTCTTAGACAAGACACTGCCAGTGGTTCACCTTCTTTACTACAGAAGGTGACAAAAGAACCATGACTAAATCCTTCCTCAGTGGTGATAACTTCCAGGAAAAACCACCAAGGAAATAGTGTCTTTGAGGATTTGTATGAATTAATGTGTCTTTGCAAGTTCTTCACAATAAGTTCTTTCATTTATTTTTTATTTTGAACTAAACATGTCTCTCAGGATTAGGCTTGAAGTTCGACTGGGAGGATGGTCATTTTGAACACCTTCATTTTATGTCCTAAACCTTGGAGAGCAGCTGCTGTATCCTTAATATGTAGTGTATAATTGGTACCTAAATGATTATAAAATACTTCAGGGAAGATGCTGCTTTAAAATGCTGAAAGGACTAAGCCTAAACAAGGAGATATGGGCCAAAAAAAAAAAAAAGAAAAAAAAAAAGATCTTTTTCAACATTGTTTCATTGTTTTCAAAAGGGTCAAGACCACGCTGCAGAAACAAATCAACCCTTGGGGACCTCTCTTCCAGAGAAGGTGGTTACAGTACAAGGAAGCTTTCAAACAACGTTCCTTCAGACTTCATTCCAAGTCTGCTTCTTCCTTTTTACGTATGATTTCCAGAAGTGAATAAAGCCCTGAGGAGAAATAAAGCTAATTGTTTTTACGTGCCCCCCTCCACGTTCACCTACTTGTGTCAACTGAGAGTCATTCTGCTGACGCACCTCTCATCAGCCAGCTCTACAGTATAGTGGTGGCTCTCCTGCCCTCATTTTGCTTTCACTCTCCACTTGGCAGAGGTTCATGTGTGGGATTTCACAGGGTAATCTGCCAACTTTGTAATGAGAGATGTGTCCAACTACAATTGGCTGCTTTCAGTTTTTAAGGACTAAAATAACATTATTTGAAGCTTCAGACAAATACCAGGAAGGAAAAAAAAACCTCTGCTGTTGATTTACTGGAACACACTATCTCGAGACTTGAATGGAGGGAATTTAAAAGGAACAAATTGCATGGATTGCACAAGCTATAAATTTTACAATTTGATGAACAAGCCCAATAACGCGTGCCCTAATGTGAGAACGTAGGTAACAAGCACCACAATTCCCATCTGTCATGTCTGTCTTAAACTGATCTCTGCGTAACTTCCCTCATTAACTAGCTACTACATTTTTTCAAAAAACAGCTGAATTTGTCCCTCCTTCTCTATTGTTTCCAAAATAATTTCTTTAGTACAGCTAGTCTAGTAAGATTTTTAGGGATTAAACTCAAAATCATTACAATATACCTAAACTGGCTATCAATATTATACATATCCTGACAAGCACACAAAACCTTAATCAAAATACAAACTGCAGGTTGCATTTCTTATATACAGTGTCGTATCTCCTTAACACAGTATATCAGCCAGGGTGTCTTATTCAAGAGTCCCCACAGGATTTTTGCAGGTGCTGGAGCAGAAAGAAGAACAACAGTTCTATTAAACAGTGAATCTAATACTGCACTACAAATGAAGAATTTGCACAAAGACTAAGTGCCAATCGTGTGCTTCTTGCTCAGCAAAATTTGCAGCCAGAGAATTCCCAAGATATTAAAGCAAATTTATAGAATAAAGACTCTTTCTAAAAACTTGCTAGGCAGGTTTTGTAGCAATATCGTGCTAGGTAAGAGAGTAAAAATAACTCATAAGTATCTTAAGGTAAGAAAAATGTTTCAAACGCTTTGGCCAACCGTGAGTTCTGCTATTTAAAGAGAACTCTGGAAATGTTCTTTATTCTTAGTACTTCTTAGTCAGTTATCACTCAGCAGCCAGAGAGGACCTTGTGTAAGTTTGATAAATAGAATCTTTCCTGGCATAAGACTGCTGATTAGCTGTTAGAAAGGTAGTAGGAGTTCATTTTGCTATTTTTAAAACTCTCCTCTTTTGATCCCAAAGTCCCACGCCATTCCTAAGAAATGTAAAGTATTCTGAAAGACTGATACATTTCTTTTTTTAAAAAGTTTTCCTCCAAGTTGTTTTCCACTGCCAAAAAAATGAGTAATTTTTCAAGTGAAGTAGTTCATTTGGGGATAATTGGGTTTGCATTGTATCAGAGACAATTTCATGTTCCTTGTACTCCAGATGGTCCTAAAACGCTATCTAATATAACTCTGGTACAGCTATAAAACTCAGCACCTTGCAAATGCTTTGGAATTTCCCCAAACTGGGGCTGTATCCCCATGCCTTTCATCTACTGCTGCCTTCTACAGCCTTCTCCCCTCACCCCAGCCCCATTGCCATCACCTTCCCCAGCTTCCCATGCCCTTCTCTCAGAGCAGGGGCCTTGCAGAGTCCATAGGCAGAAGATGCGGGAGTATCTCATGGCTGTCCTCCAGAAAATTTGCCTGCTTTCCCAGGAGATATAGGACAAGCAAGACATTCTGGGGAAAATACACATTTGCTGGGGAAACCAAAACTGAGCTGCTTGCAAGGATCATTTGCCCAGTTCTGTAGCAGAGGAATAAGTTAAACGTGGGGAGGCCATACATGAAGACAGATGCTGGTCTCGTCAGCCTTTCTTCATGGCAATCTTCCACAAGCACTTTAGTCATCAGTGCATTTACTATCCCTTTATTTTGTCCATGAAATTTAATACAAAATACTGTTAGTACCAAAGATCAACTGCAAATTCCAAGAAAAGGAATATTGTCATCTGCTTCTCCATTCCCTGCCCGATGCAAAGACTACATACAGTATTGAAAATCCGTTCTAGCAGCAGATTTTTAAACCCTAAGATACAGGGCAAGGGTCAGACCTTAACACCAACAAAATAAGTTTTATATTTTAGATAGCTGTATCCTGCTATATCTAAGCTTTTGAACTAGTCATGGCAATACTGAGTATAAGATAAGTACTCAATTAACTCCCCAGATTTCTAGGAAAGTTTCGCACTTTCTGCTGCATCTCATGCTAGCATGAATGTTCTGCCAGAAGATGCTCGAGAGAGCTACTTCGCCATGCAATTACTTCAGTCATGACATTTACTGCAAAAATCACTGGTATGGGTTCCTGGTGGAATCCTTTTGCTACTGCCTTCAGCTTCCAGTAACTTCCATTCCTAGAGCCTAAAAGGCAAAGAACTGGAAGGTTTTTGCCCTTGTTAAGTAGAGGTCTAAGGAGGTCAGTCTGGTCTTCTCCTGGCCTGCCCACAGATTAGTGTGAACATGTAGGTTCTCAGCCCTTTAGTTTCCCTGCAAAAAGTGCTGAACTCCTCTTTCAGAACACACAGCATACTTGTAGCTAATACTGTATTCCATGTTATAAATGTGCTTTGTTCTATCAACATTACTTTTTCCACAGTCAACCCAAGAGTGATACTTGTACTATTTTATCTCATAGTAATGGAATAGTTTGGCAACTCACCAACTGTTGATGGGTTTTGCTTTTTTCCTTCTAAACAGAGGAGATATTTTCCAAAAGCCATGGAGTCTGGTCGGGAGTTTTGCCAAAGAAATGAATGAGTCAGGCTTTTAACAATTAGTACATGCAGATCTCCTCAAAACACATTATCTGTTCCTAGGAAATATCTGTCTTCACAGCCTGACACAGCCAGTACGGTTGGAGCGGAACAGCTGTTAGCGTGAGAATCACAGTGAACAACAGGTAGCTCAGTGCACAATGTGATGTCACTGTTACATCAATATTCAGAGAAATAAAAGAAAAAATAAAAATAGAGTCAAAGAGCTGTATTATTCAGTCTAATTACAAGTTAAAATCCAGAGTCCAGAGAAAGGCAAGCTGGTGAAGGGTCTAGTGGGTAAGTCCTATGAGGAGCAGCTGAGAGATCTGTGGTTGTTTAGCTTGGAAAAGACGAGGCTCAGGAGAGACCTTATCACTCTCTACAACTACCAGAAAGGAGACTGTAGCCAGGTGAGAGTCAGCCTCCACTCCCAGCAACTAGTGATAAGACAAGAGGACACAGTCTCAAGCTGTGCCAGGGGAGGTTTAGGTTAGACATTAGGAAGAAGTTCTTCAAAGAAAGGGTGATTAGACATTGGAATGTACTGCCCAGGGAGGTGGTGGAGTCACCGTCTCTGGAGGTGTTAAAGAAAGACTGGATGTGGCACTTAGTACTATGGTCTTGTTGACATGGTGGTGTTGGGTCACAGGTTGGACTCAATGATCTCAGAGGTCTTCCAATCCTATTGATTCTGTGATTCACACACTCATATTTCCCCAGCTGTCAATACTGTCCAGTGGGATACAGCCCAGGGAAATGTAGTAAGTCAGAGAGAAAGATCACAACATCCACTGGCCCAGTAAACCCTTGGTGAACAAAGAGAGATTTTTTGCTGCAATTTGATTCTGCCCCACAAAGGTTGGAAAAAAGTGCACAAGGAAAGGGACTAAGGTAACACCCTTGAGCTTTATTAGGGAGAATTTTTTTTTCCCTATAACTGAGACTGAGATGTGATAAGGACACTGGGAACGCTTGGTAACCTTCCAAGGCCCTGTGATGCCTTGGTGCATGACTTGCTCCACTAAAACTCTGGTGGAGCAATTTTTTCACTTCTTAACTGCTCAAAGAAATAGCCATATGCCTTCTGTATGCCAACTAGTCAGCTATCTTAATGTCTGCTACACTGATTAGAAATATCTGAGTATAATTTCTTGTAGAGAAATACCATAACACATTCAGAAGTGGAAAGACTTGCTTGTTGGGGGGCAGTCCAGTGACCAAGTAACATAATGCTTCTGCTACACCATCATTTCCAGCAAATTATTCAAAGGCACAATTTCCAATAGAGTGGAATAAGAAAGTCTTTCCTAAGAGGGTGACTCCAAAATAATTTAGGGGGCCATTGAAAACATGGTTTCTGAAGAGTAGGATTGACTGAATAAGGTACCAGAACTGAAGTCCAGATTGCCAGAGTTGTGCTCTTTGACATAATTAATTTAATACAAGATCTTGACTCCTATGGGTCAGTTACCACTTAAGGTTACCATCTTAAGGACACTGAAACATAGTCCCCATCACTACTGAAAAACAAACAAAGCAGTCAAACAGGGAGACATGGCAAGAGTAAACAGCTTTCAGAACATTGCAGAAAAAGGTCATCCTATTTCAGAGGGGATATTGGTTTATGTAGGGGCTTTATAATTTCAATTATATTAACCTAAATATTATAAAAGCCTTAGTGACCAGCTCCTTTCCTCCAGCATACTGCTGGGAAGTTGCAGTGCTTAGAGTCTGTGATCTCACTGATTCCAAGGAAATCCAGCAAAAGCATCAACAGCCAAAGAGATGGCAGTGAGCCAGGCCAGTTTTACTGAGAAATTCCTCCTGCAGGGATATGCAGAGCTGTCAAAACCTTCCATGAATTTTACTGAGAACTGGAGGAGTTTCACACCACTTCCCAGTGCTGGGGCACCTTCCCTTCTCTTCCTAGAATATGCTTTACTGAATTTATTTTTCAATTAACCCTTTTTGTTGAACAATAGGAAATTTTTCTCTGTGAGAATTATCCATAAGAACAGGAATGTTAATGTTTCACCAGCAAAGATCAGCAGTGTGACACAAGGTCAGCCAGTGTTAAAAATAGGCACTCCTGGATGTACAAGGAAATTAGGAAAGATAACAGTTTCAGGGGAAAGATGAATAAATTGAAAAACTTTTCTAGTGAAAGGCCCAAAGCCCCAAAACTAGCCTGAAAAGCTGTGGTTACATAGTGTGGTACATGGTAAGGAAATAAGAGCGAAGCTGGAAGAAATGATACTGGGATAAAGCAGTCAGCCACACTCAGGAGAAACAGCCATGTTCCACATCTTCCAGACAAACTCAAAACACTTGAAGGGTCTTGTCCAGTTTTGCCTGGTGTCTATAACTCTATGACATTGCAGCAAAAATAAATATTATTAAAAACAAAATAAAAGAAAGATAAGACTTGCAGTGACAGACTTCTGAATACACAACTGTAGAGAGGAATGTAATGGTCCTTGAGAGCTAAATATTTTTCAGTTGTAACTCCTGTAACTTTTTTCAGACAGTGCCATCTGCATTTCTCTTCTAGCCTGCAAGACCTGGAAGTTTATTAAAACCCCACTAGTTTGAGATAAAGTCTATGTTACCAGGGAAAATTCATAAAGAACAGTATCTTTTAAAAGCTGTTGGGAACCAGTGTGGTTTGTAGCAAACCCTGAAGCTGGAAGAATGGAGAACAGCATTTAGTGCTATGACAAAACATCTACCACAGTCCTCATGGACACATGTTTAAACTACAAACACCTGTTCGTCAACTATAACAGAGTTCTGATGATGCTGAGAAAAACCTGCTATGTACTAACAATGTGCTCTGCTCTTTTTCTTTTTAGAGCTGTCTGGGCTCCCTCTTAGCCTATGCTACTAGGGCAAAATCTGCATATTTGCATTAAGCAGATTAAGCATCAAGGTTATGGTTATTCCTTTAAGAAGCCTTGGTCATTGAAACATCATCTCCAGAAAAATGGCAGCAAATTACCCTTGGGTTCAGGTTCATTGCATTTTATGATTAACCTCCAGGCCTAAGGTTTTCTTACTACTACTTCTAATGTTAGACACAGGAATTTAAGTTGTCACACGGTTTGAATTATCAGGAAAGACACTTGCATGCAAAATACCAGTGAAATACTTTTGATTATGTATATAATTGGTAATGTAGGCATTTGAAATAGCGTTTGGCCTCAGGATTTTCATGTGGGCTTTGACACTAAATGTGTGTCATCGGACAAGACAGCTTGTACTTTCAATTCCAGCCTGTACAATGAAAAGACCAGCTGTAGATAACTTCTAGGAACTACCAGTTTGATTAATTATTGTAATATCTCTACAGCTAGCAGCCACAGAGTAAGCTGGGCATTGCTATTTCTTCACCTATGAGAAGTTCGTCATGGTCTCCTTCACAGAAAAAGGAAGTGGGAGAAGACCCTGCACAATCCTGGAAAGCTTTGACCAACAGCTCTTGCCCCTGCTGTGCTCTCTTGGCATTTTCCCTTTAGTGGGCTTGCTGTTCTACTCTGTAGCCATGGCTCTTCAGAGGCACTGAACATCTTTGGGTGAGTGAGTCATCTTCAAAGATGAAAAAGCAGATCATAGACCTTAGAAAGTTGGGAAGTGATGTAAGTAGATAACATTACCTTTTTTCTCTTCACTGTCTTCCCAGTAAATGCAGTAAGTGCCTCTAGCATTTCAGCCAGCTGTAAGCCTTTTTGGCTTCTCTGTTTCATTCTCAGCAGGTGCCTCTGGTTTCTGGTCAAGGGACAAGCCTTTCCTGTTCACTTTTTACTCTGAAACGAAACAAATCATCTGCAAAGAATTGAGATTGAAACCGTGTCATTCATGTTCAGGGAGACTGAGAAAAGCTTCCTGAAACCTAACAGGATTAGCAGCAGCAGCACTTTCCGCAGACCTACACAAGCTTCTGCAGCAGCAGCACGCTTTGTTGCAACTCTACAGGCTGCCCGGGGGACTTCTGTTAACTTGACACACCTCTTCCAGTGACATCTTACACCAGTTCATTGCTTTGAAGTTGTTGCCTCTTGAAGTTATTGATGGTCAGTCACAAGTGGTTCCTCAGGGCTCCGTGTTGGGGCCAGGCCAGTTTAACATATTTATCAGTGACCTGGATGAGGAGATCAAGTGCACCCTCAGTAAGTTTGCAGATGACACTAAGTTGGAGAGGAGTGTTTATCTGCTGGAGGGTAGGAAGTCTCTGAAGAGGCATCTGGACAGGCCAGATTGATGGACCAAGGCCAACCATATGAGGCTCAACAGGGTGAAGTGCTGAGTCCTCACCTGGGTCGCAACAACCCCACATAGCACTAGAGGCTCAGGGCAGTCTGGAAAGCTGTCCATAGGAAAACTACCTTGGGGTGCTGGCCAAGAGCCAGCTGAACATGGGCCAGCAGAGTGCCCAGGTGGCCAAGAAAATCAGTGGTATCTGGGCTTGTATCAGAAACAGTGTGGCCAACAGGACCAGGGCAGTGATCATCTCCCTCTACTTGGCAGGAACTATCTCCCTCACCTTGAATCCTGTGATCGGTTTTGGGCCCCTCACTACAAGAAAGGCAGGTGCTGGAGTGTGTCCAGAGAAGAGCAACAGAGCGGGTGAAGGGACTGGAGTGCATGTCCTGTGAGGAGCGGCTGAGGGAGCTGCAGTTGTTTAGCCTGGAGAGGCTCAGTGGGGACCTTATCGCTTCCTACGACTACCTGAAAGAAGGGTGTAGCCAGGTAGGTGTTGGTCTCTTCTCCCGAGTAACAAGTGATAGGACAACAGGAAATGGCCTCAAGTTGCAGAGTTGCAAGAGGTTTAAACTGGATGTTAGGAAATATTTCTTCACCAAAAGGGTTGTGAGGCATTGAAACAGGCTGCCCAGGGAAGTGGTTGAGTCACCATCCCTGGAGGTATTTAAAAGACGTGTAGATGTGGCACCTGGGGACATGGTTTAGTGGTGGACTTGGTAGTGCTCGGTTAGCTGATGATGATATCTTTTCCAACCTAAATGATTCTACAGTTCTCTGATGCTCTGACATCCAATGTTTGTCAAGGGTGGTCTAATGTCAAAAAAAATTTAAAAAATACAATCTGTTTCTTCTTCTGCTAATATTTAGAATATTTGGAAATTTCACAATTGCCAAATTTCATTTACATTTCCCCCACCTTCCTGGCCGGCTAGCCTTATTGCAGACCTCAGATAGAGTAGATTCAGCTCACATTCAGATATCCATTCATCCTAATCTGTTTGTAGCAGTGTTGTGACAGCTGTTCCTTGTGTCAGGACTGACCAGCTGTAGAGAGCAGGGGGATATGACAAAAGAGACATTGTAATGCTGGCTTTGTACAGAGGAAATTAAAGATTATGTTTCAAGAGCAGCTAAATTGTGACAGCATACGAATGCTTATTTTTCCCTAGGATTTCCCGCTTGTACTGCTCTGCATTTTTTAAACTTTTAATCAAGCCCTGGCCATAAGTCTCTAACTGAAAGCAACTTTGCTTTTCCCTTCCTGTGTCAGAAATGACAACACCTTCGACAAACACAGGCCTCCAGTCTGCAGTGTTTGGCCAAGTTGTGGTTCCTTCTTGTGCCTGATGCATGCTGATGTCCTGCAGCATTATCTGTGTTATCTTATTACAGGCAAGCTCTCAGATTTCACTGGATAGGCTTTTCAAAAAAATCTTATCCAAAAAAAAAAAAAAAAAACCCTGACACTTTGCTCTCTGAAACACGTGATAAATTGAAAAACAAATCACTGGCCCATATTGGCACCTGGTTTATTAAAAGCAGGATTTGAACCCCATGGTTTACTTTTGAGCCCAACCTGCTTCAGCACACATTGTTTGCTATCGCTGAAATTAGGTGCCTCTAGCTCTGTGACTTTGAAGGTCGGTGTGCTCCTCAGTGACCCAAGTGAGGTCAGCCCAGAGATGTTGAGTCCAAAAGGTTTCCAAACACTTAAGTGAGAAAACACAGCTCAGGACCCAGATTCCTGTCCTGGCTTGGTTGGGGCTGGGCTGCAGGCTCCAGAAAGCTGATCCACTGATGCCAAGAGTGATTGAACATGTGACAGTGTGTGGAAACCAGCTGTGCAAGATGTTGCAACATACAGTAAGAGCAGCAAAGGCAGCAGAAGTACCACAGGCATTGTTCTACCACAGCAGTTTGTGCCAAAGAAAATCTCCACAAAGAACATTTACAGACATCTTCAGCAGAGGTTGCTTAATAAGATGGATAGTAAATGGGATAACTGGAGATTCCCTAAGGCAGATGGGGTTATTCTCATGCCCCACAGATAAGGCTGGGTGTGAGCACTAGCCAGGAAAAAGGGGGAAGTGATATAAAATAGAGGAAGATCCACTTTTTCCATGACCCAGACACTTTCCCTAGGGCAGAAGAGAGCAGAAATCAGGAGCAGGTTTGCTCTTAGAGAAGGGATTAGTCACCAGGAGAAAATGCCTTGTCATACGTACCGTGACTCAGCAGAAAACATTAGTTCTGTGGAAGCAGCTGGAGGACTCAGAACACAGCTGTGAGTCAGGAAAATCTGGGCTTTGGACTGCTGCCTTCACCTTCCTTCCTGCCTTCATTTAACAATCTGAGCATTTAGGAATAAGGCAATCGCTTATAAAGAGATACCTCATGTTGTCTTGTGTAGCAGGGATGGATGTAGATTCCACAGCAGGATTGGAAGTAGAGATGACATTATTTCTCTTTTTGTGAAGTGCTTTTTGGCATGGATCTTTCTATGGCAGTTCCTGTGGCATGGTCCTAAGCCCATAGATGAGCCCTCTAACATATACAGTAGTTTAAATTCATGGTAGCGCAGACCTGGATCACCAGCTTTTACACAAGGAAAAAGAAATGAGAGGAAGAAAATCCCCTTTCACAGTATCCCTAT
Source organism: Empidonax traillii (assembly GCF_003031625.1). Classification (NCBI taxonomy): domain Eukaryota; kingdom Metazoa; phylum Chordata; class Aves; order Passeriformes; family Tyrannidae; genus Empidonax; species Empidonax traillii. The sequence goes on from NW_020955210.1 coordinate 273,874, forward strand.
ACTCTGTGGTATTTTTAGGGGAAGATCCCTCCAAAAAGATGACATACCTTCTAAAAAGTCATGCCTTAGCTTTTCTGAGAACTAGAGCAATGGCACTGGAGCAATGGAATGTGTTTCCAAGATGCTTGCCTAATTTGATCTTTCACCTCATGGAGTCAAAAAAGAGATAGGAATAAGACTTATCCTCAAGACATTGTGAGGATAGGATGCTTTCCAAATGTTCTGTCCTGTGTGATTCACCTAAGTGGTGCTGCAGAGCAATTAATGGTACCTAAGTACTGTCATGTAACATCAAACAGTGAAAACAAAAACATTCTGTAGGTCCATTTTAAGGGTTTAGGGAAAATTACCATTTCCTTAAAGATGAGCAGGACAGGCTAAAAGTCAGAAAAAACCCTTTAACTCATAGTACAGAATCACAGAATCAATAGGGTTGGAAAAGACCTCTGAGATCATCAAGTCCAACCCATGGCCCAACACCATTGTATCAACCAAACCATGGCTCTAAGTGCCACATCCAGTCTCTTCTTAAACATCTCCAGGGATGGGGACTCCCCCACCTCCCTTCCAATGTCTGATCACTCTCTGTGTAAAGAATTTCTTTCTAATGTCTAACCTAAACCTCCCCTGGCACAGCTTAAGACTGTGCCCTCTTGTCCTACTGCTGGTTGCCTGGGAGAAGAGACTGACCCCCACCTCTGTCCAAGCTCCTTTCAGGTAGTTGTAGAGAGTGCTAAAGTCCCCACCGAGCCTCTTCTTCTCCAGGCTAAACAGCCTCAGCTCCCTCAGCCGCTCCTCATAGTGCCTTTGCTCCCTGGACACGGCCGAACATCGCTGCTGATGGGAAGTAGAGAATAATCCTTATTTTCTGCTTCGCTTGTGAGAGCACAAACTTTCACATTTTGCTTTAGGAAACTGCCTCATCTTAACCCATGAGTCACTTTCCATCTTACTGTCTGTCCCCTGTCTGGCTGGGGAGTGATAGAGCTGCTTGGTGGGCACTGGGCATCCAGCCAAGATCAACACACTACAATCAGTCATGGTGAACAATCACTTTCCCTGTTGCTGTTTTTTCTTTTAAGCCTTGTTGCTCAGCATTCTGACATTTCCTCAAATTAAAACGGGCAATTCTGGTGGGTTTTTCTCCCAAAATTTCTGCTGACAAACAGTGGCGATGTGTTAGAACACCCTGTTGGTGTTGGGCCACTGACTGATGATGAGCCAAAAAACTGGCTGCAGGAACCGTCAACAGTCCTTACCGGTGAAATTACAAGAGTGAGTTAAATTCAACTTTGCAACAATTAGGCATGCATGCATATTCACAGATGTGGCTAAGGCAGACTTCTGGCTCAGACCCTGGTTTCTGATCTGCCTGAGCAACACAGTTTCCAACCAGGACTGCCAGAGGTCATACAAGGACCACCGTGACTTCACTGGAGTCTCTCCTGGGTATAGCTGTGCACGCAAGCTCAAAGCTGTATGTGTCTTCTGCTCTCATGAGTCTGCTCTGAAAAGTAGCCCTTTCCTCAGCGCTAATTAAAACAGAGGTTATAGCTTACCATATGTTAAGGAAGGATCTATGCCAAAACTAAAAGACAGCAATAATCCCTCCAGTCCCACATTGCTTATTCCCATCCCTGTTCATCTTCTTCCCCCTCTCTTTTGCCTCCTCAGCAGCACAGACATGAACCAGATCTGGAAACTGTTTCATCTGAAATCCATACCTCACCATGTATTTCTGTTTGTTGGTTGATTTTTGTTAGGATGAACACACATCAAAATTCAGTCTAAGAAAAAACTCAATAGACTATTCACCAGTCTACTGACTCATTTGCATTGCCTGTGAGTCAATTTGCTTTTGTCCAAAGGTGTCACACTGCTCCCCAAAACTTCAAAGCAAACTGCAAGAAAATAACAAGAAAACAAAAACCTCTCAAACAATTCTTCACAGACTTTTGTTTATTAGGTAGTTTGAAATTCGTGTCCCTGTGTAGTTCCTAATGACTGTCACCCAAGGCTGGTGTATGTCGTATATCATCATAGGCTCACTGATGCAAGTGACTACTCATAAACCCTGAAAAACATGACAGATTGGAAGAAAATACTGACAAACCATTTCAGAGGCTTCTGGGGGATGACATGGAGCTGAGGTTATACCAGTTGTCCCAAATAGCTCTAGTCTTTCATTTCACAGTTTGATGTGAGGGTCAAATCTTTACGTCTCCCCTACACATGACAGCAGTGCCCAAAGAAGGAGTTTGGTCCAGTGGGAGAAGGACACTGGCAAAAGGGCACAACAGCACAGCAGCAAGTCAAAATGCTCAGGTGTAAAAAGGACACATCATAGTGAGTTTAGGCTCCCAGCCAGCTCCTGGTCTTGCCCAGAGGGTAGATCACTCACACTCACTCACCACCTCATCTATGAGGGTTGTGAGGTTGTGCCAAGGTGAGTGCTCTGAGGAGACCAGGGCTCTTACTGCCAGGACCACCACAGCCTGGGTGTCAGTGTGGAGAAGAGCAAAGGGAACACCTTGACTTCAGAAATCCAATCAAGAGCAGTTTTAACAACCATGGGAGATGGTCCCACTGCTGTAACTTATGCTTTTGAAAATCGCTTCCCACTAGATTACTAATTCCCAAACACACTAGGAACATTACTGAATGGAGAATCCCAGACTCTCTCACACAGCTGAAGACTCTGAATACAGCCAAGAAAAATTATAGTTTTCTTGAGATATTTTCAATTCTTGAAAGTTACATGACTCTCATTTATCCTTACTGTGTATGAGTTCCATCAATGGCAGAAAGATAAAAGAAATATTTGAGATTTTACAGACAGAAATCCAGCAAAGACTGATGCCAGCAAAGGTGTTTCCTCAGCTGAAGTGGGGCCTGAGGTGTTTACATGTGCTTGACAAGATGTTTAGCTTTGCTGTGACAAAAATGTTCTCTGCATATTTTATTCTGAAATAAAATAGCAGTTCTAACTGTGTTGTATTTTCCTCCTTAGTCAATTTATCTTCAGGGAAAATGACTACAGGCACACTGAGGGCAAGCGTTTGTTTAAGTCTTACTCACTCTAGAGCCTCATGAGCTCCCAGTACTCTATTAAAGAGTTCCAATATGTGTGGTACTGTTATTAAAGCCATAATACTTCAGAGGCCTTAAGGTAGACTGGACTTCCACTAATAATAACACTACTGATAATTATAATAAAGAAGCAATTGCCAAGGCTTGTGTTCACGGAGAGGAGTTTGAATAACAGCCTCGCAGGCTCAAATCCAGTAAAGCAAATGTAGGAAGAAAAAAACATTTATTATATAATTAGCGTCTTGCTCCCTGGGATGTTTGTTTAATGCACGGCATGAGAGTGGCAATACTGCTATTGTATCCTCCTGATAGGATTCATGCTGTGAAACCACCTGCAGTACAGAACAGAAGTGGACAAATGGGATTGGCAAATTGAGTTCCCTTCTTTCAGAGGCTGGAAAAGAGAGTAAAAAGGTGGTGAGTTTGTCTGAGGAGGCTGAAGTGGAGAAGGGAAAAAAAAGGTGAGGATCCTTTCATTCTTCCCATCTCTAGGCAGAATATTCCCCCACAGCCCCTTCAGCAGCACCGTGCACCCCGGCTCCCAGGCTGGTGCAGAAGCCTGCACTTCCACTGCCATTTTGTCCAAAGGGATGGGGAGGGTATTTTTTTTTCAATCTTAGAGCAGCAGTAACGAGAGCATTTCCTTATCTAACTTGCATTAGCAGACCAGTATGTTATCTACATCTTCAAATCCAAAGGAGAAGGTGATGAAAATGTTTGTCAAAGCAAGATCAATTCAATGCAGGAACTGAAGAGGATCTTTTTTGCAGAGTGAAGGTCAGAGGGATGTGTTTTCACAAATCTAAGAAAGCACAGGAAATAGTTCCTGTAAACTTGCCTGAAATGACAGTGAAAATGGATGAAAGATAAAGCACTTAAAAATGGGAATACTTACCTTCTTCACTTGCCAAGATCTTCTTTTCTAAAACTACATAAGCAGCCAGGCCAAAATGAAAATAGAGTTTGACTGAATTGTTTGAGGGCATTTTATCTTTTTTTTTTATATATTTATTTCATTTATAAAATAGGCATCAACATATTTATACATATATTTTAATATGTATATATAAAGAATAATAAGCAAAACTTGTTCTCTAAAACCATGCATGTAAAAAAGAAATAAGTTTGTTTCTGTTTTTTCCTTTTTTAGGACTGGGGCCTGGAAATGGTGCTTTCTTTTCTCAGAAGACTTAGAAAGCAATTCACATTCCAAAAGCAGTTACAAGCTACAGATTATCCTGCTTGTTTTTCAAGAGAATATGAAAAATATATTTTTAAATGGCAGAAATAATTTACCAGCACAAACCATTTAATTACCAGACAAGAGCCATAGGCTAGTAACACTATTGTGAAGTCTGTAAAAAGGACCTCGTGAAAAATGAAGCATTACGTGGCTCATTTAGCTTACAGCTGTTCTGCATTCTTATTGAGTGGTATTCTGTGTCAAAGAATGACAGTTTTAATTTCCTTTGCTAGTTCCTCTGTTTAGATCAGTTTGACGCAGATTATCGCTTTTACAAGAACATAGTCCAGCTGGAGGGCAAACATCTCTTCTAATCATTTTTCTTCTTTTTTCTGTTGTTCCTTCACTGTGTGCAGCAGCAGTGCAAAGCCAAGTTGTATAACTTGGATTTATAATAGCTAATTTGTTATTTTTAGACACTCAGGTATAAAATGTAGACACTCAGGTATAAAATTTGGTCCCTAAATTACAGGGCTGTAATTCCAGCTTAGTCTCAAGAAAAGGATTTCATGAGGTAATAAATGAAACAGTGACTGGATTAAGAAGTATCAAGAAAACATTTAAAGCATGGATTCAATTTCAGCGGATCTTAGGCATGTATTTCACCTTCTATGTGCATTTAATTGATGTCTTGAACAATGACTAAATGAAGTAGAATCTTCCCTGACCTTCCCTGATCCTATGGAGTCTGTGCTTACTGTAGCCTATGCTTATTTCACAGGTAATTACATTTAAGCGACTGGTGCATTTGTTACAACACCTGTCAACCAGAAATCGAGACAGCAAAATGTGGAGTGCTTGGCTAAAACAGGCACTATGAACAAACCATGCTATCAGGCCTTAGCCTGCCTTAGCAAGAGGCCTGCTTGCAGGTTGCGGGAAAAGTACTGGCACTGATATCAGGTTGCAAGAATGTAAACTATTGAGATAACGGGAAGGAGCTCTCAGAGAAAGACAATGATTTCATACACACAGACAGCACATGGACAGTGCATATAAACCAGTCATATAGCAACATGTACTAAGTAGCAAGAAGTGTGTTTAACTATTGCAAACCAATTATGCACTTGTAGTTAACCAATAATGTAGTGACATGTATGTGTGTGAGAGTATGAAACAAATGCTATAATACATAATAAACGAGATCTGCCTATTGATCATACTGGTCTGCCTGTAGTTGCTTCATGCCCTCTCGGCCAACAGCAAAATCTGACTCAGGAGTTCCAACACCCATTCAAACTTCCACACCTGGCAGTGCATCCTCAACTGACCTCCTTTCACAAGGGTATTTTGGTAAGGACCCTACTCACTATGTGGTATCTCAGATCAGACTGCCCTGAAAAGGCCCTGTGCAACCAAGTTTCAAACTCTACACTGTTTCCTGCATCCTTGTGCAGGGAGACTGTCCTGCATCCATCATCACTGACAGTCCTGCCCCTGAGAGGAAAAGAAAGGACCAACCTTCCATGGACTGCTAGTGTTGTTCCATCAATGCTAACAAAGACTGACTTCTCCAACGTAAGCATGAGACAACACAATGAAGGATGCATCTGGCACTCAGGGTGATGTAACCATGTCTCAGCTGGGGTGCATCCACCATGCATCCCACATGAGGCTGGTGATGCTGCCAGTGATTGACTCTTCATATAGTTCAGGGACAAAACCTTCCTCTGTCCCTGTGGTCTCCTTCCAAACCAATCACCAGGCACTCCCTGTCCTTTGCTGCCTCCACACACACCAAGTTCAAACCAAACACTTCCCTCTCTCTTTCTCTCCATAGAGGACTGTGTACCAGTCACAACTCTTACCTCTTGAGATGGTGGCACCGGTCTTTTTGCAAGGTAGTGGCCGTCAGGTCCAGCACCATATTCAAGCCCCTGCAGAGGAGTCCTCGGCACCTTGAAGATAATACAACTTTCCTTTCACTGTTTTTTGGGTGTGCTGCAGCAGCACTGCCTTCAAGCTACGTTGCATCCTCCACTAAGACAGAAAAGCTGCAGACAGAGGGCTCAGGAGTGGAGGGCAGCCAGTCCACGTGGAAAAGGTGGATCAGATAAAGGAAGGTCTTTGGGATCCAAAACAGGAGATAAAAATCCCACTGCAGGAGATAGGTGTAAAGACCACTTGCAGCTGAGGGCTCCTAAAGCTGAAAGGAGACATGGGAAGGTGTAGTAGTAAGGATGCATTCAAAAGGTGACCCTCAAAGACCAGAGGGTTCATAAGAGGATGCAGAGCAAATTTTTAGCAACTCAGAGTATCAATCCTACCAACTATAGCTGTGGTGAGAAAGACATCGTGTCCTGACAGGAAACGTGTGCAATATGAAGACATTATCAGAGGCAAATGTCTGCAGCTGATTGGGGTTATTGTGAGACAATTACTGTTTTGACTACAGAGGAAGAGAAAAACTTGAGCATTTAAGAGAAGTGGAAGAAAGCATTTGAGAATTCCTCTTCTGTACAAGCACAGACATGTTTCGTTTTTTGCTTGGCCTCTCCTGAATGTCCAACTGCCAAGCTATCACACTTGTCTGTTGTGACATCCTCGGGTGCCACTCAATGCAACCGAAAGTGCGTGGTGGCTTCCCCAGAATGACGTGTCTTCCTCCTGCATATGCGTCACTGAACTGGGCCTTTGAGTCACTGAGAGATGCCTGCCCATCCACTGTCGTCTGCCCCGGGGAATGAACACGGGGCATTTCCAAACAATTCAAAGTTTTGTTTTTCCTGGAGAGGTTCTTGTTTCATTTCTTGTAACTGTGCCCCTGCCCGTGGCTGTGCTGGGAGAGCAGGGCAGCTGCCATCTCAGCAAGGAACCCTCCCTCGCACACATGTTATGCATGCAGAGCTCACAAGGCAGGCTGAGAGCAGAGACACTGGGGTGTGTGCTGCAGGTGATCTGCATCACGCTAGGCCACCCATGCAGGGAAGACAATTCCCCTGAGAGGCATTAGATTTCAGGGTACCAGCAGGCAGAAAGCAGTGCCCTGGCTCTCAGTGAAATGCTGAAACAGTGCAAAATCAGAGAAAAGCTGCATGTTTTGTGTGTATAGCTGTCCTGCACCTCACAGATGCCAAGACTTCCTTGCCCATACACAGAGATTTGCATGAAGCTTATATTTTGGATACAGAGCTTAGGGCAAGCTGAGCCTTAATATCTCTTTACTATTAGAAACAACAGGTGTATCTCAATTCAAAAATTACCAAAAGCATGGGAAATTTTTCCTTTCAGATACAAACAAATGCAGTGAAGAAGATATAATTTCACATGAAAAAAATCTTTTAAATTACTCAGGTTTTCCCTTGTATGTTTATTTTTTGCCTGCTACTTCAATGTAAAAAAAAAAAGCCATTAAAAATAGATTTTTTTTTGGACATCCAATTTTAATATTTCTATTTAGCTCAGAAAGGTATCAGCCCAGTCCTTGCACATGTATTTATGTGTTAGTAGCATTTCTAATGGACTAAAAGCCAAATTGCCTGAATTTATTTCAGTGGAATGACACTAGAAGAAAACTGAGTTACAAACAAGAAATGGATATTTCCTGCTGGTCTCACGGATGAATGTGCTTGAAGAAATAATTGTCTCCTTCTTCTTGAGATGATCCTACAAAACTAGCGTAGGCTACCTGGAGAAAATGAGGAGTAGGGAGAGAGACCTGAGTTAAAATACTATAGCTGACTCTGCCCAGGCTAATGCTCCATCTTTTTCAAGAACTATAATTCCATGACGCAAAAAGTCATGCAAAAAATCCATGATGCAAAAGTAAAAGTCAGGTCAGTTTTGTTTCACCAATTCATTTCACTTTCTAAATTACTTAGGAGAGGCTGTGCCATTGGACCTGCCAAAGAAATTCGATTGCAGTCTATTTAGGAAATCTGGGCTTCCCCTGACCACGTCTTTCTTCTTCTTCACATTAATTCTCTTTTGATTCTTTACTTTCCCCCCCAGTCCTTTTCTATATCCTAATACTGCCTCTCATCATCTTTTTTGTTTCATTACTCAGCCATTCTCAGCTCTCCTGCAAAATAACCTGAATCTTGTGAAAACTATATTGAGGACAAGAGTGATAAAGACAAGCAATAAATAAGTTGCCAAATTCTTCTGTATCAAAAAGTGCTCATTGCTGCTGCTGAGCTGTGAGACCCAAAAGAGATGGCAAGACATGTTCTGACTTGTCACTGCCTGTCTGCCCTGCAAAGTTTTACAACCTGGAAAGAACACTCTAGTCCTCAGGTCTCTTTCCTGCCTAGCACCTACAGGTACAAAACAATCCTGTTGCAAAAGTCTGCCTTAAGAGCATTTTGGGTTTTGAGGACTTTTCCTTTCTTTCCTTTTGCTTCTCACTTTTCTGCTGTGAAAGGAGTCTGGGAACTTTTTTTATTGTAATAGTGCATGGGATCATTCAGGTGGCAGGCACCTCTGGAGGTCATCTAGGCCACTCCCTTACTTAAATTCAAAGGGGGATCAAGTTGCACATAGTCTCATCTGGTCAAGTTTTGCACAGCTCCAAGGATGGAGATTTGGCAGCCTCTGGGCACCACTGCAAAACATTTTTCTGGTTAGAAATTTTGTTCCACGGTTAGAAAGCACCTTCTCATTTGAAGAACACATTTCTATTCACAGGTATGTTAGTCCCATCTGCTCACTGGCATCCTCTCTGGTATTTATACTGTTAATAAGAAGCACTCTTGGTCCCCTCTAAGGTTTTGTTTTACTAGACTAAATACAGCATTCACTTTCAGCTTTCTTTCCAGCACAAAGCCCTCCATCCCTCTGACCACTCTGTGCACCCTTCAGTCTCAGTTCATGTTTGTTTAATGGAACGGTAAAAAGCATGTGCAAAATTTAAATGAAATCCCAATAATCTCTTTGAATCAGGGCAGTAAGCTTCACTCTTTTCTGCTGGATATTCCTCACCTGACCACTTGAAGATCACATTGTCAGCACAGCCACCATATACAACAGGATCCTTCCCTTCCACAGCTCTCTCTACCCAGCATACTTGCTGCCACCACAGCACCCAGCTCATGAATTCCTTCCTCAACATGTACTTACTAGCACTCAGCAGTACTCTCTCCCTTTTAAGCAGCTCTAGGCATACCTAATCCCTGTTTCTCACAGCTCTCTGATTACTGCATCCTACAAGACTCCATGAAAAGGCTTAATTGAGATTCCCAGGAAGGAAATATATGTTTCCTTTAAGCAGGAAACAGCTTCTCATAGAGTCTATTGGTCTGACATAATCTAACTCTGTAAAGTTATGCTTCATTTTATCCTGTTCCACTCCCAACCATTATTTGTCTTCCACTCAGATTTTTTCTGAGCTATGTATACTATGGCAGCCAACCACTGAAGGCTCCTCTCCCCATCTTTTTAATTAAGGGGCCTGGGTTTGCTTTTTCTTTGTATGTGTGTTATTGCCTTTACCTGAGAAGTTTGAAACTAAGAACACTTCCTATCAGAGCTGTGCTTTCATGTGACAGTCCCTCCAAAATTCAGAGGCACATTTTGCCTCACAATAATCCAGGAGTTTTCTGGAACAAAAAAAATATGATATATTTACTGTACTTGGAACAGCATAAGGGCCAGAAAAATTATGAAATGCTTGAGATCCAAAATTACTTATAATTATCCCAAAAGCATGTAACGAGACACAAACAGAGTAATAGTTGGCAGTCTTTTCAAAGCTGTGGAGGTAGGAATTTCTTCAACTATATCTCTGTTGTCAGAGCTAATCTGTTAGGTTATGGGGATCCCAAATGCTGTCATAGCTCTGCAGTTTTGTTCCTGGAGGTACTGGCTGGAAAAACAGTGATGAGGAGAGCTGAAATCATGAATGAGGAGTTAGCTACCAATAGGAGAGATTTCAATTTCCTTCTAATCCCTTTCTTTGCTGAGACATGTCTGGTTATCCCAGTTGTATTATCCTTTTCAACCACAGTTCCCAGCAAGACACTTACCAGCACTGCTTTGACAGTATCTATAGCTAAAATAGTTTTGCAAAATGCACTTTGTTGACCTCCTTTCAATTTTCATGAACACTTCTTGAAGAGGCAAAAATCCCTTGGTACAAGAGGTTTCTTACAAGGAAATATTTTATCCTGAAGTCTGTACGAAATCTAAATGTAGAAATGGATTTCAAAACAAGTTTTAATGTGATACTCCACATTTAAACAGTTTCACTTTCTAAATTCAAATACAGCTGCAAGCGAAATGCCTGATCCTCTGCTCAAAACATACTATAAAAGTCCTACATGTCGAGTGGAAATTCTGCAATTTCATCCTAGAAATTTAAACCAGACTCAACTCTTTCATTTGTTCAGTCCCTTACAAAACCTTTATTAAAAAACTCGAAAATATCACACAAGAAAAAACTTCCACCAACGATTACCTCAACCTTGTGTTGTAGCTCAATGGTAACAACACTAAGCTTAAAAACTACATTTTTTTGGCACTGATATTTAGGCAAAAAATGTTTAGGGGAAAAATGGTATCTGCATCACATGAATTGTCAAAAATTAAATTTATCAGTACTATACACTAACTGTAATGAATCAAATGCAGAAGACTGGAAAATTAGAAGTCAGTAGAGAGAAATGGCACAAACCATGTGATTTGTTATTTGTAATGGAAAAAAACCTGCATTATTTATGTAAAACTGACTATTTACTATGCCTAAACATGGGGCTTTGTACCAGTATATTGCATCGGGTTTTTCTCCTGGTGTTCTCTTGCTCAGTCTGTGAAGCTTTCATTTATTTTCAGGAAACATTTAACATATTCCTGGCTTGTTGCATAAAATTCTGACTGAGAGGAAGGTAACTACATCTGCCAGCCTCGTGCACCGAGAAATGTGTGCTGAAGCTAAAGGCTTCAGACAGCATACCTATAGAAAGCTTTGCCTCAGCAGAGCCCTGGCCCAGCTGACATCCTCATATGTCCCAATGCTGCGTGGGCCCAGCATCACCATCAATGCCAACAGGATTACTCAGAAACACGAGGCTAAGTACCTGTTCGGTGTTCATCCACATCTAACATAACACTGTGAAAGGAGCTGGGGAAATCAACGTTGGAACAGAGACACTTATACAATTAGGAACAATTCCAGACCATGTGAAGTGCCTGAGGCCATCATCTGGCTCCTTTCAGAGCCAAGGGTAAACCTTACATTAGAGACTACCCCTCTGCAAGAGTGTCTCCACTATAGAGTGGAGCATGATTATAGTTGCTGTCTGTCCCACAGCAGGGAGAGGAGCTGATTCTCCCTTGCTCTGAGTCTGTGAAATACCATGTTGAGTTTTCTGCAGCTTTGCTATGAATCAGCTCAAGGAAGCTTGAATCCAAGGAGTGGGATTGTTCTCTCCTCCTGATGGGTGAACCAATTCTGGTATCCCCTTGTTTCTGTTACTGTCAGTGTAGCTGACATACAGCTGACTATACCACAGTGTAGTACACCTCTGTCTACAGTACAGGTATGGGACATAGCTGAAGAAATCATGCTCCTTTTTCACATATTGCATGCAACACCACAAGAAGGAACATCCTAGGCAAAAGTTGATTTTGGGGAAAAAACACATTTGGTGAAACAGAACCTAAGTGCAGGAGAGGGGTTTGGGGTTACAAAAAGTATACATATTAGTAGGGAATTAACAGCAAACTTCAGACATATCCTGAGACATAGCACTGGGGGATTAAAGATTCCTACAGATATCAGGAGGAGTTATTCAGGAGAAGGCTCTTACTGAACAAATTAGAAGTACTGTAACCTTTTTTGCAAATTAAAAAAAAATAATCTTCACACCTTAAAAAGAGTTTCTCCAGGCTATGTCAAGATTACTAGTGCTTAAGGGACTAACTCTAAGGAACAAGTGGCAGAACAGGCAGAGCGACTTTGTCCCTTGGCAAAAAGAAGCGTCTCGCATCAATAGCAAGCAAGGGACTTCAAGTAGATGTCACCTAATATTTGTAGCTAGAAATCCCCTCTTTTCTGATATGATCTAATTTGTTTTCCTCCTTGTGGTATCTCCAAAAATTAGGTCTATATTTACTATGCTAGCCTTGGTTCTGACAGTACTGCTTTTAAAAAAGTTTCCTCAAAGCTTGACAAGAAGGAGCTGAGGCTCAGAAAACAGTGAACAAATTGCACATATAAAATTGTACATTATATAGTAGGACAGATGGTAGAAGCCACTACCCATTTTTTTTGTCTTTCTTTTTACATACAAGACGCTGCCTGTTTCATAATGAATTCAACAGAAATGTTGTCATTGAGTTCACCCTCTTTCAAGTAATTTTACCAAGCCTTTGAGAAAGTTTTAAAACAGCTTTCATCTGTGTGGCATTATTCTTAACCTTCTGAGAAGTAAATATTTTCATTACCCCCCATGACTAGTTCTCTGCAATGATTTACAAATATTTTCTCAATAGGGACACAATAAGGAAGATACCAAAAACCAAACAAAAAGTAATGGAATTCTAGAGAAGTTAAATGAGTCTTCCAGGCATTTTTTTGGTCATCATCAGAAGCCAGGAAAGTCAGTTTTGTTTTACTGACTGTTTGCAGGCTTTTTATTCTGCAGAGGTTCTCAGTAGACCCAAGAGCATTGGGAGTTCTGGTTAAACCAAATGTTCAGACATCAACACTCCTTTTAAAAGCTCTGCTTTCTGGAGGTTAGGAGTCATGAACTTTGCAGCCTAAAGAGTCTTGCAACCCCATCACATTGCTTAGCAGAAAAAATTGTCAGCTGTGGACTTACCTATTCAGATGGCAAAGCATGCAGTGACAATAGTCTGTGATTGCAAAACTCTTCAGCATGACTCTCTTTGCTCTTTCATCAGACAAGAGAAGTCCTGTCAAAATCAGTGGAGTTACAACAGTTTAAAACATGTGCAATGGCTTTCCATGGGCAAGGGGGTAGAGCTGAGCAAAAAGACCACTCAGGGAATAATAATAATAATAATAATATTATGTCCAAAACACTGTCTGGAATTGAAACCAGGTGGGGGAAAAAAAAAGTCCTCATGCATTCAAATTGACTTTAGCTACTAGTTTTGTCTGCTAATAAAAAGTGATGACTACATCAATGTATTAAAACTTTCTCTTTTTTTTTAATCTTTTTTCAAGAGTATGCACTGCTTTGGAGGTGTGAGATGTGCATGTTGAGATGAGGTATAATATTTTTCATGCTCAACACTAAACCACAGTGATTTTTATTATTTGTTACTGATACTGCCCCAGGACTCAGGCATTGCACCTTGATCCTTCATACTGACACAAGTGTTTGGGTAGACAGACCATCACTCAGATCACAGAAGAGATACTAATGAAAACTATTAAATTCCTTTGGTAGAATTTTCCAACTAGATCCCCTCCCCAGTCTGATAGCATGGCTCCAGCACCAGCACTGACACACGTTTTGACACACATGTGGCAAAAAGTGACTCGTGGCGCAAGTCAGACTACAGACTGGCAGGGACACTCTTTCTGGTAGCATCTTTCCCACATTTGTACTCATTTGGTAGTATGTTCCCACTTCCTTTAGAACTTTAAAGTGGATTTGAATAATAAATAAGCCTGGGGGCAGCACACCAATGTTTCCATATCAACTTGTAACAATTGTTGAACCACATGCTAAATGTTACACAGAAAGCAGCAAATTTTACTAAAGAGCCATTTGGCACCTAGGTTAAATGGGAGATTTAGCATGCAGCTGGCAACACTATAGCAGTCTCCATGGAATGTCTTCTATATGACTTCGAAAAAATAGTAGAAAATCCAATTTTAGAAAGTGCTAATTTTACAAAATGTATAAAATATACAACTTCTCACCAGAAATTTTGCATAGACTATTGCAAACACAAAATGAAAATACTGTGAAATGAAACACAAAAGTTTAGTTTATCCTTTCTTAAAAATGCCTGTAATTCTGACCAAGGCCTTTGCTCTCTGTTCATGTTTACCAATGGTTACTGTATTCACAGGGAATAAAGAGAATACACTTTGCTGCCTTCATATAGAGATGTTTTGAAAGTCTAGGCACTTTCAAAGTGTTGACAAGTCCAGACAAGAAGTACCAGAAAAAAGTAGACCATAGAAATTCCATGATCTGAGCACTTGTAAGTAACAATGATGATCAAAGTAAGAGAATCAGGGAGTGACAGTCAATGATGCTGAGCTGAAGTACAAAAGGACATACCCAACAAGTTCCTTCTCCACACCAAAACTGCCATTGTCCCATGTAGCTTCAGGCACAGGGAAGGGCTGGGGGTTGGTTTCGTATCAAAGCAGTTGCAATTGACTGCTTCTGATTTTTATTTTTAACTTTTGGTCTCGCATGTATTTTTAACATCAGCAGAGGAAACAGAGTACATTCTGCATTTTGAGTGAGCGATACTAGGGGACTTTACAAAGAGAAGCACCTGACCAGAGCAGCAGAGATGTGGTGTTCCCCTGCCAGGCGCAGGCAGAGCCCCTGCCAAGGAGAGGGTGTGCTGCATGAGGAGCTCTTGCACCAGCCCATAAGAAACTCCAGGGAGAGGAGCTTTTCCCTCTCAGGAAGCAGGCATCTCTGCCAGGTAGGATCCTTTGCCAGGGAGGGTCTGACACCCAGTCCTCCTGGGTTTCACCATACAGACCAACTCTTCGTTCCAAAAGGCAGTCCATGGAGAAAGTGAGGTCTTTACCCATGCTCAGGCTTAGTCAACAGCTCTGAGGTCAGAGTGCTTCTTGAGAATCACTTTCTATTCCTGCCTAAGGTCCAAATTTCTTGTACTACGTATTTGAGCAAACTTCCCCTGGAATCCCAGTCAATCCACCATGGTGGTACACAGGCTCCTGATCTCCTCTTTGTGACAACAAAGCTTCACTTTAAGAAAAGGGATAGAAAAACATCTTAGCCAAGATTCTTAGGAGTTGGGGGACTTTCCTGTAAAGTAGTAAATCTGAGTTAATAATCCCTTTAAATAGGGAAGGGATATGATTCAACATTTCCCACATCCTGGTTGAGTAATCTAAACAAAAAGCATCAGAACACCTAATTTGCCATCTGAAGGAAAAACCTAGTTGGACCTAGATCACTCAAATCCTCTGGTGATGGGACCAAAGCTTTTACAGCCAACCTGGCCCCCAGGATACTTTTGCTTCAATAACATCAGTGTGGGAAGAGTGAATATTAAAGATCCAGCACAACTTACTAATGCTATTATAATGCGCTATCATGTGATTAGAAAGAGCTCCTGCTATAGTAAGTAGGTTCCTGTTCAAAAATTCAGTTTAGAACAGTAAAGGAGTTTGCTAGAACTCATCCAGAAAGGAAGAAAGACCCCAAACTCCCAATGCTTAAGGCACTGAGCAGTGATATACAGGTTTCTCAACAAGATTGTAAAGCCAAATATATGACCAAAGTGGCAAAAACCACATCAGCTCCACTGTACCCTTGAGCGAGAAGAACTTTTATAAAACCACACAGCACTTACTGCACAAGCATAATGCATTTTGGTTCTCTAGTTACCCATCTGCTTAGACAAAAATTCCAACACATATGAAGTACTATTGAAAAGTTACCTCCCAAAAGGAATGCACTGGAGCCTTGCATATGATTCTGACAAGGGAGTTACTTCTATCGGTGGCCCTGTTAAGCAGTACTACCATGTTACAAATTATGTAAAAGATAGTCCTCCAGCTGGACAGTCTACATATTTCATTGTACTCAGACAGGATATAAATTACAAATACCCACACTCAGCATTACTTCCCTATTCTAATCTCTGAGGTAGAAATAAAACTCCCTGAAGCATGAGAAATACTCTTGCATCATTATGCATACACTGGCAAAAATAACTGCTGATACCACCCAACTTCTGTTCTCAATGCAGAGAGAGACTGGTGCTATCAAGGAAAAAACACAAAAATTTCATGAAGTGACTTGGGTTATGTGCAGGTAATTTACAATGTCACAGAAAGGCAATCACCAGGAAAAGAAATGAGGATGCACGGCTACACGTCAAACCAAGCAAGACAAGTCTGGTAATGAGATTATGGGCAGAAAAACATTGGTCATGAACAAGGGTAAACACATTTAGATCTACAGGTATCTCATTTAGCAATACATGAACTTTTATATAAGAGTTGAATAGATCCCCTGTTTACTGAGCTGAACTAGACTTGGTATGCTTTCATGAGTGTGATTACAGATAAACATTGACACCCCTTCAGTTTCCTTTTGCATTGAGCAAGCTCCTTGGAGGGAGAACCTGCTTTTTGAATGCTTTGTAAAACACAAACTACGTCTAATGTACTATGTTAAAAATGGCAAACAATAAAGATGAATACTTACACCATGCAGTACCTCCCATACACTCAGGCTCCTCACTGTGTTCTCTTTTCAGTTTCTTCATCTTCCCCCATGACTTCCCCTCACTTTTATGCTTTGTCATACAATTTCTTTGAATTTTCATCTTTTATGCTTAGAAAGAGAGCTCAAAGGGAACAAAGAGGTTCCTTGAACACAAGTGGAATTTACAGTCAATTTGTTTTTAAAAGGGGAAAGAGATTTTCTTTAGAAATACAGCCCTACGAAATTCAAAAAACAATACCCATCAAATGGGATCCTTGTCAAAACAGCGTGTTGCCATAGTGGGTAATGCTCACAAATAAGCCAGATAACAGCATGCAGGTTCTGTGAGAGTGTGCTTGTGAAAGACCAAAGGCCATTGGGGTATTTCTAACTCATCCAGTTCTCTGATCTGGTGCCTGATGTAGCCCTATGAAAAGGTACCTACTACAGCACACCCACTGCACTGTGATAGAGATAAAGCAACAGCTACTTTCATTCCATAGGAAAAGTTTGTGGAATTGCCTCCTGATGCCATTTATTGGTGCAGCCACAACAGCAAAGTGTTCCTAGTGCAAATCTAGTTTCACTGGCAAGTGTCACAACATTCCCATTCCAGCATTAAAATGCCTGAAATCATTTTGACTTGAAGATGTGCCTACTTAAATTGGTTTGTAGCATTCAGGTATTCCCCAAGAACAGTTATCTTTATGACCTCTTTCTCCGAGGACTCCCCACCTGTCTGCCTGGAAGTTGACTAGAGAAGACCAGGGCATGATTTCTCTTCTTGAGATTGAGCAAATAAAGCTGAAAACCAGGATGTAATTTAAGGGTAAGCAAACATTTTTCCTTTAGACCTCTGATTTAGCTCAAGGCAAGGAAACCCATGGTATTTGCATATAATACACTTGAGGAAGAAAAACTGTCTTATTACACATCCTAGTCTTGTTTAAAAAATGATGCATGTTTTCCTTAAGGAAAGACAAATTAGCAATCCCCAGAGTTTTTCACCAAAAAGTCCCCAAAGAGCTCTGCAGTTCCCTGGCAAACAACCAACAGAGAACCAAAGAACTTGCAAAGCCACAAAAGCAACAGGTTGTTAGTCAAGTGCTCCAGCAGTCTTTGGTGACATGCAGCTTGTCAAAGCAATATTTGCTTTTGAGAAACATGAACACAGGGTATTACTGACCTGTTCAACCTGTTCACTTCAAATACAGCACAGGGCAGCTTGGTTTAACACTACAAAGAACTCTGACATACTTTACAAGATCTGTAGGAACTCAAGTTCCCTCATTTTAAGCTTTGAGGAATTCAACCAGGGGAACTGGACATCAGCTTTCCAACCTCATTCAAGACATCTGGAAGTTATTTACTCAGCCACTGTCATGATCCCTCTTGAACAGTCTCCTGACAGTTGGCTTTTTTTCCCCACACAAAATCTAACACTCCTATAGAAGAACACTATATTTCCATTTGTATTTCTCTTATTATCCACAATACTATTTTAAGTCCTAATCCCCCAATATGCATCAGTGGTTTGTCTTACTACTGTAGCATAGTGGAGATTATTAGAATGAGAAAGACGGTCAAACCAAACACACAAATCAAAGTGGAACATACTGTAACCCTAGTAATTCTATTTTACTAAAATACCTTATTTTTCTATCTAGGAATGTCATTTATGTAGCTATTTATTTGACTCACAGCATTCAGCAAGCAATGCCTCCTGCTGCTGTGTTTTACCTCGCCCCATGGTAGGGCTTCTTGCAGACATGTGCCTGACAGCCGACAGAAGAGGGGAGACAAGCTTTGACCACGACAGCTCTGCAGTTTGTTGAATTCTTTAGTGGCAGCACCATTTCCATGCTGTTGTCAATCACCTCTTCTGAAAACAGCCTCCTCTGTACAAATCTCCCAAGTTATCAGGAATAAAAGTGGCATGAGCTTGCTCCTGGGCAGATCAATAATTCTAGAAGAAACAGAATCCATTCCAGAACAGGTCAATGATCCTAGAAAACAAGAGATTGACACATGGGATAATTCTGGATTGGCTCCCTGGCTATAAACTCACACTTGACTGTGATCAGGAACAATTTTCATGTGTAGATAGTCTGAGAGATTTTTTACAACATTCAGAACTGGACCCTTTGCTCCTACAGAAATGTACAGTAGTAATTCTCATTTCTCAGACAGAAGAAAAAGTTGGATAAACACTGAGAATTTCTGAAATCACACCTTAGGGAGGTTTTACATGTCAGAATGCAGCCATCTGGTTGATACTATAAATGCCACCTGCACAGGGAAACAAAGTGCAATAGAAATAAAAGGATGCAAGAAAAGTAATCGGCAGCATTACAGAGATGCTATGCAGGAAAGAAATTCCTTGGTATCTAGAAACTACGCCTTTGAGTCTCAGCAATATTACTCATGCATTTCAAGTACCAGGCAGATCTCCTGACCTGTATCTAACTCATGAGCAAGTGCTGTTTGTTCAGGGCTTAATACATTTTGAACAACGTGACTACTGATAAATCAGTGTAACTCAGTGTAGTACAGTGTGGATTAATTGACCTCCTTTAAGCTCTCCACAAACTTTAACCATTATTATAGATAGATCAGCGCAAAGTATTTCTATTATGTACAGGACCAATTAAATAAGTGATTTTCCATAAGAAACTGTCCCCAGCAATAGAAGAAGTATTTTAATGCTGTTGTGTAAATTCCAGTTCCTTCTTCCCTTGAATGCTATGCTTTGTCCTAGATTATCAAATGGAGTTTCTAAGGCATTAATGAGCAACTTCCACTGGAGCATGTAAGTATACTTTGTACTTCTGAAAAGTCACATGGACATTTATATAAAAAAGTAAACAAAACCCCAAAATGAGAAAATAATAACTGAAGGCTTAGAGCCTTTTATATGAGGAACAACAGATGAAACTTGTTTTTATTTCACTCTTAAAATGACAAGACTCAATTACAGAATGCCTGCTGAAAAAAATTTATTAAGGACACACAGCCTTCTACCAAGTTTTGGTCATTTTAAGAGCAGCATTTCCACTTCGGTTAGGTAAAGGAAAAGTTTGACTGTCTGCAGAGAACAGCCTATGAGTCGCCTGGCAGTGGAAGGAAATCCCTCTCTGAGACATGTACATCCGTATGGCTATTGCAAATGGAAAAAGAGGTAGGTAGGAGTTCCTTCCCTGCTGTATCTGCCTCTGGTGGTCGTCAGAAAGCAAATACCAGGCACTGAGCTCATCTGGTCTGGCTGGTTTAATCCTTTTGTATAGTTGCAATAGGATCTCTTGATTGATACTAGTCAAATATAGTATTAGTGGTATGCTTTCTTCCATGCCTAACTCCACAGACCCGGTAAGGGAGAGCTAACATTATAGCAGATACTGTTCTGGCAATATCCCCTCTGCTGTGCTCAGGGACCTGGGCAGAGATGGATTGCTGCTGTTGAAAACTGCTCTCTCACACTTGTGTTCCAGCTCTACTATCTCTCCATTGGGCAAAATTACTGCAGCTCCCTTTCTGTTACTGGCAGAATGAGACTTTAAATAAAAAATAGTAGTAGCCTGCTTCTTTCCTGAGGCTCTCTAACCAAGCTATTTTTAGAAATGAATTATAAGTATCTGTTGTGGTTTTTTTTTAAGGGAGAATCCAAATGAAGACATGCAAGTTCAGTCACTGTATTGTCTATCACCTCTCTTATGCCCCATGTTCTGTTCTCCTCACTCTGCACCCGGGAAAGTTAGCACTTCCCAAAGCAGAATCAGGTCTCACTCTGGTCTTCATTGTGTGAGAAAACAGAACTGATTTCATATTAAAAAAAAAAAAAAAAAGGTCAGTTTGGCCAAAGACATTCCAAAATTTGGTTCAAGACATTCCTAAAGTTCAATGTCAGCATGCCTTGCCCAGTTTGACTCAGTCTGCATTCTACAAGGTTGATCTAAACAGGCACACTTGCCCTGGGTGAAGAGTCCCTGTGAAAGGTTAAAATTCCTGCAACAGTGACCAGGTAGGCCGAAAAAGATAAGGCAGCAGATAACAGGGAACTTCATGGCATTTCCTGCAGCCACCCTCCTGCTGGAGCTGCAGGAGCTGGTTTTGGTCCACTTAAAGTGTATGAACGAGATGTATTTAATCTGCCCATATGTAGTTCACAGGGGAAGAGGGAACTTACAACTTGTACATACCCTGTACCTAAAGAGGGGTGTGTAGTTTCACAAATATATATATCTATATATATTATAAAAATAGCTGACATACAGAGATAAATATACATCCTACAAATTCATAAAACCTTAAACCATACATTTTAAATAAACATTATTAAAACATTAAAATATAAATTTTAAAATGTTGAAATACCAGAAAGTATACAGCATATGTAGTGTATGCATGTAAATAGGTAGGGGAGCATGTATGATTTCCAAGCCTTTCTGTGAGGCTGGAGCTGGCAGGCTCAGAGGCAGCTGGACCGGAGGGAGCTCCAGCTCTGGCCCCGGCCGAGACCCCGCGGGGTCAGGTGAGCCGGCGGTGTGTGCGGGGGGCAGCCCGGCCCTCAAGGAATTACGGAGCAGGATTACTTCATGTTCCCACCAGCCCCGTTTCACAATCCCGCTCTCCAACAGTGTCAAAGCCGGCACGCTCCTTCAAGTACACACACACCCCCTCCCTCTCCGTGTTCTCATGCCGGATTTTCCCAGGCCATGAATAATCTCGAAGCCCCCTCGATAAATACACGTTCAGGGATGCCCGGAGCTCATTCAACCCGCCAGCCTCGCCGACGAGAAGGGGCCGGAGCCGAGAAGCCGCCGCGATGAAGTTCGCCCCGAGCTGTGGCTGCGGCCGTGCCCGCTCCGCCCGCCGCCAGCCCGCGCTGCCGCTGCTGCTGCTGCTGCTGGTGGTGCCTGAGATGCTGTTGCCGCGCTCCGCCGCCGTCCCGCTGCCCGGCGCCGCAGACTCCTCGGGGGAGGCCGAGCCGGAGGAGGCGGCGGCGCGGCGGGAGGCGCTGCCCCTCAGCCTGCGGCTGGCGCAGCTGCTGCGCGACCGGGCGGCTCAGCTGCAGCACGAGGTGGGTACGGGCGGCCCGCGGGCTCGCACCCCGAACACACCCGGCCCGGGATGCGGGGAAGGGGGGGAGAGGGGGGGGGAAAGGAAGCTGCCTCCGGCCAAGGTGCGACCGAAACTTCTTGGTGTCTCTCCCCAGATGTGCGAGAAGTTCACCGTCTGCGAGAACAGCATGGAAATGCTCCTCCAGAACAACCTCAACCTCCCCAGAGTGACAGAGGAAGACGGGTGTCTGCACGCCGGCTTCGATGAGGCAAGGGACTCCTTTCTGGTCTAAACCTGGGTGCCTGGGGCAACTTTTGCCTGCTTAAAAAAACTCTGGAAGTTGACCTAAAGATCTGTGCCGGCTCCAGCTGGCTTTAGCCAGACCTTCACAACGTATAAGCATCATCTGCTAACCTGCACATGATATGTATCATATGCTAACCTGCAATGCTAAGCATTGCGATCAAGGCATTTTGAGCTGTAAGTGACTTTCTTACCTTTCTCTCATTTCAGGATAAATGCTTGAGAAAAATCTCCAGCGGGCTTTATACATTTCAGACATACCTCAAATACGTGCAAGAAACTTTTACTAGTGAAAACCAAAACGTTGAATCACTATCCTATAGCACAGAGCACCTGGCACATACCATAAGGCAGATGGTGAGTTGGTTTTAAATTCACTCTGATAATTGTTATGGCTTAATACTGATGTGCAGTCAGAGATACAAGATGCTATGTGAAGCTGAACATTTCCCACTGAAACAACAGGTGACAGTTCCTTATGCTCAGATCTCATCCCCATGACTAATTTTGAGGTTTTACAAAGTTTTGGTTTCTTTTCTTAAAGAACAACTCTTCTTCCTACTTTCTATTGTTATTTCTAATTTCCAAACCAAGTAAATGCATCAAAAAAGCGCAAATACATTTTTACAATAGTATTGATCTTTAAAACTCTCCAAAACAAACTTTAAAGCCAAGCTGTATGGTATATTGAGATATCTATCAGTAGCTTAAAAATCAAGGAAGATAGCTGCCTATTAAAAAGTACATACTTTGCTTGTAATGATCACGAGAAAAAAAAAAACAACTTTGACAAATACTGTTTTGATTTGGCATACTAAATGCTATTTATTTCTGACAAACATTTTCCATGCTTTGGAGAGCTCTGAAAGATCACATTTCAAAAATTCCCTTATTTCCTGTAGTTCTTGTTCACATTAATAATCCTTAACATGAATATTTCCTTTGTCATCAGGGAACCTATTTGCCCAAGTAAAAGTCATCCACATAAGGACTGCAGAAGTTTTGGGGAATTATTTCCTTCAAGGTGCTTTTTGGCATATGAAAAGGCCATTGTTTGTTTCCCATACATTTCCTAACATATTGATTTATGCACATCATTCTTTAAAGTGAAAGGAGGCTGAACTGCTTTTTTTCCACAGTGTTAGCTGAGAATAATAGCCCCATCATAAGACAGCAACTGACTACTGGCTTCCAACTTGATATAATAGTTTGCAGGAAGTTTTTTTCACAACTGAGGGAGATTAGGGTTTGGTTTGTTTTGAAAATCAGTAGAATTAATGTAATCAAACAGGCAGAATTAAATACAGCAAAACCTGTACTTGTAGAAACTACAGAGTTTTTGAGAAAAAGCCTTGATCTTCAAGTTGGAAGTTTTTCTTTATGAGAGAAAAATCTGCTATTTAAGGCAAGGAGAGCAAAGACAGAATCTGTCACTTGAGGTTAGACAGATCCACCAGTACAGTACCTGTATGGATATTCAGACACAAACTTTTACGGAGTGCAACAAGGAGCTGGGTATACCAGTAATAGGAGATGTGATCAGAATCCACTTCCAAGTAGTTTGGAGACAAGGAATATTTATTTTTATATTTCACACACACACACACACACACACACACACACACACACAAAGATATGCCAGAAGGAGGCTTGCATAATAAAAAAGTTCATAACTACTTTTACTCATCTTGTAGTTGTGCTCCCACACATCAGTGAAAGTTGGCGGCACTCAGTCTCCTCTGTGGCTAAATGCCTGGAAAGCAAGAATTAAGCAACTAAAGTTTGACATCTTTGGAAACTGTTAATCTACTACAAAACGTGAGAGTTTTTACTCCCAATTTCAGCTTATGTGACTCAGGAAGGAGCAGCCAGTACAGGTTAGAACAAAACATGATCATCACCTTCCCACCTCCCCACGGGACTGACAGACAGCGGGAGAGGTGCATTGATCTGCTCAGTGCAGAGCGTTGGACCGCGATGCCAGACATTGCATTCAAACCAGAGCAAACAGTATAGATCAGAGATTCTTACACAGGAATCATAGCAGGCATCAGCATGCCTCAAACCCCCCCACTGAAGCACAGCTGCATAGAAGCACAGCTTCCAGGGAGAACTGTTGCCTGCAGTACAGAAAAGGTGGATATGCAGCTGGTTGGGAACACACAAAGTGATGCTCTCCCACAAGCTCAATTACAATGTTTTAACCAGGATCCCCCCAATATTGTCTTTTTCATAGGTGATCAATCCCGAAGAAGTGATCATCCCAGATGCAGCTGCCCAGGAATCCCTCCGCGCAAAGCTGAAGTCCAGTAAGACCTGGATTGAGAAAATCACCACCCACCTTATCCTCCGAGACTTTACTTCATTTATGGAGAAAACAGTGAGGGCTGTGCGCTATTTGAAAAATACCAGGAGTTTCAGTGCCTAAATGTTTTAGTTCAGGCACAATCCTTTGTTACACATCTGTCATGTGGCAGATGACAGTGTTGTTCTGTTTTAAGAACCAGAAAAAGTAACAGTGGTTTGCATTTATATACATTCCTATTTCCTTCTAGGAAGTTATTTATTGTATTTAAAATATTTATTAGTTTCTAATGTTTCTTATTTATATTTTCAATATTTACAAATAATTTAAGCAAAGGACATATTTTATTTACCTTTATACTGGTACTATTCAGAATACCAACCTATTTAATACGTACTCAACAAAAAAATATTTTCAGAACCCAGAAAAATTGTTGTCTACCTTATGTTTTTAAACTATTTGAAAGATGGTATTTATGACTTATTTATATTTTTAAAACAAATAAAAGCTGATTTAAAAAAAAAAACCCTGTATAACCCGTGTGAACTTTTAATTAGACTAAGGCACTCTAATAAATTCAGTTTTTAATGCCTGCAATTATCAGAATAATCACTTTCAAGAATTTATCTGTGTAATTAGTTCAGTTATCTACATAGCACCTATGTACACATATACAGACAACTTGGTCAACATATAATTCATAAAACTGGATATAAAGGAACCAGATGTACCAAACACGGAACTTAAGAATGAGCACGATAAACTAAAACATTGCTCCTGAGAAACAAAAGAACAATAACTCCACTACACTCAATAAGGAAAAGTCCATAAAACCGTAATTGTTTGGAAGGATCTTCTTACAAGTTTAACAATCTCTTTTAAATAAATAAAATGGTGAGACTTTGACATGAATACTATCTTTTGATTAGTTTTACTGCTGTCATCCAAGGGAATTTTCCAAGTTTGATTAAACATTTCTCCCTCCTCTCCCAAGAAGCAGAAAAAAAACTTAGGTTCTTTCCTTAGGTGATATAAATCAACATATTGCTGCTGAGATGTCAATGACCATGGATGACACAATGCCTTTGTCTTTTATCATTTATATTCCACTAGCATGGACAGGCGACAAACCATGAATGCATATCCTTGAATACTGTAGAGAAAAACAAACAAACAAACAAACCAAAACAAAACCTAAGCTTGAGTATCAAAGTGCTGAAACTTTCCCTAGCTGTATCATTTGCAGCACTGGAGCTGTGCAGGTACCAGATGCACCCAAACTTTGAGGAATTCACAGGCCACACAAGGGATGCAGGCAGCAGAAGTCCCTCGAGCTTTGTCTCTAAAATTAATAGAATATTAATTTCCCTCTCTCTTTCTTCCAGCACAGCAGTGAAGATGAGGAGATGAAAGGCATGCCCTGGAATGTGGAAAAGGATGTCAGTAAATTCTCCTCTTCCTCTGTGCGATCTGATTGTCCACATATGCATTCCACCACTGGGGATGCCAAAACAGTGACAAGTCCACCCACTGTTCACATTTCAGATGCTCTAAACAAACAAAACCACTGCTTTGCCCAATATGGTAAAACTGTCGTCTTAAGTTGTGCAACATCTTGAGAAAGAATGAGGAGACCTCAAGGTGGTCACTTTAAAGATGTTTGTGGTGAATGGTTTTTATCACAGCACATAAGATCCTGCTTTAGCTATCCTGGCATGTGCTAGGAAACATAGGAAAGCCTGGTTTGGCTTTTTCACTGCTTCCTTTCAGAGAGATTTTTTTTCAGTGACCATTTGGCTAGTGATCATTCTGGCCCTTATTATCACAATAACAGCTATGAGACCCAAATGTGGATCCCACACTGGACCTTATTACTATGTGAGAACAGGGAGGAGAAAAAAAAAAAAAAAAAGGCTGACCAAAAAGAAAGGCATTTCCTGGTTTCACCTCTCCCAGTAGAGATCACCGTTAATTACTATGTACACCAGAGCAAAACAAACTTGCACTGATCTCCTTAAAGGCCAGAAAGCACCTATGAATTGAGGTACTGAAATACCTCGCAATTGATAGACAAGCACCCACACCTCCAGCACTCTGCAGCTGGTAGCCACCCCACGTGGTCTGCAACTAGAGTAAAGATCTAAATGCTGCGACATTTTAGGATGTAGAAGATGAGCAAAGATTACCACCTGTTTGGTGGGAAGGCCAACTTTCAAGCCCTTCCTGGAGCAAAGGATATCGCTGGTGCTGCTGCTGAGCTGCCATTATTTTACATGTGGCTCCTCCACAGTCACCTGCAGTTCTCAGAGTACTTCAGTGCAGCAGCTGCTTTGCTGGCCATCACTGCTGTTACAGTGCCAACTCCAGGGACTGCCGCCAGGATAAGCACTGCTTGCTGAAACCAACACTCACTGGCGCTTGTGGCACAGGAAGATTTGCACTGGGGAA
Organism: Empidonax traillii; assembly: GCF_003031625.1. Classification (NCBI taxonomy): domain Eukaryota; kingdom Metazoa; phylum Chordata; class Aves; order Passeriformes; family Tyrannidae; genus Empidonax; species Empidonax traillii. The sequence goes on from NW_020955210.1 coordinate 300,659, forward strand.
TTCAGATGGAAGTCAGAGGAGAACCTAAACATTGTTGATGTTATGGGGCTTCTCAGACAACCCAACTACTCATCCTTTATGCAGTTTCCTGTGCAGGAAGTATTCGTCAACAATCAAAAAACACACATAGGCATTTAGTTTAGTTGGCAGACCACCACAGACACATAAAAAAAACAGAACAAGAGTAAAAACGGGCATTCCTAACTACATTTAGCCATGATGAAATACCCCAACACTTCAATAGAAGAGCGCTCCTCCTAACTGACAGCTAACTCACGGAGTAAGGCAAAAAACCAACCCTAAAAAACAAAACAATGACAAAAAACCCCAAACCAACCCAAACAAAAAAAGACCTGCTAATGATTACCTAAAAAATTAGGAAATCACCCCACAAAAGCAGCATTCTGGCTGCTACTGTACAGGACCAGCTTTGCACTGCAGATCCCTGCTAGCCCTTCCCCTTCCATTGTATCCCTACTCAGTAACCCCATACTGAGATTCTGGAATGCTGAGCAGTTACCAGTTCCCTTCATCCTGATTTTGAAATCCACACGCAGGAAGAAGGTAAAGCTATGTTGAAAAGTATGCATACACTCAACACAAGAAAAAGCCCACAGTGTTAAGAAACAGCGTTAACAATGCTGCCATAACACTAGAATGCTGGACAAGAGAGAAAAAAATCCCAAACAACCAAAACAACAACAACAAATTAAAAAGACAGAATGCAACCTAATATTAAAGTCATCTGTAATACAAAAATACTCTTTTTCCAATTATAGTCTCTGAAGTATCATTTTCCAATTTTTTTTACCATGCTTTTTTCTGTGTAAGAAACTAATAAGAAAAAAAAAGTGAAAACATTTCAGCTTGACCGACTTTCCAGGCTGCAGTACCATCCCCTACCCAGTAAGCTCGTGTACTGCTGTAAACACCAAATTTTGGCAGAAAGAACAACAGCTACTTGAAAGACTGCCCGCATATCTAATACCTTCACAGATTTTATTAACAGATGATGGTAAGTGAGCTTATCAAGACCAAACTGATGCTACAAGAGATGGAAGAGTTAAGCCACCAGTAAAGCACAGGAGCAGGAACACTTTTCTGCAGTAATGAGCCATAAGACTGGCTTAACTTGATGGGAAACTTCCCTTTAAGTTTGCCACTGTTATTTGTGACTAATAATCTTTTCCACGGTCAATTTAAAAGATTAAATGCTTGAAATTTAGGTATGCAGTGGTATATGTCAAAATCACATCCTGATGGTCAAGAGGTGTTGCCAAATATATATATATATATATATATCTACATATACTAGTATAAATGTAACTACAAACTTTGTGATATTGGTGGGAAACTTTCTGTAAACCCTTGCTTCTTGAAAAATAACTAGACAACAATTTCTTTCTCCTTGATACGAGGAAAATCAAAACCCACCCCCTTGCTCCCCAAATATGCAATCTCTGCAGGCTTCAATACTGAAGTACCATTTTCTCCTGAACTCCTAGCAAAATAAACTAATTCCTGTAATCTAAACATATTTAACCAAACCTTGGCATATTTTCAAGACTGATCTTGGCAGTCATTAGAAAACACGCTAAAGACATTTTGCAATCTGAATTTCTATTCAGTGAACAGAATCTAAGAATCTAAGAAGATTCAATCTTTTATAAGAAAACCCATTTTTAAAAAAATTACACATTTTCAGAATCAGAACACTGAGATTTGATTTGCTTTGCCAAAATACCCTTTTCCACTTAGCAGATACCCTTTTAGAAAATACCCTTTTGCACTCAGCAGATAAGCATTCCCTCCATCTCACCCATTCTCTAATCCTGAATTAATATAAGCATAACCAGGCAACAATGCATATAACCCACAAGCTTAACCAAGACATGGCTATTGCATCACACACCATCATGGAAAAGTATTTAGAAATTCCAATTAAATGGTTATTTGTAAAAATTAGATTAGTCATATGACATTTAACAGGATGTGATCTCTACTTCTGTGGTGAAAACTGATGTAATGAGCTTTAATTTCCAAATATCATTAGTATCATCATAGCTTAAATTCCAAGCCTGTAACAAAATATTTCAAAAAATACCCAGGGTAAATGCTTTGGTTTAGCATTTTTTCCTGATAAAAACCAGTATGTTAGATCTCTGTTTCACTTACAATGCAAGAAGACTAGATCTTAAGCAGCACTTTGTCACCTACAGCCATTTTGGAAGGCAAATGTACAAAGCAGCAAAGGACGGGTTTTATACGCCGCCAGAACTGGGGCCTGTTGTGACAAAACTCTGAATGATGCTTTGGTCTGCATTGTTTATGTGTTTAAAAGCTAGAGTTTAAGCTACTAGGAGTTTTGCTCATCAGTTAATTCATGAAAAAAAGGAGATAGCCTCTGTTTTATAACATAACAGTACAGTTACTTTGTACCATCCACGTCTACACCAGGAATTTGTAGCAGATGGAAATACCTGTTTCAAATTTCCTATCACTTAAACTTTGCCTCACAGCTGGCCATCCTTGAAGAGTTGTTAGAGCAAACATGTAGATTCCTTTGTATGTTAACTTCTTAAGAACAAATTTATACTGTAATCCTGATTTGTTTTTTCTCCTTTGTTTAGTGATGACACTACACTGTTTTTTTACCAGGAGATCCACAGGCCAAACACCAAGACCAAGAAAACCACCAAACTTAAGACTCCCTCAGCATCACACACCAAGTACCACAGGAGCCCCACAGGGCTCTGTGGCTCCTCTGATGTACATGCTTTTTTCTCGCTTCTCACTTCACCGTCACCTTTAAAAGTCTTGCCCATTTTTAAAACCCTTTGTTGTTGTTCTGACCTCCTTGTCCTTATTCTCTTTTCAGGACCCTGACTCTCTGCCTACCTTCCTTCCTCCTTGTCTCTTAGCCCATCTTTATCCCCCTTTCCATCGCTTGCTATGCCAATGCCCCAGGGTCACTCCTCAGAGCTGAGCTGGCAGGAGATGCTTTGTTGAAGGGCCTGTCACCACTGAGTGCTAATGAGTTTCTGCCCACCGTGATTACTAAACAGTACCAGTTTGTATCTGATCTTCTGACTTCACCTGAACGGGAGAAGCAGTTTTAAGAAAATACAGGGATGATAAAAAATAAAGAAATTGTTCCTGAATGGTAAAACCACCAGCAGCTGTTGCAGTCCATGTGTCAGCAAACAAGCTATTCAGCTGGCAGGATACTGTATTGCTCCTTACCCACCATAAGCTCTTGGTACTTTGCTGGCATTTCACTCACAGATTGGCTGGAGGAGAAACAGCCCATTCCTTCAGTCCTGAGTTAAGAACAATCCTGTGTTCACAGACACCTTGGAGACCAAACAAAAGTCACTGCTACCTTTGTGTCTTTAACAGGAGGAGGCCAAGAGACAGACCAGCAACTTCTGACAAGGAGAAATGTCTTCCTGATGTGAAAGGACCATGGGCACAGGACTGTGGATCACTCAAGGCAGAGAATGGGGCATTCTTGCATTAAAATCCTCAAGATGCCTTCACTTACAGCAAGTAGGATACTGAGTAGAGTAACCTGCGATCTTCCTAAGACTGGTCCAGATGGAAACATTCCTCTGGTCCCTTGCGCAATTGTTTGTCACCAGGTACAACAGGCTCCAGGGACAGCCTCCCACCTTCGGTATTTCCCTGACACTAAGGCAACCACAAGCACACTCCACTTCCACTCTCAAGGCACAAAGTGCAAAGCCAACCAACCTCTATCTCCAGGTAAGATCAGCTGGACACCTCAAAGTTAGTACAGTCTCCACAGAACACAGCGAGGCATCAATGATTTTATTTCACACATCTAGACTGTAGCCTTGAGCTCAGCTGTGGAATCTCAAGTTACAGTAAACTACACTTTATTCCAACACTGAGTTCATATGTGGTCTTACAGGACTGCATCCCAAACACTGCCACAGAAAAGAATCCATATTTGGCTGTGGAAGCCACTGATTCACTGACAGAGAGACTGATACAGTGAAGCAGGGGAGATCATATTTGTTCTTTACAAAGTACCTCCCATCTTAGAGTAAAACAGAACTTTCTTAAGTTTTACTGGGACAAAGAGAGAAAGGCAAAAATCACAAATTGAAACACCTGGAACAAATAACACCTAACTTAAGTACCCAGCCGACAGCCTTGAAAAACATGAGTGTCCTTCCCTTTTACTCCAGGGACCTGTCCTCTTCTCCCTAGGACCACCAAAATTCCACAGTCTTGCTAAAACTAGCATATTTGCTGAACTTACTTTAGGGAATTAAGATTCTTCATAGGAATCTATTTAATGTACAGCTTCACAGAACACTAATATGCCCTTATAAGCACAGCCAAATTTCGTGAAAATGACAAAAACGGCAAAGTAACTTCAAGACATTAAAAATGAAGAAATCTTTGGAAACACACATTTTTAAACATAAACATTTTTGCTACCTTACAATTAATTACCAAGACTTATGATTAATACTACTTTTTTTTCCTCAGGAAAAAAAAAAAGTGTTTACTCAAGGAGTTTCACTCACTCTTTAATTACAGAAAGCTCACTACACGGACTTAAAATCTGGATATATAAATGAAAAATACTATGTATTGGCATTCAATGTAACTTGAAAGTAGCATGAAAGACTTTTTTTCTGCTCAATTTGAAAACCCATGGGTTCCCACGCTAATGACTTTCCTGAAAGATACTTGCATAGCAGTGAATTTCCAAAAGTTTGCTATCCAACATGCTTAAAGCAAGAACTGCATAAGCAATATTAACCCAATCATTCTATGTCCCCAAAAAATTGAACTGCAACTATTTTTAAGAGACATTTTCGGGATGGGGAGGTCACAGAATCTGGGCTGTGCCTGAAACATCCGGGCTTTTGTAAAACTTTTAATGAAAGAGGTAAGGACACTTCCCTGCTTTGCTTCCTCTTGCCAAATACTACCATTCTTGGAAAGCAGCCAAGCATTCACAGAAAGCAACCACGTGGCGGTTAAGACCCACAAACCACATCCCCAAAATGGTTGACACAGAATAGAAGACATGAAATACACCTCTGCAGGTGTCTGGGTACATCTACCCACTACTGCATTTTGGGTATTGTACACCCTTGTGAAATGCAAAATCTGATGGAGAAATCTGAGTTACTTCATGCTGAATTGAACAGCATTAGTATTGAGTACCTCAGGTTGTTACACCAGATTCAAGAGAAGAAAAATGTTCCTGATCATGATTAAAGCCACTATCAAGTACAAACAGATTATGTCATTACTGCTGTAATTATGATCAGTCAAGAAAAAGGATCAGAATTTGAATTTCTTTCATAATTTAAGATATGAGTGGTTACATTAATTTCAAGTTACCATTAGAAAAGCACTAGAAAAGCTGAAATAGCAAAAGGATATGCAGTCACAAGAAAATGTTCTGTGTTCAGTCCTTGCTCTATTCCCGTCAGCAGACTATTATCATTAGCTATTCCTCTATTTCATAACATTTGATTAAATTATCATGATTAATGGAATTTTAAGAACATGGTGGCTTGCATTAACTCTCATAAATGTTTCCACGTTTTTCCTTCCCAGTTCTTGTCTTTCAATTTAATTTTTTTCTCTTGGCTCATTTCTCATTTTTTTCCAGTCATATCTGCCCTTAAACACAGTAACAGTTTACCGTGGATTTTCATGGCAGATTAAAAACTGAGAAATCCCTTAAACATTTAATTAACGTAAAAATTGTCTGAAAACCTATGGGGATTAAAAAAAAAAAACCACAAAAAAACCACCCAAGCCAAAATGTAGATTACCTTCATTGCAAGCATAATTTGGGGCCAATGAACATTTGTTTCAAAAATCACTGTAGAGATACAAACTAGCCGGCAAAGTTCCAGAGCGGAGAGAGCAAACTACCCAACAGTTTCTATTTAACAGAAACCACACGGTCACCATTTTAGTGCTTGAACTTTGGTGTTAAAAAGGGAGAAAACCAACTGAAGCCAAACCAACAATGGTCCAACGAGTAAGGCTTCAGCATAAAAATGAAGCATATACCTTATCAGTGTTTTCTTATTGTTTTCTTCCTTCAGTTACACATTAATAACTTCCTCTCAGAGTAAGAGCACTATATATGGACACACACAGAGCACTCTTGTTGTGTCCCTCCCCTCCATCCTAAATCCCAGGAAACACAGATAGTATTTAAAGGTAAATTTGCCAGAAAAGTATGCTTTTTACTATCTGACTGTGCTAGTAAAAAACAAATCCGAGGAGGGAAAAAACCCAAACAGGTCAGCACAATAACCAATCGCAGAGGCTTACCAATGCTTGGGGAAGGAATCTTTGAAGAATACTGAAGCATTTAAAACATTAGCTCAGTTTTCTGTTTACTGTGAGGATAAAGAGGAATCTTTACCCACTATATGATCATAAAAGAGATAAATATGGGGCTTGAATATCGCCATATTTTGGAAACAAAAAACCAACAAAGCAGAACCCACACAATGGGCTATCCTCTTGTTATAAAGAAATTACTACACTTATACTTTTTTAAAGACTTAAAAACAACATTTATCGATTCAAATTGTATTTATTTAATTACACTGTAATGTAAATAAGTTAGGTCCATATAAACTCCATTTTGTTATATGTACAACCTATGTCATTAGCAAGCTGATTGTGCCAGCTGGTCTAAGTGTCGGCCTCATCCTCTGGAATGTACGTATCTTCAGACACTCTCTGTTCATCCGCTGGTTCTAGAACAGGACCACCACATCCTTCATCCCCAAAGTAGACTGAAAGTGGAGGGGGGGGAGGGAAATGAAAGTCAGATTTACAGCATGTACTTGTCTTTAAATTGATATTTCTAAAACACAAGCTGAAGGAACAGCCCTATAAATGTACAGGATAAATATTAACCCCCAAAATAATGAAATAATGCCATTATTTCAAAATTTAAGCCTACAGAGAACAAACGTGTGCTCGAGAAAATGAGTGTCTGTAAGCTTCAGATTAGCCCAAACATCTGCTTCTGTTTTCTATGTACATATATTCTAGTATGAAATATACATTTTACACTGTGCAGAGACAGACTCAGCAGATCAAGAAAAAAATCCTCAAACTGCTAGTGAAGCTAAACACAGAAAAACATAGAAACACTGTCAGCAAGCAAACAACTGCAGCAATTTAGTTCTTAAGTCAACTGAAGATTTAATTGAAATTGTAACATGAACTTGACACTTTTTTCCCCACATTGTCTACTGTTTCTACTGAATCACTGAATCCTAAAAATGGGATTTCCATTCACTGTAACTATGTGAAGATAGAAGAGTTAATGTATGGTTTTGCAAAGAATACATTCCAAATTTTTTTAGGAATACCTGGTCCTGCACAGTAATCACAAGTATTTCGAGAAAAATTGAAGAGTCACCCTTTCTTCTTAACTTTATCTAGTTGGACTCATAGAAGCCCCTCAAATACCACTAGAACATAAGCATTACTAATGCCAGGATATGTAGCACTAATAAAAAAGTCCCACAAGAAAAAAACAACATGAGCAAATGCACTTTGCTTCATGACAGTGACTAATATTGAAGGGTATAGCCCTTTATTTCCTGCAGCTTTTATGCAGTGCTAGTACCTCATTTGCAAAGGCCAAAGGATTTAGGTTGTGTTTTAAATTTGTGCTAGAAAGCTGGTAAGTTACTCCTCAGTGCAGAAACTTGGACAAACTAGCTCTACAAAAGGTTGTCAGAAGGGCAGCTGCCACTCAAAAGGTACAAGAAGTTCCATATATAAATAGCCATGCAAGATTAAGAGAAAAGCTCTCCCAAGGAGTAGAGCTTTGTTGACTTGTCATTTGGATTTCTAAAGAAACAAGAACCACAACACTTAAACCAAAGGATGAACACAATATTCACAACTGTTGCTGTGCAGAGAGAACACCCAAACCAGTAACTATCTGCACCGGGTTTGTAAATACATGCGGAACCAATACATACCTCCAGATAGTGGGCTCAGGCATTCCAGGATCTGCACCTCTCTTAAAACCTGAAGTGAAACATACATTACATACATGTATATAAAAATATGCACGTGCAAACTCCTACTTAAATCACTATATAATTACTCCAGCCCATTAAATTGCAATAGGAAAGAAAACTACTGAACAGAGAACTGTGATTATCATGAAGCTGTGCACTAACACGAATAAAAACTGTACATTCTTATCAGGGTTAGGAAGCAGAGAAAATAAATACAAGTGCACTTTTTTTTTAAAGTCTTACCTGCATCTTCACCTGACTTAAAATTCAGAGCCAACTAACTGTGAGATCAAGGAAGTTATCTACCCCAAAGAGCAAGACACAGCTTTACACGCACAAACACACAGATTTTAAACGTTCAGAAAGCAGCCTAGCAAGGCTCTACTGACAGAGACGCCTGTACCTGGTACAAATGAGCACCTTGAGGCCTAACAGGCAACATCCTGCAATGACATCTGATGTAGAACTTAAAAGCAGTTTTTCATTAAAAATTCACTCAATTTAGGATGACAGAATTCTAAATGTTAAACCAATGAAACTTCCAATCTTCTATTTTGACTGGTACTTTTTGAAAAGCTACATAGTACTAAAGCTTGCAAACAAACAAGATGTTTGTCAATCTACTAACACCTAGCAAAATGAAAGTTAATTACAAAGTTCATACTAATGACTCCAATACCAACTGACTAAAGTAAACAAATGCTGGAGAAGCAACTGAAGGTTTAATATATGAAGTATCTTTGTTCCTTGGACTGTAAATTAAAAATCTTGAATGAGAATCACACAATTCAGGCACTGTTCAACCCACACCCTCCTACATGGGCTATCTAGAAGTGGATAATTTATGAAAAGTATATTATTTCCCTTCTTTACAGAAAATAAATAATTTATGTCATCTTGCCTGAAACAGGCCACAAAAGTTAATGGAAAAACTTACATTAACTTCATGGGCATAGGAAAAGAACCTTGCATTATTTGAGACTATCAAACACCCTGATAGAAGCTGTTTGGTTGCCATACTGTCAAGCAACACAGCTTTAAAGTTCATAAAGTTGTATTACGAGTCACACTGTGTGTGTGTGTGTGTGTGTGTGTGTGTGTGTGTGTGTGCTTCTGGCTCCTTTCCCCCCACTCCTATTATTTTTAAATAAGCAAACCAGGTTTAACAAAACTACACTAATCTAATTTATCAACTTAAAACCAGGGCAGCCACTTCAAGGCAAGTTTAAAAAAATACAACAAAAAAACCCCAAATGACCTATAATTGCACATTCACATACCAGGCTCCCTTGTACATCCCCTGAGCATCCCAACCTGAGCTAGAAAGCCTTTCAGAGGAAACTAAAGGCTCAAATTTGCTGAACATTTCCTTGCCTATGTTTAGTTTAGCATCTATTTCTTATACACAGGGATCAATAAAAAAATTTTCCCTGAATCAGTGACAACAACTACTGTGTAGCCTCTTGCCCTTCCTCTGCATCACACCTTCCCTACCAGATTCAAAGGTAATCCCAGTACAGAAGAGGTTCTTTCAATCCTACAGTCTTTGAATGCATGACACCTCCAAATGTTTATGGCAAGCAAAGGTGGCACCTACACATCCCCTTCCCATCTGCTTATACTTAATGTCCTTTCAATACTGCAGACAAATTTATAATAAGGCAATGCAGACATGGAACAGCACACTTTTTTTCTGGAGGTATGAGCCTGAACTACTACAACTTGAGTTTCTCATAGCTACATAGCAAGTTTGTACTAGGCAGGCTGACATTAGTGCAACTGTAAATACACTAAGATGGCTTTATATAACCTGAAGTTCATATAATAAGCATTAAGTATTTAATGTCCTCTGGTGTCACTCAGAACAAAGAGCATCTTTCCCATATCCATAGGTATTGTCTTGAAAGTAAAATCAAAACAAAACTTCAGCAACAGCAAAATTAGGTCACAAAACGCTGCTGAAATTCCCACCCAAAACTTATCAATTTAAATAAGTGATAAACTAAAAATGGAAATGCAATTAAAGTTTAAACCTAATAATGCCAATTAGGATTTTTTAATAGTTTTTGAAGTGACTTCTTTTGCTTGTAGTTTTTGTTAAAGCACTTCTGCAACAGTAGAAGAGACCAACTTTCCCGATTGCTATCTATGAACAATTAAAGCCCTTCAAACTGGACACTGCATTCCCCTCAATCTATCAAAACAAGCTATCAGACTTGACTGTGAACACATGAAGCTAACGACCCTCCTTCATGTCTGTTTTCCATGCAGAGATGCCTGCCTGGTTTAGGTACTTTTCCCAAAAGGCCCAGCTGAGTTTGGGTAGAAAGTAAGCCAGATGAATTGCAGGGATCAGCCTTTCTGGGGCCCCCTGTCATAAAAGAAATGAACAAAAGTGTCAGGCCTATGGCACATTGCCTATCTTAAGTGGGTCAGGCTCTTTAGCAAGGACAGCTGATGGCACACAGCCCTAACTCAGCAGGAGAACTACCACGTGGTAGTGACACCTGCCCAGCCCCATGACAGGAGCAAGTGAAATACATCCTGGGCACCAGGCATGACGTCAAGGCATCCCGTGCACGTTCCACTGCAATTTGGAAACAGAAGTCACATTCTGGGTGGCAGAGAGACCATAATCTGTACATTATGCTGGAAATTCAACCTCAGCCAGAGGCTGACAATCCCCTCAGTGCCATGCACTCCCATCACTTGTCAGATTGTTCCTCCCTGTGCACGGAGCACAGCCTGGACTACGGAAGCAGCTGGTCACTGACACAGGTTAAATCACAGCTCCGTTTGCTGTTTGGCTGCTCCAGTGCGTGCTCTGCCTGCTCCCCTGAGGGGCCCTCCCATCACTCGGCACACACAGCACAGGAACAGCCTCCAGGGAGGAAAAGGAGCAGAAAACTTTTTATTACAGAATCACAGACCTGTTAGGGTTGGAAGAGATCTCTGGAGATCACCTAGTCCAACCTCCTTGCCAAGGTAGGGTCACCTAGCGCACATTACGCAGCAACGTGTTCAGGTGGGGTTTGAATGTCTCCAGAGAGGGAAACTCCATGACCTCCCTGTGCAGCCTTTCCAGTGCTCTGCCACCCTCAACCTAAAAAAGGTCTTCCCTCATGATGAGGTGAAGTTTCTTGCATTTTAGTTTATGGCCATTGCTCCTTGTCTTGTCACCGGGCACTGAAAAGACTTTGGCACCGTCCTCTTGGCACCTGCCTTTGAGACATTTATGTGGATTAATCAGATCCCCTCTCAATCTGCTCTTGTCTAGACTAAACAGGCCCAGCTTCTGCAGTCTCTCCTCGTAAGAGAGATATTTCAGACTCATCATCATTTTCGCGGCCTTCTGCTGGACCCTCTCCAGTAGGTCCTTGTCTTTCCTGTACTGCAGAGCCCAGAACTCCGGCTGTGGCCTCACTGGGGCCGAGTAGAGGAGGAAGATCACCTCCCTCGACCAGCTGGCCACACTCTTCTTCTTTGTAAGGAAAAAAGAAACCCACAACAAAACCACCACCCAGCACGAAGCCTCACCGCCTCGCAGCCCTGCCAAGGGCACCCCCGGCCCTGCCCCTCCGCACATGCGCGGCCATGGCCGCGGGGCCCGGGCGGTCCTGCCCTGCCGGGCCCTTCCTCGCCCCCGCCGCTCCCCGGCGGGCGGCAGCGCCCGGACGGGCCGGGGGGCGGAGAGCGGCGAGCGGAGCCACCCGGCCGCCCTCGCCCCGGCCCCCACTCCGGCCATGGCCGTGTCCACGGCCGCCGAGCGCCCCCCGCGCGGCCCCCGCCGCCCGTCACTGACCGAGGTAGAGCACCACGGGGATGAAGCCCCAGCGGATGGCGAACTGGCCGCCCTTGAAGAGCTGCTGTAACCGCTGCTTGGCCTCCTTGCTGAGCTTCGGCATTCCGGCGGCGGGGCAGAGAGAGGGGGAGGAAGAGGAGGAGCTCAGCCGATCTCGTAACGGCGCCGTGCGCTGGGCGGGACCCATGGCGGGGCTGCGGGGCGGGGACGGGGGACTGCGCTGCCCGGGGAAGGACGAGATGGCAGCGGGGGGGTGTCTGCGCCCCCTGGCCGGCCGCGCCCGCCTGTCATTGCCGCAGGCAGGGGGATCGGGGTCGGGCGGCTGTGACTGGGGTCTGCAAACGCTGTGAGTCTTCTTCGTCCGCCTTTGCTCCCGCAGGAGTCACGTTTGTGTTCCTTCCCCGGAGCTCTCGGGGTGCACGCGCGCGCCGCCTTTGGAGGGTGGGAAGTTCCTTTGGTAAGTGGAGGGTACAGGTGAAGTGACGAGAGAAGTATTTCTGGGTGAAAATGGAAATGCCTCTCCGTGAAGCTCTCCATAAAGCTGTGTCAAGCGGAGGTTTAAGTTGGATATTAGGGAAAGATTCTTGGCCCAGAGGGTGGTTGGGTGTTGGAACCCAACCCCAGGGAAATGGTCACTGCACCAAGCCTGACAGAGTTTAAGTGTTTGGACGATGCTCTCAGGCACATGGTGTCCCATAGTGACTCTTGGTGTCCCATATAGGGCCAGGAGTTGGATTTCGATGATCCTTATTGGTTCCTTCCAGCTCTGGGTGTTTTGTGATCTTCAGTACCAGGCTGCACGATGTGTTCTGTCCATGGAAACACAGAATTCAGGGAATGAAAGCTTGACTAGAAATACAAGGAGAGACCTAATGTCTGAAAACTGCCAGTACAGCACGTTGGCCTTGTCCTTACAACCTCACAGCCCGTATAAGCACTGAGGCACTTCCTTTTTTAACAAATAAATGAGTGGTCTCTGCCAAACACGTGTAGGGCAAGAGGCACATTCATTTGTCAGTAATGGCTTACTCAAATGTCATACACAAAAGAGAACTCAAACTATTGAACCTGCTTTTCTGCAAAGGAAGAGAAGTGGTTGCTGGAGAAACCTATTTTCCAGCAGTTTGTATTAAAGTGGTTTTCCTGGGTAGGTGAGACCAAGTACGATCTGTTTCCACACTGTGGTTACGGTTACAGCTTGTTCTTTCTAAACATACAAAACCAACTGTTCATTACAGCCCACAGCTTGTTAATAATCTCTTATAAAATAGTACAATAAAATAGTCACCCACTGTAGTAGAATTAAACTGGAAAGGTATTTTTCCTTAAACTTCCTGTAATTTTAGTGTAAATGGGATTCAGAAGGTCAAATGTACTAATCAACTGATCCAAAGGGTTAAAAAGCTGTGTCTCCTTTGAGAATTGATTTAACTGTGTCACATGTGACACAGTATAATTTTATTGTGGATGTTCTTGAGAAAGGGTGTTCAACAAAGTGTGCCACATGTACCAGCTCTTTCTCTTCTTCCCTTTGTGCATTGTCAAGGAATAATTTTCAGAGCACAGAAACTTAATAGCTACCATTTCTCATGTCTGCCAATTTGAATGTTTGACTAAAAGCTTATAGGTTATTTCCTTGATTTAACCATAGAAGCCAGGAAATGCATAGCAAGAAAGTTAATATTTCTTTGTCAGCTTTCCTTCAAACAAAATCAGTGCTGTGGCCTATAATAGCACAAGGGTGTGTTTTTGGTATGCAAATAAACCAATGCTGATTCTGTATAGCTACTGGTTTAGATTTACATAGTTTTACGTACTGAGGCTGTGAAAGAATATCTGTAAACTAAGAAAAGTGACTGGAGAACAGCACTTTTTCCATCATAACACACATCCATAGTCTCACACTGTCCAAAGGATCATATTTGTATTAAAAATCCAACCAACCAACCAAACAAAACCACAAAATCCCCACAACAAAACAAAAAACTCCAGAGCATGCAAAGAGTAAATAGTTGTACTGAGTCCAGAAGTTTTCCATGCCTGTTTTTTGGCTCCTGTGGCACCTAGGATGCCAGAGGGTCGAAGAGCTCAGCAGTCCTTTGGTGAACTACTGACTCAGCCAGCCAAAGCCAGAAAGAGAGCAGCAGTTATCCTTCCTACAAGTTTGTGAGACAGTGCTACTCTAATAACTGAGATAATGAAAATTAACCCTTAAAACAAAGATTCCTATAATGGGGCATTAAAAAATTAGCTGTTTTGAAGGGAGAAGTAATACCCAAAGAAATGGATACCAAAAGAAATTGATGGAGGAGGCTTTGCCTGGAGAAGACAGAAGTAAGATGATGTGGGTGTGCTGTGGATATTACTCCATGTTTGTAATGTATTGTGGTAACACTTCCATGAAGGATTTTGATTTTATTTGATCTTTTTCTTATGGCTGATAATGAGGACAAAACCACTTGGAATGGTATATCCATTAAATAAGAACAAAAGCCCCAGTTGCTGGAATGAAAAAGAAAATTAGTAATACCATATGTGTTGAAAGATTTTTGTTACAAAGAATTTCTCTGAATTTCTTTTTGCCTCGTAGTTTCACGTGATCAGCAATAACAATAAAATCAGAAATAAAATTGCAGGGGTTTGAACAGGTACAGCAAGAATGCGAATGCCTGCTGTTTTACTAACTCGATTAGCAGTAATTCCACAAGTGCTGTGTTTTCACAGCAAAAAATACCACTAACACACATTGTAAAATGGCCACGTTTCCATTTTTATGGGTAAATGAGAGAACTGAGATTCTTAGAGACATGACTGAATAACTCTGAGTGTCAGTCTCAAGATCAGGGAAATAATGTCATTTGATCAGATGGCTGTAACATGACTTTTTGGTTTTGAGTGCAAAGGGTACCTTTCAGGTTAAAGAATTTCAGACCTCTAAAGCTTTATCTCAATACACCAGAAAGTAAAGCCATGCGACAGTATGTGCAACTCAGAAGGCTGATGAAGGAGACAAAATGCAGTGACACATTGAAATCTATGAAAAATCACTGTAAACACGACATAGGAAATCCCTGCAGACTTCCATTATGTGCTTACCACTCTCCTGAGATTTTTCTCTTCAATTTACTGACAAGAAACTGCATTAAGTTCATCTTCTTTGGATGAAAGTTTGAGTTTGACTGTTTAGGAGGAACTTAGATTTCAAAGAGTCTGTGGTAGATATTTCAAACTTGAGAATTACACCATAAATCAGTATAAATAACACAAGAACATAAAGAAGAGGTCTTTAATGGATTTCCATTGCAGGCTGAATCTTTACGATGTCAGTAAAAATGGTAGCGTATTATGACTAGGCATTCTGTTTCACTTCATTATTATAATCAAGCTCTCTATTTTTATTGTGCCCTAGTAATCATGTTCCTTCTATTTAATTTTAATATTCCCATTTATTTAGTCTAATAAATCCCAGCTCCTCTGCAGAATCACTGGTCTGGGAAACGTTCCTTGTCATTTCACAAAGACAAGAAGACATATTTTCACAGCATGCTTACAATGCAGAGCTGTAATGCACATAAAAATTTTTCTGTCCAAATTTGAATCTTTTTCACATGAATTTCTGTATCATACTTGTTGGATGTACTCTAGTCACTGTCTGATATGGAATATTTCCAAGAAAAGTGATACTGTCAGATGGTGTGCTGGTTTTGGCAGGGGTAGAGTTAATCTTCTCTAGTGGCTAGTATGGGGCTGTGTTTTGGATTTGTGCTGAACACAGGGCTGATAATAGAGATGTTTTTGTTATTGCTGCTTACACAGAGCCAAGGCCTTTTCTGCTTTTTTGTACTGCCCTGCTGGCAAGAAAGCTGGGGCTGCATGAGAGGTTGGGAGGAGACAGCTGGGATAGGTGACCTGAAGTGACTGAAGGGATATCATGGAATCATGCTCATATGTAAAGTAGAAAGAAGAAGAAGGAAAGGGGGGCACATTTGGAGTCATGGCATTTGTCTTCCCAAGTCACAGTTACACGTGATATGGCCCTGCTCTCCTGGAGATGAATGAACACCTGCCTGCCCATGGGAAGCAGTGAATTTATTCCTTGTTTTGCTTTGCTTGTGTCCACAGCGTTTGCCTTCTCATTAAACTGTCTTTATCTCAACCCACGAGTTTTCCAGCTTTTATCTTCCCAGTCCCACTGGTGGGGGAGTGAGTGAGCAGCTGTGTGGCTGCTGACTAGGGTGAAACCACAACAGATGCTTATCTAGAAAATTAGTAAAATTATCAGAGAGGTAGGAACAAAAAGCAAAGTGTAGTAAGTTTGTATATTCAATACAATAATTGTACAATTTATTTATTTAATAATAAACCAAAACTGAGTGGAGTTGAGTTACAATCATTACTTTTCATTACAGCTTCCGAGGCGAGAGAAGGAACAGCAATCTGAGGTGAGACAGCATTCAAAGAACCTCATCCAGTGCTTTTAGAGACCTCTGAGAAGAACTGTTGATGTACTTAAAAATTGAGTATTACCTGCTGCAAAACTTTACTGTTGTTTGATGCATGACTTTCCCATTCTCCTCATCTTCATTTAATAATGAAAATGAAGTGTTACACTTAAAGATATTGCTACCTTTTGCCACAGGTAGTTTATCTAAAAACAAAACAGTTCTTAAATGCATGTTTTTATGATTGCACTACTTGGCCAAGGATGAAAACAATAATCTGATTCCTTACATACTTGATACGCAAAAATGATGAATGAAAGGATTTTCTGAGGCCAAAACTAACATATATATATTCACTCATTCTCTGGTTTTACATTAAGCTCTTTTTTTAGCATCTGAACAGTGAACATTTCAGTAACTCCATGAGGATTTTCCTCTAAAGATATTTGAATGTAAACCTTTTCTTTGTCAACAGAACTCAGGTAGATTTTTGTTGCTTAAGAATATGTTGTTTTAACAGCACACATCCATAAAGATTTCAAAGGACTTAAAAAATGCTTATTTTAGTCAAATGTTCACTATGATTGAAACAAAATGAGGAAACAGTGAATATATTCTGATTTTCAAAACAGTCTTTGCTTTGTATACTTGCCTTTGTACTAATTCTGACCTTAGTGAATTGCATTATGGTGAAACAACCACGAAACTGAGAATGTAAGTCTTTGCAATCAGTTGGCAGCGTGCAAATGAAATATTTCTCTCTGATACAGAACATAGAATTTGAGATTTGAAAAATAGTAATTGTAAGTCGTAGTCTTCTTTCTCTCTTCTATAACTCTTGTAATAGTCTTTCTTAACATCCAACTAGAAAAAATAAATATGCTGCTGAAACAACTTTTTCTGGCAATGAAGTATTTGAAAACGCAATTGAATGATGTGCAGCATTTGCTTCACTGATTTACAGTAATGCTTTTGGATGCACTTTTTCAGATTTTAC
The DNA here is from genome assembly GCF_003031625.1 of Empidonax traillii. Taxonomy (NCBI): domain Eukaryota; kingdom Metazoa; phylum Chordata; class Aves; order Passeriformes; family Tyrannidae; genus Empidonax; species Empidonax traillii. The sequence continues at coordinate 317,960 of NW_020955210.1, forward strand.
AAGATAAATGCAACAGCAAGAAGTTACTAACAGCGTTGGTTATAAGCAAAGAGAAAACAGGTACTAAAGCAAAAAGAAGAACCTCAAAGTTGTAATATGTCAGGTGGATGTGAAACTTCTGTGTGCATTTTCTGCCAAAAAAATGATTGTTCTGGCTTTTGTGTCAAGTCACTGTTAAATTATGTATAGTTTCAGTTACTGTATATATCTGTAAGTACCCTTTTTTGTTGTTACTTCCAAAACAAGAAGGGTGTTTGTTAAAATTAAGACTTTCTTTTAAAGTATAAATTAAAATTGAATTTAGGATGTCTTTAATTTAAATAGAATTTAAAGCACAGCATAGTCTAGGTTTTTGTATTGTCATTATAATAGTTTTTAACAACTTGTAATAAAAATTATAGAGTTTAGAGCTTAATAGGAAATGTAAAAATATCTGTATTTTCAGATCTTGAATAAAATTTGCCAGTCAACGAAGTAAATGTGTCAGGTATATGTACAAATGGAATAACTCATATCTAAATGTTGAATGAATTAGTTGGGTAAACTGAATGTAGGTATTAATTTATCTTCATTGTTCACTTTGTGTGAATTCACTTCAGAAACTTAAAGAACAGAGCTTTAGTCATATTCCGAAGTCAGCATGGCCTAACCACGACCCACAAGGTGAGGAGCAGTTCACACCTCCTCTGGTCAAGCCCCATCAGAGTGCACTGTCTGAGCTGCCAACTAAAGGTGAGGCTCCAGCAAGAGCTGCCATTCAGAGCTCGGAAACCCAACCAATATGGATAAAAGTATCAGCGTTTATGTCTGTCCTTAGTTTTGCATTTCAGTAGTTCAGATTTCACTGAAAGTTCTTTGGGAACTTCAGCTCATGGAAGATTAGAATCAGTCATTCAGTATTATAATGAAGAGTAATTAAGGCCTTTCCAAGATACCAGAAGGTGATCAAGGAAAGCTCTCTTCTTCCTTTGTAAGTCTAGTCTGGTGCTAGCAGATTAAATGAAGCGCAACTCATGGTTAATGAAGTTTTTACTAATAAAATCTAGTCTCTTAAAATGCTTCCCTTTCATACAAAATTTCTGTCCATACTTTGTCTATTTTAGCATAATCATAACCCATATTTAGCCCAGACAAATGTTTTTAGATTTTATTAATTTCAGTACATTGTCAAGTAGACACACAAGTGTATCTTCTCTTCTCCATATATTGACAGCCTAATTCACGTGCCTGTAAGTTCATCTAAGACTCTTTCCACTAAGGCATAGAAAACAAATGACCTTTCAGGGAAATACCTATAAGCATTTCAATCAATGCTGCTGCTTTTCAGTTAGGATTATTAAAAATCTAAACATTAATCTCCTATAGGTGCAGAACAACAGTCATTTTAGATACTGGTTTCTTTGGAGTCTGATTTAAGAGGGTGATTTGTAGGAGTAAGTACTGGAATGATTAATGAGATTTCAGTAGCTTTTTGCATAGTTTCCTATCTAAAGCAAATAAAATAAAAGTCTACAAACAAACAAAACCCCCAAACCAGTAAGGACAAATTAATTGTGTGCCTTTCACTGCTTCCTGAAAAATCTTACACCCACTCCTAAAAGTTTCATTATGCATGAAAGCTTTTTAAGCAAGAGTTTTAGCAGATGCAGAAGACATTCAAAGAATTTGTGGAAGTTCCTTATGTTCTTCTTTATAAAGTCTGTTAGGCACACTTGGCACAGGCTGAGTCTGACCCTGATTTCCAAGCACATGAACGGCCAAAATGAAATGTCATTTCTTTAATAGTTTTTTTCCCTTTTTTTTTTTAAAGCATATATTAGGCACATATCTGAAGAAACAATATTTTACTCCTTTATTTTAAGTTTAGGTAGCAGTCATGAGAGATTAGATGCTGTTAAATGTAATGAAGCATGAAGATTACAAGATAAATGAACCAGAGGCTTTTCAGCTCGATAGCATCATTCAGCACATAATGATACAGATTTTGTATTTCAGACACAAATGTCACCTTGGGGTTGAAATCATGCTAGATGAATCTGTATGAGCAAGTATAACTTAGATAGTTCCCCACACCCCGATTACCTTTCTCTTTTAAATATAGAAAGGAAAATGAGTCCTCCTGAATTGAGAGATGAGTTATTTGTGTGTAGTATTTGTGATGGAAAATTCTTTCTAAAATTAGCACAGTAATAAATATTCTTCTTCTTTCCTTTCATATTTTAAAGGGACAGGCTGCTTCCAGTCACAGAGTATTAGACTAGCCTGGTCCTGGTCTCTTAGGGAATTAGCATTTGACTAGTACAAAACAGCACTATATATTAAAGTCATAATTGTATCATAGCAAAATATTCTTCTGCAATTTTTCTATTAAATTTCTTTAAAGCCACCTGCAGAATGTTACTTTCCGTGTTGTATATTAGTTCCAGTAACTCTAATATGAATGATATTCTGGTGGGTGGGCTTTTGAAAACCTGAAGGACAGGAATCTGCCAGGGAGTATAGATGGGACTTGTGAAAAGCAAAATTAAAAATCATTTAACTACTATTAAAATATTTTTTTAAATGCTGACTAAAGGTCCAAATTAGTAAATTTTATCAACCTCTATTAATTTAATTCTTCCACTTCATTACAGAAAGACACCATTGATCCAAAATGTATTAACAGTGTTTTGTTAAAGCCAGGAGAGGGCAGACTTGAATTGGAAACTCTTTTTGCTACTTCAGTTACCTGAACTTAAAATACCAGATAGTCCCTTGAGCTCAAAGCTGAACACAATCTCATTGCTTCTCTACTACTCTAATTACACTTGTGCTGGTTAAAAGCTTCTTTGCAGTTGCTGTTTAACAAAATGAGTGTTTTGCGAATGTTTAAATAAAGATGCTAATATGAGAGTGAATCAGTCAGTGGATTAGCAGCTGTGTTTTACTCACCAGGGATAATTCACACTGCTTAATCATTAACCATGTATATTTTTAAATGATTTTTAAAAGCTAGTGAATATCAGTATCCTCATTTTACAGGAGAAGAAATTAAGGAACAGAGTGGTAACTTTGCAGGTTACCCATCTGGGTGACTTACAGAAACAAGAACAAAATCCAGATTTGTGATGCAGAGCTTTGCACACATAAACATTTCTAACTCTTATAAACATTATGGAAATGATTGCTAGCAGCCCAAATCGCTGAGACTGAGGAGCTTACACCAATGAAATAGCAGACAACTGACAGGTTGTAGATCGTGAGAAGAATATTCTCCCCAAGATGTGTGGCAATCAGATCAGATGGCTAAAATTAGTTTTAAGAATAGTATTTTATTATTAAAATGAGTACTTTTGCAGTCTTTCGAAAACCTTTATGGTAGCCTGTTACTGCCTCTTTAACACTATATTCAACATTTATAAGTGCTGTGTGAATGTTTGTAAGAATAAATTATGAAGGAGTCCACTTAGGGTTTCTTAGTGATTTCTCCTTGTACCTTGTGTAATTTTATACCTCACAAAGAGCTGACACCTCCTAATAGTGATAATTTTCCATAATTCCCAAAACCCTGAATATGCAATTATCTCAAAAGGGAAAAGATTAATTTGCTTTTCTGCAGAACATAAAATGTCCTCAAAATAACCACTAATTGAAGGCATTTGTTTACAGACTTATTTTATAGTCAGCCACTGGATCCCTTAGCTCAAGAAGAAGGAAGAAAGATAATGATTCAATTAACTAAAACTGCTGCTTTGAGAAATGTGTTTTCCAGTGTAAAACTTATTTTATTCATCCCTAAATTATACATTGCTGAGACTGTTAACTGTTATTAAGGAGAAATAATCTGAGGTTTTGGGAGCATGGCAGGTTTTTCCTGCTGTAAGCTCCACAGTGATCTTTTCCTATACTAATCCTAGATGGTGTATATTTTTCCTTTGTTTGTACCCAACTTTGCTTTTTATTTGTAATACATGTGTGAAATGTTCAAAAAATTAGTGCTTTAAGAGCTGTTCAGGTATTACTACCTCAGAAACACATCATTGTTACATACAGTTGTATTCGTTTTGCTGAGTAGGTTCCAGCTCAGTTACAGACGGAGTTACAGATAATGCAAAAAAACTGTCCTAGAGCAGCAGCTGTTTCCATAGGCAGATTGGCCAAAAGCCTATATTTCCCAATATTTCTTTACATGGAAACAAAGGGGTAGATGTATGTATTGTCTGAATATGATGAGAACATGATGTTGTTGTGTGCCTGTGACAAAAAATACAATAGTATTTTTTTTGAAAAGTATACTTACTTATGGATTTAAAAAAACCCAGAATATGCCATGTATTATTTGATCAAGATCAGTTATTCTGGTAATGTTCCTTCAGAGATGAGAGTTTTAGTGACAGGGTAAAGATACTTCTACATCTGTGGAATTTAAAGCCTGCTACTGTCAAGATGCCAGGACCCTTAAATGTGTGCTGAAGTGTCCTTCTCTCTTTTAGTGAATCAAAAATGTTTATACTTACTGTCATAAGTAGTAGAAGAATACCAACAATTGCTTCCGTGTTTAGAATTCTGTGGAGTCTGCTACCTGTGAGCAGACTATGCTTAAATTATCTGAAACTACTATTTGCTAACCTCATTCTTGACATACTTCAGCCTCCAACAGCCTGCTGAAACTTCTGTTACACCTTCTGGGAATCTATCTATAGTAATTTCTTTCTCTCCCCACATGGCTCCAAGCCAGAAATATATCCATTTACAGAAATGCTTCTTAACCTTGCTCACACTGGTTTTTTAATTTTTTTTTTTCTTTCTGCTTCTCTGGTTGTTGGATGCTTTTCTAGTAAATTCAGTACTTGCCATGTTTGCTGTGTAATGAACTGGTGGTTACAATGCATTTTCTAAACTACTGTTTGTTTCCCTTCTAGTGCACTGAATAAAATTATTATTATTATTATTATTATTATTATTATTATTATTATTATTATTATTATTATTATTATTATCATTTTATGGGCATCTTACTGTAACATAGGAGTCCTAATCAGTTTTCTGAGAAGGTCATGTTCTTCTTTCTCAGTAGGGCAATAAGGCCCAGTTGACAGAGAAAGCCTTCGGCATTCACAGAGTAACCAGCACTTCTGAAGACTGAAAAAACACTAGGGCACAAACATTCTTCACCAGCTACCTGGCAAGTTCCAGTGTCCCTGTCATGAAGAAACTGGTTTATAAGTGACAGGGAAGATTTGCTTGCCCCATGAATGCTACTGGTATCCAAATTAGCTTGTCTTAATTCTGAAAAACCTGCAGCTCACACACATACGTGCACTGAGTCCTGCTCCGAGTTCCTCAGCACAGGGAGGACATCAGCCTGTTGGAGTGAATTCGCAGGAGGCCACCAAGATGACTGGAGGGATGGAGCACCTCTCCTATGAGAAAAGGCTGAGAGAATTGGGTTTGTTCAGCCTGAAGAAGAGAAGGCTTTGGGTTGACCTAATCGAGGCTTTCCAGTACCTGAAGGGAGCCTGCAAGAAAAATGGAGAGAGACTATTTACAAGGGCATGTAGTGGCAGGACAAAGGGGGATGGATTCAAACTGAAGGAGTAGATTTAGCTTAGATATTAGGAAAAAATTCTTTACTGTGAGGGGTGGTGAGGCACTGGAACAAGTTGCCCAGGGAAGCTGTGGGTGCCCAGTCCCGGGAAGTGTTCAAGGCCAGGCTGGGTGGAGCTCTGAGCAACCTGGTCTAGTGAAAAGTGTCCCTCCTCATGGAATGAGATCATCTTTAAGGTCTCTTTCAACCCAGGCCATGCTGTGACTCTGTGTACATGTGTATAGACATGCATTATATATATATAAACATATTCAGTATAGAACTGTAGGTTTATCAGAATTAATTGAAAATGAGCCAGCTTGGATATCAATACCAACACCATCATTGAGGACACATGTATAGACACATAGAGCAAACCTCAGCTGCAGCTGGAACCTCAGCTTCAAGATTTAGGGTAAAGTACTGCCTCCTGTCCGTGGTAACCTATCACATTGCTGGGCACAAGTGAAAAGATACTAAACCAGGAATTGTTTGGTTTTCTCCTACTAACCATAAATTTAGAGCATTAACTTCATGACATCAGTGAGAGTGCTGTGTTCAAATCCTCCAGCACATGTCATGGGAAATACAGACTATCAGTTTTCCATTTACTATTTTGGCAGGCATAATTTTGTTATTTTTCAAGCTGTTTATATTGGCCACCCCAGTGTTTTAGTTAATTTCACACATATTTCAGCATTTCAAGAAATCTGTGCTTCAGCAGACATGGGGCATGTTGTGTGTGTCCCCCCAGAATTTTAGAGTTTCTTTCACTGAGTATGATATATATTAACATTTACAAGCTTCATTTACATTTCAACAGAGCATTCACCTGTGTCCTGTCAAAGACTCCATGGGGCATTAAATTATATATTTTAGAGAGATTATGAATTCTAATAAAAGGGCATCAGGAATGTCCAAGGCAGGTGTAGAGATCTGTAACAGCAAATATATGGCTGGTATAAATGAAGTGTATATAGAAGTTCATGAAAGCATCAGCAGAAACAGCAGAACAGAGGGTTAAAAGGATGGACTCTTGTTAACACAGAAGACTGTTCCCAGCAGAAAAAATAAGGAATTGTTCTGTTTATGTCAAGGCCAAAGACTGCACTTCAAAAACAGATGACGTGTCAGCAAAAGAACTATCATCCTGACCCCAGCAGGATGGTAACAAGGCTGCAGCATCAGATACGCCTTGCTTTTCCTGTCAGCCTGTCCAGAAACTACGTGTTGAAAACAAGATAAAACAGGCAATGGGCAGCAACCTGGCCTATCATTTATGGAGAACAAAGTAAACAGGATTCTGAAGTGAAAGATGACCATATACCACCTGGTGCCTCGTAAGGGGAATGCAAGTTCTGTCCAGAAACCAGTTTGTTGTCCCTAGTCAAGGGCCTGTAGTGAGGCCTTGGCAGCAGGCATCCCTGTTCCCTTGTGTCAAACTCAAGTGATCCTGGCCAGGCCACTGTTTCGGTCCTCATGAATATACCAGTGTCAGAGAATTAAATTTAGAGGAGAATGAGTGCGAGTGCATAAAGCCAACTTGCTTAAAGATTTTGTAAGTAAATACCTTCTCCCCTTTCAGAAGATCTCACGCTGAACTTTCTCACACTGATTCCTCTCTTATAGCAATTTCCCATTGTTACATGCATAAACAGTCATTCGTGTTGAGAATCATATCCCAGCTCCCCCATAGACAGAGGGACAGAGGTGCTCATGACTTGCTCTAACTCTTGCATTCCTTCCTAGATGTGGCATAATAACGAACTGTATGTCACTTTATCTACCACTATATAGATGATCATTTCCTCCCATTGCTTTTCCAAATGCTTAGTTTGCTCAACCCAAAGGGACTTCGTGCAGCATTTCATGACATGGAATTTAAGCTTCTCTGAGGAAATCCATGCACTACTGGAGTAACATAATCAAAGAATGATAGTTGAGTGGTTGTTGATAAAGAACAAATTACTCCATGGAAAGCCACATGAAAAATAAAGGGTTGGAGAGAAAGTGAAGGAGGAAGGGTGAAAAAGTCTACTTTAGGTTCTAAAACAATAAAAACGAGGAAATAACATGTTGGCCTGATACAATAATGATATGGACTTGGCCAGCATCACAGTATGACTCAAAGTTGGTAGAATGTTTGAATAATGCCTTCCAACACCCCACACTACTCTGGATCCGGAGTGCCAGAGAAGGAGACTTAGAAGGCCTCAGTTACAACAAGGCTGAGCTGTAGCATGTGGAAAAGGAGATTTGGTTCGTGATATCACATATCAACCTCTGTAAATGACAGGATTAGGGCAACTGAACCGCCTTTTGCACTTTCCAGTAAAAATGTGGTGGAGAAATAAATATCCTTGTCCTTGCCTTTTACCATAGTAGCATTAAAAGAACCTACAATATGTGCATCCATTTAGCTGGTCAGCCAGATGTCAGTGAGGCTCAAAGTCCTCATGTTAACTACCACAAGAGCCTTTTCTCAGAGGACTAGTCAGATGTTACCTGGGAGCCGGCTGCATTTGATCTTAGATCACAAAAAAGAGCTTAGATGTTTGCTCTAGCACAATTTTATGTTTATTCTTCAAAATTTAGTTTGGAGTTTTGCAGAAAGTAGGAAGTCTGCTGATAACTCACCAGCCAGTTGGCTTCCGCTGTTCCAAGAGATGACCATGAGCTGGTCTTTCTAAATGTACTGAGAATGTTACACTTGCTAATTTAGCAAGGACTGGTGGTGTGCTCACTGCTGCATAACAGACTCCCTCAACAGATGACAGAAAGGAGGGCAGGTGCTTATAAGGTATTGTTGCTACTTGGAGATCAGTGCCTGGCAATGCTAACCTGGTAAGTGTGAAAGCTTTGAGAAGCTAAGTTTGTGTTCAAACACTCAAATGTTTTATTATTGGCATTCACAAACTGGATTTTCTACCCAAGTAAGATGTCTGAAATCCAGCACAATCTCATAAATGTCTTCTCTGGAGTGCCTCTAGATTTATATAGCTCAAGAGCAGAAATTTGCTCTATATATTCTTCTCTTAAAATTGATGTTACAAGGCTTGCCAAACTTCTGCCTTCATATCTATTTGGCACTCAAATCAAAAAAAAAGGAGCACTGAGAAGGGGGAAAGCCTGGTCTGCTAAGAACTGTATCTGCCAGATAATAAACTATGTATTTCGGGGGAAAATAGTGATGTGCAAAATTATGTTTAAACCCAATTTGCTGCCTCACACAGCTGGACCATTTGTCACCAGGGTAGGTGACCTGAGAGGTACTCTCAGTCATGGTCCACTGGAAGTGCTGAGGACTTCTATGTCCTGATAAACTATGATCCCTCACAGCTTATCACATCAATTTTTGACTTGCCAGTCAAGAAAGGTCACAGCAGCCCAGCACAAGGAATAATCCACTTTCTAGATCATCCTCAAGGATAAAGAGTCTTAATTCAGGCATTACTAAATTACAGAACTGTAAAATTACACTGCTGAAGTTTAATTAAGCTGCGAAAATAACCAAGCACCAGGTACTGGCAGTAGTACAGCCATGCCACAAGCACCCAGTCTCAGTTCTTCACAGGGCTGCAGCATCCATAGTAGGCAGCAAGGCAATAACCAAAAGCTTAAACAAAAAGGTGCATGAGCCACAAATTTAGTAAGCTCTCATCCAGTTGTGTAACAGCTCTGTTTTGAAGACATCATAGAAGCATTTTTACTAAAAAATAAAGAAGCTCATTGGACAAACCCTATCATAGTCCCAAAAAAGACCCATGAACCTGCCTGCATAAGACTCTGGCCCACGCATCACTTGCAAATGAAGTTCGGACTATCAAATCTCCAAGAATATGAGGCACATGCTGAGGAAAAGGCTTGGGATGTTCCTCCAGCTACAGAGGGAAGGGGTGGTCTATCATCTGCTGGTAGGTTCATGTTAAATACAGTGTTGGTTAACTAGCAAGAAATAAATCCTAGGGAAGCGACCAAAAGACAGGCAGCTACAAGAATTATCTTGTGAAGTCAACGTGACAGTGACACAAAAACAGTCACGGGCAGATCTTTGACCATGAGGGCCAGAATTCAGATCCATGCACAGTCCCCTCTGGGAGCTGTCATAGAAGGAGACACCTTCCATCAGACAAGGTTACTCAAAGTCCCATCCAACCTGACAGATTATTTCCTTTTATAAGAAGACACATACCAGTGTTTCTGACACATTTTCCTTGTAAAAGTCCCACTTAGGAACAGACCATTTTGAAATGCTAGTGTTTCTGTGTAAAAGAAGTTCATGCTGCCTTCCAGCCCTGTATAGATGGTGAGTTTTCTTAGATTGCAAGGTCTGCAATTATGGAAAAAATGCCTTGACACTGTAACTATAAAATACCTTTAATTAGTGGGATCAGCTCCCTTCCTCTAGAGGAAGGTTTGCACTACTGTCAGAAACTCTGGTTTGTTCTCACTCACCTCAGGGCAGCTCAGTTTCAGTTAACACAGGGGAAAAGTGAAAAGTCTGATAAACACTGATTGGAGACCATATTACCTGCAAATGTGCAGTCCATCATGCAACAAGGACAAATAAATTCCATTTACCTCAAGCTGTGACACTGTGATGTCTGTGTAGGTTCTCAGTGGTATTAGTGCCATCACGTCTTTTTTACCTGTTCACCTGGGATATTCCATTTCCCTCCTTCACAAGAATCATAAATGGTAGCTGTTCCTTGTGCAGAAGGATTCCTTATGTTTCTGTTCTCTGTCACTGCAACTTACAAGTAAGCCTACAAACAGCTCAATGGAGGCAGCCACCACTAACCCAAGAACAGCTCTCAGGAAGAGCTTGTACCCGTGGAAGCCTGTGAAAGATACATACATTGCAAAATACCATCTGAGTAAAAGGGAAAAAGGGGAATGGTGTTTTTGTTTCTGCCTGACAAAGCAGATCCATACCATAACTGCACAGAAAAATGCAGGAAGTGGGATGTATGAACACTTACATTTTCAACTCAAATGCCAACATTTCTGGGCATGCTGCCCCAAACAGTCTGGTGTTTGAGTAGATATCAGATCTTGGATAGATTTCTGTACTTTCAGAAGTAAAAGTGCCTCTCAGAAATGCCATTCAGCTTGGCCTATTGGAACAGGGAGTCCCAGATTGTTTTTCTGCTCATGCCTTCCTATGCGAGCAAGGTGAAGGGGAGCAACCCAAGGCTCAGTCAAATTAAAGAGGGCTCTTATGCCACAGAAGCAGACATGGCTGATACACCATTTGAGCAGCCACCATACGAATGAAAGATGAGCTCCAGAGATGCTCCAAAACCAGAGTCCCAGCACCAAAGACGTAGCACCAAGCAGAGCAAGCCACTACAGAAATCTCAGAGCTTGTGTGTCGAAAGCTCTGTTTCCATGAGGTTTCTCAGTGCTCGCTTGGAAAAACAAATTTGAAAGCCACTGTCTTGCAAGTAATAATCTGCATGCAAGTGATGTTTATTTATGAAGCCAGGTACCTAAAAAAGGAAGGTTAAGGTAGGGTGAGTAAAAACACAGTCTAAGATGGAGGAGGACATTCTGCTCTCATGGGCATCAAAACCATCACTCTTACTGAATTCAGAAGTCAAGGTGTTTGCTGATAGAAAAGAGAACATCCACCTTCATTCCAGGTAAGTGGAAATATTGTGAAAGGAAGCTGAAGCCTCCCGTGAAGTGCTGTGAACAATTTCAGAAGAGAGCAATACTGTATCTGATCTATTCAAATCAGATCAATTTTGTGCTCTCCTTTTGGAGCAAATTGTTCTGGTTGCAGCTTTCATGAGGAGCAAGTGACATCAAGGGCTCTGGTTGAAAGCATTACTTACCCTTTAATCTTCCTTTAATTTTTTATCCATGTTTTGGAGTCCTCAGTGTTAGTTACTGCAAACATTTAGGCAGATACATAACTCCCTGTTTTCCAGACACAGACGGATAAAAAAAAGTTTAAGCACCATGCCTTCTCCTATAGTTGAAAGTAGCTGGATGCTTTCTCACCTCCAAACAACTAAATGTGGTAAAGACTCAATTCCCCTTTTCAACATGTTTCTCACATTTTTATTAAATTAATAGGGAATAAAAATGATTAAACACATTGTCTACAGTACATGCAATCTAATAAATTGGACTAGCAATGGTTTCCCTAGCATCACAAAACTACACATTCTTTCATCCAATGTCCAATATTGAGCTCCTTGAAGCAGAAAGGATCTCTGTTGGGAAGAGCCTCCCTTTCACTATTAGCCTCATTAGCTTCATTAAGCCACCTTCTCTACCATGCTGTATTTGCCCTTCATATCACATACATACTGTTACATTCAGCTTGATCCTCACAGATGAAAAGTGCTTACACTGGGGAAAGTTAGAGGAATACCTGGCAATATATTCTGGCATATATTCCTTATTATCCTTTTTTAATTGCGGTCACTGTGCCATTATCTCCAGTTTCCAGTGACTGCAGGTTACAGCCTTGGGCATTACTACACCAAACAGCCAGCCTCTGAAACCTAAGGCTTTGTCTTCATTCCCACACTCATTTGTGGTATCTGCACCTACACAGACCAGTCCTCGGGTCTGAAATCCATCAGGAGAGGGGAGGAGAGGACTGATTTCTATGGGACACTAATTTCAAAACCACACTTGGTTTCTAAGTGGTGTTTTAGAGCAGGAACAACTAATTTTGGGAAAAGCAGTCCTTTAGACAATTTCGTATTTTAGTGGACAACCAAAGCTGCTATAGACTCAAAGGAGCCAATTTCCAGATACCTGGGGACATTAAATCAGCTCTACTTAGCTTCAAGAAGTCTACAGAAAAATTGAACTTGGCAACAGCTCCTTTTTCAGTAATTCTGTGCCTGCTCCTACGAGATATTGCTGCCACTTCATCTATTTTATTTTGGTTTTTAAGTCCCAAGAAGGGCAATAAAGCTGGTGAGGGGTGCAGGGCACAAGACTTAGGAGGAGCAGCTGAGGGAGTTTGGGGTGTTTAGCCTGGAGAAAAGGAGGTTGAGGGGGGACCTTATCATTCTCTACAGCAAAGGTGGAAGTCAGTCTCTCAGGTAACAAGTGACAGGACAAGAGTAAATGGCCTCAAGTTGTCTCTGGGGAGGTTTAGATGAGATATTAGAAAATATTTCTTCCTTAAAATGGTTGTCAAACACTGAAACAAGCTGCCCAGGAAAGTGATGGAGTCACCATCCCAGGAGGTCTTTAAAAGATGTGTAGATGTGGCACTTGGGAACATGGTGGGCTTGGCAGTGTTAGATTAATGACTTCATTTAATAATCTTAAAGATCCTTTCCAACCTCAATGATTCTATGATTTTTTATGTCTATTTACAATACATAGCAATAATTTAAAAAATCACAGGCTGATACAACACACTAAATGTATGTTAGATTCTGGTAGGATATATGGCCTAATTCTAATTCCCAGACTTTGAATGACGATTAGTTTCATGCAACACTGAAACCAGTCTCCCCTCTGTAAGGCATTCAGCACAGGGCTAGTAGAGCAGCTTTCAGCTCCATCAGTGTAGTGATCAATAATGTGACATGGTGCTGTTACGCCAGAGCAAGTGACATATGGCCATGTAGCTGCACATTATAATTAACCACTGATTAACAACAGAAAGAGGATAGACCGTTACATTCAATTAACTTGCCTTCCTTTCAGATGACAAGCAGCTGAGTGCTGAACACTTAATATACTTTTTGCAAATTTCCCTCTCTGCAAGTATTATAATTGCTGTAATTAGCACAGATCAACTATGACAGCAAAACTTTCATCTCATCTATACAATGCAGTAGCTTATAAAAAGTTAGGTTTATCTGTTTTATTAATTAGCTAAGCAGTATTTCTCTTTTATCTCACATTCTCATAGAGTTCCATGTAGTTTTTTTCAGATAATTCAGTCAGCTACTACATAACCCTACAGGAAAAGAAAATTTCCCCAAGAAATATGAATTGGGATGAGTGCAATTGACGACAGACATGCACATCTACGAAGAGGTGCAGCGATGTGTGAAAAGTGATGCAGGTGTTTCACATTTGTTGTTGAATGAAGGTTGGTATATTCTCTCATGCTGTTTCCTTTCCCATGGACTGTATTTTAGTCACTTAGCAATTTTAGGCACTTTGAACCTCCTTTTTGACTTTCTTCTGTTTTCCATAAGGTGGCCTGCTGTCATAGGTGCTTGGTGTTTCATTTGACTTGACATTTTGATTTTCCTGTCAGAGTAGAGCAGAGATTAGAAGAGGTGACTGGCAAGGCTAGAGAGGAGTTTATGCTAGCTAGAAACTTGCCCACTGAGCAGATATTGAGAGATTTGAGCAAATGCGGTCAAGTCAGATCACACTTCTGACAGAAGGACCCGTAGAGTGACTTCAGGACTGCAGCCCTGCTGTGCTTCATGTCATCCATCCAGGCAATGAAAGCTGCACAGAAAAAGGTTAATTCAAGTACTTTGTATAGCACAGTCATAATAAAATAAAGCACTGAGAGGCTGCCATTACATTTCCCCAAGGAAATGTTATCTGCTCTGATAACCGAAAGGAGATCAGACACTGACCTCGTGAGTCACCAGATTGTTCTTCTTGGCATAAAGAGTCTATTCAGACCATGGACCGTGGCACGTCAACGAACTTGTGGGGGTCACCGTGGTGCCTGCGGGAGAATGATGCACAGCTCAGGCTGTGCACTGCCCGGGATGCCTGACCTTCCACTGTCATTTCAGAGAAGAAGTGGTGACACTGACCACGGGAACACCACCTTTAGCCTTCGTCCTTGTACTGACTGGCCATGGGGTGGCAATGTCAATCCTCTGGAAAATACTTTCTTACACTTGCTTGCCTCAGCCCCCACTCCTGCTCCTCCCCCTGTGTTATTTCCCTTGTTCTGTCTTTATAGGTAAGGAATCTGTACTCATATTTTAATTTCCTTTGAAATAGTTGAATCCAGCTTTTCATTCTAGCAATAGCTCACCACGAAGACCTTCTAACCCCTTTAGACTGTAGGTTCTCTTCTGCTCCCTCTTCTTTCAGTTCCTTACACTCTTTAAGGGAATTATATGTTCAACACCTCGCAAGATTCCTCCCCTTCTTAAGGTGGCAAATGCCAGAGACCCTGTCCTTCAGCTAAAGTTTCTTTAAGCATATGGCTTTTTGCGTTCCAAAAGGTACACCAGTCGCACATTTCTCGACACCAAAGCATGACAAGAAAATTATCAGTGCTTAAATCTAAGTAGGAGAGTGCAGACAACAGTGCTGCCCACAAACCTTCTTCTAGTCCTGTGTAGGGTTGTTTCAGCATTAAATTTTCTGTATTCATTACTGTGGTAGTTCCAGCACTCAGGTTCCTCTCTAAGAAGGAGGCAGACACAGAGAAGGGGCAGAATGCCATAGCACAAGATCTACTTGATAGGATGATGCCTGCCCTTGCAGTCAGGTGGCAGCCACGGGAGAAGAGGTTTCTTCCAAAAGCTCTCCCTCCTCTGGTAATCTCTCAGCTTTCTGTGTGCTTCATTTTGCACAGTTTCTTCATTCATTCAAAACTGCCCACGGGGACAGGCAGAGGAAGCACACTAGACGTTTTGAACTGCCCTGAAAGCCTCTGCTTTCACCTCCCATTCACCTTTTTTCCCACAGCTCAGTACAAAGTGTGCTTTATACAACATGTTTCTCCTTTCAAGCATGACACAAAACTATCCCTCAGCACTTACTCTGTACACTGCCTACTCTTATTAGAGTAGGAAGGAATAATTACAGGGATTATGAACGTGGTACTGAATGTCAAGGCACATTAGAACTGTTCAATATCTCAAGAACAAACCAAGACTCTTCCAAGGGGCTGCTTTTCTGCCTGAAATTAAATTATGACATCAAGTACCTTATAAGTAGATCTACCTACTAAACTAATTTTCTCTGTGGATTTAAAAAGTTAACAAAATGTGTCAAAATTCCTTGTGCTCCCAAACATCACGGGTTTTTATTGAATACTGCTCCTTGAAAATTGAATATATTGAACAGTGCAAAACCACTCTGCCATTCATAGAGAATAGGGCACAGCTATCATGCTGCAGTATGCATCACATATGCCAGGCTTTATAATAAAAATGGGTCATACAATGTGGATCTTGGAGAAATATGTTACTCGCTTATTTCTTCAAGTTATTTGTCCATAAGCACATTTTATTTTGGGTCATGATGTCAAAGCAGGGAACTGCTGGATTGCACTGGTCTCTGTTCTCACTCCTATGGCCACAGGCAGAACTGGCTGCCACATGAACACCTCAGCATTGGGCTGGCAGCATTTTGACACAGTTGATGGTGCCAGGAAGCTTGTCTTAGGCAAAGACTGAAGAAGTGATGAAAATCTCTCCTCAGTCCTTCACTGAGCCTTGAACACCATTCAGGCTCATGCTGGATTCAAGGGCAAAGTTTTTGTAGCATGCCTTCCTACGCTGGTAGCAGGAAAAAGCAAGTTCTCACAGATAACCAAAGAAGCTTTTAAACTTACGAATTTGACACAGTATGGAGGCAGTCAAGGAGCTCTTTCCCAACTTGAATAGTTAAGAACGAAGATTTGTCAGAGGGCTCAGCTAGAGCTGAACAAGTATCATCCAGCTGTAATGAAGCTTTATCAGCCTTGCTCCTATTCCCCCGTAAAATTCAAAAGCTGGTAAAGTTATTACATACTTTTAAGTGGGATCATGAAGCAAGAATAGCAGACATAGGAATGCTTTAGAGATTCATGCTAGAGTTCTTTCCTTCCTCTCTGCTTTAGACATTTAAAAATGCAACTACTTCATGATTATTCAACTAATCTGAACAGATGCAGTTGGAATCTTAAATCCCAGCACCTGTCCACATTATTACAAGCTGATCTTTACAGCCTGGCCAGAGAACTACTAAACCAGATCTAGTCTTCCTAGACATCTGCCTGCTTGTAAGGCCTTTAGCAAAGATAACAGCTGTTGACATTCAGAGCTCTGCTGAAGCCCCTGCTGCTATGCTAAAGCTTCTTTTGGCTTAATGCAGCAGGAAGGGGAATGTATGGATTCAATTCAGTCGGAATCAGCAAGAAGGCAGCAACACTAAGCCAGTTGTTCAGGATAAGAGGAAGTAAGAGATGGGATGAACACTTTGCGAGTGTCAGAAGGGATCTCCCCGGCTCAGAAGGCGCTGAATCAGCATGACAGTGCCTGTATCTTTCCTCAGTCAATACAGGGAGAGCTGAAATTCATACAGTTTCACTACATAGCAGTTGGATTGGTTTTCTCTAATGGCTAAAATGAGGAATATAAATCCCAATGAACTAAACAGTAAACAATTTCCTAGGAAATATTAATGCTGTTACCTTGTGGAAGTATTTCCCCTTTGTGATTTATTATAGCAGATTTCTTAAACACCAACATTATAGGGGCAGGACAGTCTGCTGAAAGATGACATTTGGTATGACAGTTGGCTACAGAATGTTATCGTATTTAATACTATTCCAATTCACTCCCAATTATTAGCAAAGTCTGAACTGCAGGTTATTAACAATAACGGAAACAGTGCATTTTAACAAGTAAAAAAGCAAATGAGAAAATATGAGTATTATGACTTCTTTAAAAAAACCCAAATCTTTCAGGAGTAAGTGCAAGAACCTTTATAATTTATATTCAAATCAATTTATTCTTGGCAGATAAAACCACAAGAAAAATACACCAGTGACAACACAACTCTTCAGTGCCTACCTATGTCTACTTTAGATGGTACCTCAGGTCATCAACATCAGTGTTGGTCCAAACCTTTCCCAGCTCCAGCAATCTCACCAAATTCTACAATCTCCATACCCAACCAGCTGAAGGGGAAAACATATATGTGTATACATGTGTAAAAATGTATATATACACACATACATAAGAGATATATGTTTTTATGTGTATGTTTTGAATGAGTCACTGCTCTCTTCCTAGTTTGATAGGCATCAAATACCATATTCAATGATTCAGTGAAATCAAAGATGATTTATAAGAGCATAGGCGGTGGAATGGCTGCAAACTGAAGGACAGCAGGTTTAGATTAGTTATTAGGAAAAAGTTTTTAACTGTGAGAGTGGTGAGGCACCAGAACAGATTGCTCAGACGTGTGGATGCCCCATCCCTGAAGTGTTCAAGGCCAGGTTGGATGTGGCTCTGAGCAGCCTTGTGTGGTGGGTGGCATCTCGGTCCATGGCAGGGGGGTTAGAACTAGATCATCTTTAGGGTCCTTGCCAGAGGACACAGAATCTGTGATTCTATGATGCTCAAGTTTCATGCATGAAGAAAGTATCTTTTCAGAAAAAGCAATGGATGGTCATTGTTCTGGTTCACTATTTGTCCTGTATAAACATTGGAAAATCATATTCACAACATGGACTTCTTATGTCAATACCTGACACATCTTCATTTACTTTGTTGTGTTGTGGAGGGAAAACCTCGTATTTCTTCTCACCTCCTCTGAAATGCGCCCTCTCACAGTAGAAAAACCTACCATCACACTCCAGACCAAGAAACTATGCAGAGGACTGACAGTATTAGTCAGCACTAGTGATGAGAACAACAACTAGGCAGCTTGTCAAAAGTGTGGTGTGACTCAGACTGACTTCCACAAGTCCTTCCGCACCATTAAATTTCTGAATTGTCCCAGCACATGTAGAGTAACAGATGATTAAACACAACCTTATTTTAGGAATCAAGTTAATGAAGCGAGCACAGTACGATGTGAAGGCTTGTTGCACAAAGGTTTCTGGAGTCACGGTGACATTCTTCCCACTATCCTGAATTAGATGTATTTATTACCTGGCAGCTGTGGGTTGGGCGAAAACCCCCACACTGAAGTCATCTTTAATACAGAGCTAGATTAACACAGAACATGAAAAATAATTATTATAAGCTGCTCAATGCAGGCAACCAGCTGTGAAGTCTGTAGGAACAAATGTAATTTTTGTAACTGGTTACTAATTGCCTTTAATACCTTCACACATCCCTTTCCCTATGAATTGTCCAGCAGGCTCTCAGCTAGTCTCATCCTCCAATTAAGGGCTGCACTTTGGAGTACCACATTTTGGGAAGAGAAGAGGTATTTGAATTCAGTTAATAGGTATTCCAGCCTGAAGTGATGCAAGAGCCCATTCTAAGCTCTGCCTTTCACTCACTGAAATTGCAAATCCTACACATTCATAGGACAATCACAGCATCAAGTCTAATTTGTAGCTTTTGCAAAGGAAAACTTTTACCTTCAATATTCAGAAGCAGTTTTCCTTTCTCACCCATTTATATGAAAGGAAATTGAGTTTTGCCTATTCAAAACAAAAGGTTAAAGACTGACAGTGACAAAAGTGGAACTATGCACAGTGAGATCTCCAACCGCTGCCATCTACTACAGCTCTTCCATTCATCCAGGTTTTTCTACAGCATAGCAACAGAGACTATGTTTATAAGGGGAAAGGAAAAAAACTTCAAACAAAATGCAGGATCACAACTCTGGACCAACACAGCAGAACTTGCCTTGCACAGGAATCTACTCTGTAGATGCCCACAGGAGACCACGCTAGAAAAAAAGGGTCTAGGAGACCTGGCGGATGTTAAAGAACCATCTCCTCCAAGCTCAAGAATGGTCTATGGCTACATACAGAAAAACAAACAGAGCTGGCAGGAGGCATAAATGCATGAACAAGAAGTTCTTGACTAAATATGAAAAAACAGCACTGAAGAGGTGGAAGCAAGAGCAGCAAACCTAGGCAGATGCACCATCCACACATGCACAGATGGGGTTAGGAAAGCCCAAAAGTGGAATCTGGCCAGGAGGTGAAGGGCAAAAAAAAAAAGACTAGGAAAAAATAAGGTTCCACAGCAGACTGGGGCAGATGACCTGCTGAGAGGAGATATGGAAAAAAACACCTTTGCTTCTGTTGTTACCAGCAAGAGCAGCCCCCAGGAACCCTGGATCTCAGAGCACAGAAAACTCCCTCAAGTGATAGGATCTAAGGGCACAAAGTCACCAGTGCATAAAGTCCATCTGGATAACTGGCCTTACTGGTGAACTCCAGGGGTCAATACCCAGGGCAGGACAATTTCAAATCTTTATTAATGAAGAAGGCAAATGAGGGGACAGAGCTCACCTTAAGTGTGTTTGACTACGAGGAGAGGCTGATAGCCCAGAGGGGTGTGTCGCCACTCACAGGGACACCAACAGGCAGGTGTGAGCCAACACATGAATCTCAGGAAGTTTAACAAGGACTACCAAGTCCTACACCTGGGAAAAAAACCCAGGCACCAGCACACAGAGGGGCCAAAAAGAAGCAGCCCTGGGGGTCTCCATGAACAAGGGGAACATGAGCCAGCCACACCCACCCTTGAAGCAAAGATGGCCAGATCACTGTCAGATCACAAACACAGTGATGATCGCAGCATAAAAAAAAATCTAGTTAAAAAGACATATTGTAGATAATGGCTGTGTATCAAGCCACTGTTATATTAAGACCACCAAAACTATCAAGCTGCCCAAGAAGTGCTACATTATTGACAGGATCATCATCTGCTTCTGCAGATTGACAACTCACATGCTTGAATTCACCCTTCGCCTGTCAGTGTTTCTCAGCCGTGGTGTTGTACCTGAAAAGGCTGCATTTGCAGAGCCTACATTCTGTAAAATTGGCATTAAGCATATTTTAAAGTAATGCAGTCAACCTTACTGTGACTTCTAGATGTGTGTAATGAAAAGTGTACAAATACATTGCTATGTAATGTATATTCAAAGTCTGTAACGAGGCAACATTTTCTGCCATACAAACTATTTACGTAAGCATACAGCTTCAAAAAAACCAATTTATTTTACTGCCAAAATTATTAAACACTAAAAAGACAACTTCGTAGCTTATACATTAGGAATGTAAGTTTTCAATGTAAGAGAACACTTCACTGCAAAAAAGGTGAAATAGTGTGTTACTAAAACAAAGAACAGTGTCACATAATGAGCTGAAGAATGAGACAAAGTGTGGCAGTAATTTAAATTCAGGTTCTCACGTGAAGACAGACATCTATAGACTGAGGCAGATATTCCACAGACTTCAGTGACTATTAAAAAATGTACACATCTAGTCTTAGAAGTAGAATTATACAAATACAAAAGGCAATATATTACACACCTATATACACCACTGTAAGCCACAAACACTGACAAAAGGTATTAGACAATTAAGTTAGAAATTTCTAGAATTCTCATAGGAAACCTCCTCAGAGAGAAGTGTGGCTAAAATAGCTATATATTTCAGTACCTTTTAAATTTGTTAGGTAATCAAGGCAATTCAAGACATTTCAATCAATTCAGAAAAGTCACTGCAGCTCTACAACAAGTGGTTAGAGGCCATCCGCTGTAACATGTGGGAATGTTACATATTCTCACAACAAAAATAATTCTTCTCAGTTTCAATAGAGTTTTGGAAGTGTTGATGTTCAAAGCCTTGGAAACAGTGCCCTCTGATTTAAAACAGTAAGGTCAGTCATAAACGTCAGCACTGAAACAACTCCTCTTATTACAATCTGAGATGATTCACTCCTACATAACATTTTTCCTGCAGGATGTTGCAGCTGTGTATGCTCAGAAGGTATTCATCAGAACTGCCCACTCCCAGGCAGACTATAATATGGATAGTCTTAATAGGTTTTCCTTACACTGTTAAAAGGCATCTGCTTCTTTAACACACATTTTCCATTCAGCAGTCTGAAGTGATCAGATAATGCCCAAACCCCCAGAGTTTGACAATTTTAGAAATATCATGAAAAGAGAGATTTATTTAGAAATATCTGTTTCCTGCCCTACTTTCCCCCATCCCTCTCCCCAGTTCTGTCTTTTTTTATCTTTTCCATTTTTAAGAACAGAAAGAAGCACAACTGAAAGTTTTGGTACTCATATCAGGAAATAAATTTTTTTGCCTCGATCAGTATCAAGGTGTGATGTCAGCTCACAAAAACATGCTCACTATGTAAACTGCTCTAGAGACCAATACATACAAATGTACATGAAGCCACATATGTATGGAAAGAGCAGCCCACAGTATCAAGAACCTTTCCTTTTACGAGTTTCTCAAAAAAGTATGAAGCTTTATGTTATTTCAGTTGTACCAATATAAGCCTATATCTTGGGCTCAGACAACATCAGATGGATAAAATAAAAGAATAAACTACCTTTATTTTAATGCCATTTGACTTGTAGCCAACAGTATCGTAAACATCATGTTACACATCCACATTGTATGGCATTTTAGATCCTTCAAAATCCTAATTATTTAGAACTAAAGGGACTAAATCTTCCCAGTATAATAAATACCTTTTATACCAACACCCAGCTTGAAAAATTTATTGTTACCTCCACGGTAGACAATCATAAATTAAATGTAACAAACCAAAACCAGTAAAATTAGTTTAAAATTCAAGTCCCTTAACACTAACTCACAACTAATACCATCACAAGTACCTGTCTATTGCAATTTTACTTATCTATTCTAGTTTATGTCTCAATTTAAATTACGGTAAAATTTTCCCAAAGTATTCTCAGGTCCTGCACTGCAAAAGCAGATCAGGAGGCTGCTGTGAGATCTGCAGGTTATTTCTTTGCAACATCTAGAGCAAATTTCAAGGGAAGGAAGTGCTCCACATCCAGTGTGTGTAGAACCAGCCAATGTCTATTATCAGCTGCCAAACACGGTTCTGTTGCTCGTGGTTATGCCTGCTCCAGCAGCCACGTGTATTAGCCAATCTGAAACAAATGTGTTAATGTATATTGCAGAAAAAAACTTTAAAAAAAGAGGCAAAATTTTCTGCTGTACAAAGCATTTACAAAAACATACAACCTCAGAGAACCAGTTTCTTTCACCGGCCAAAGGATTAAAAAATTAACAGGGCAAATTTATAGTTTATACATTAGGAATTAAGTTTTCATGTACAATTAAGAAACCATTTCACTGTAAAAAGGTGAAATACTATGCTACTAGAATAGAACAGTGTCACACAACAAACTGAGGAATGAAAAAGCGTGGCATATTCCTTTAAGCTCAGGCTCTCAGGTGAAGACAAACACCTACAGACTAACGCAGTTATTCTACATACTTTGGTGAATTTTAAGGAATGGACACATCTAGTCTGCAATCTTAGTACTACAATTATATAACTGTCCCTATCAACTATGTCTCATCTCTTTTCACTAACTAACCAGCTTATTAATTGCTACAAACCTGAATAACATTAGCTGCTTAAAGGTTATTTGTGCTTCAGTTTAAGTCAAAAAGGAGTATCTAAACTTATTTCCAGAAAAAATGGGGAAGTCTACCAGAATTTTAGTGATTGTTTTCTTACAAGTTTCTTAACAATAATGGATTAACAGCTGCAGAAATCTGGACAGTTGGGAGTGACTATGCCTTAGATCTTCATCCTAATACATTGTCCGTTTATCAGCTAATCACTGCTACTGGAGTGGTTTTGTCAGCTACCGCTTCTTCAAATTTCTGCATAAGAAGTTTTAATGTCCTTTTTTAATTAAAATCCTAACATTAGAAAAGTTGGTATCAAACAAACTCACTGAAGGTTAAGGGTTAGGAAACCTTGAACAGGCTCTGCTGGTTTAGAATTTCAAACTAGAAAAATAATAGATATAAAAGACTAGGAATTACAGTGTTAGTTATATTTACATTATAATTCCCTTTGTGCTTGCAAGTTACTGAAAGTACACATCCTTTGGTAGTATTCTCTTAGTCTCAAGTACAAAGTTCATGTTAAACACATTCATGCTCCTGATTTGCTTGAGTGAGTGCAAAGGGCTCATTTTCCTGCATAACATTGATACACAAGCACATCTCTTCCCCACAAATAATAAAAATACTGATGGCAGACTTTTCAGTGAGTAGCTCTGCAACTGATATTTAAGAATCCTAAAGAAAGAGAGTCTGTCACATAATTTCTAAGACTAAAGGCTGACTACTATAGCAAGCGATAATAACTCCCACCCAGAAGTACTGCTGCAGTATGACTTTTGGCCCAGTTTTGAAGACATATAGAAAAACTAAAATGCATGTATAAATTGGACTCGTATAGGCATAAAGAACTATGAACATTACAAGATGTACTAACTACCATTACAAAACCAACCACAACATCAAACACGGTAGTGATGCTTCTAGTTTTAATCTTTACATGTAAGCACAGCTTTCTCATGGCTAATGTAAGAGAACGTTTGTTCTTATGATGCTGTTCCAAAAAAAAAAAAAAAAAAGGTACTTGCAGTTTTGCCTATGCCAAGGGTAGTGAAAAAGTAGAATCTGGGAGAAAGTCTCTATTTGTTCCTACACTACACATCTGTAAGAAGCCACACACCTTCATCAGTGGCCAAACAACCAGTCAATGCTTGTTCAACTGGGGAAGGTGTAAACTTCTCATGAAGTTGTAAAAAGAATAACTTTCCAAGCTATCAGAAGTTGACTCAAAAATAATTACAACTGTTGTCTATTCACTATTACTGTCAAACGTGAGCCAAGTAAGAATTTACAGGCTTGGGGTTTAAGGAAGTAATGTATAGCATATTAAGGACTTTAATTTACCAATATCAGAACAAATCCTCAATAATTTATTTTTCATAATGTCCAATTTAATATCAATCTGTTGACAAAGTTATGCTAATACTTGGAGGTCGCTGCTGATTAGGTGGTTTGCTTAAAATTGGAAGATCTGTTCTTTCTGTTCCATATATCAGTTTTTCCTCCTGAAGACTGCAAGCTGAAAACCTGTTTGCCTCCATACCAGAGACACCACCACGATTATTTGGAACTGTGACACCACTGACCTGTTCAAAGGATTTACTAAACACAGTAGTGGTCGTTCTGGCCAGACTATGACTGCCAGGCTTAGGCAGGGACTGGCTAGTTGTCAGTGTCAGTCTCTTCAGAGAGACAAGCTCTAGATTCTCACTCATGGCTCTCTGAGTTTGTTTTCGTGATAAGTGTTCTCTGCAGGTTTCTCCTTCTTTTTCTTTTCCTCCAGCTTTGATTCCTCCAGACCTTCGCTGGCTCTTCCCTAGAAGGTTCTTGCTGCTCGTGTTGCTGCTGTTAGATAGGGCAGACTGACTTGCACTAGAAGTAGCCCTAGAGTAAAACCCTTCATCAGTTTCAGATACCTCTATTAGTTCTTCTTCAATTCCTAAATCAGAATTACCTGCATGGTAGAAACAGAAATAAAGAATTAGCAATTGACTTCCTCACATTTACTGACTTTACATATTGCTCATTTTTTGATATTTACAAGCGTGAAGCCATAAAGCAATAGAGCAGAGTACAGAAGACAAAATACTTACCTATTCCACGACATTTTGGAATTAAGGTTCATTAGGATTAGAGTTACAGCAAATAATGCCACAAAAGCATGCCCCCAACCTCGTTTTGTTGTGATTTTAGGAAAAAAAAAAAAAGAAATGCGGACTTGTTAATTCATGCAGGAAGTTAGAAACTTAGAGATTAGAAGGTACCACACAGAACAAAAAAAAGGGTAAATCTTATTTTCAGCAAGTGATCCACTACATGATTTGGCAAAGCTTGTTAATTACAGAGGTATGTGATCAATGCCCCAGGACACCCATTACGGTATCTGCATGTTTAGCAACCCAAGAATGCTTTGGGACTGAAAGGTCACTTTCTGCATCACAGGTCTGGTAGTAGGAGTTTGAAACTCAAGCACAACATGAGATCTCCAGTACACCACGAAAGGTTGAATTTGGGAAGTCTGAGGTACTTTTCACATCCATTTTGATGGATTTTTCATACCATTGATCACTGGATTTTGAAAACTCTGTATATATGCTTAATAAATCCAAAGGTAGGTTGAGTCTCTGTGTATTTTCTCCAGATTAAATAAATCTAGTTGTAAGTATATCATCACTGTCTGTGGCACAGACGAAGCTGTGTGCAATACATGCAATTGTGTTATTACACATGCAAATATATTAACTGCATACTTTAATTCTTGAAACATGCAGCAGTGACCCTTTCAATCAACAGTGGTACCTTAGAGTGCAGCTACAAGTGCTCTGCTAAAACTGCACTCTGCCAGATGAGTTTATTCCATCCTCCATCATTTTTCTTACAGATTTTTGCCTCCTGATTTCTGGCATGCCTTTGCTGTCAGTTCTAGGATCTGTAGCTGTTTCCTGTACTCCCTGTAAATGCTGCACATCATTCTCTGCTAGTGCTCTGCTCTTTTCCCCATTCCCGGTCCTCTCTCCAGCCACACTTGTGACACTAATCTCAGGTATGATAAAGTTGCCCAATTCAGTAGCATCATTACCATTCTCTGGTTGTTCTAGAATTGAAGATGGATAAGAAAAAAACACAAAAGATGTCTGAAACAAAACATGAAACAAAAGCCGATACAGATGACTTAAGCATTATAAATTAAAGCAGATGTACACATATTAACCTCTTGTTAATTAGCAACATTAGCAAGTGTGGAATTTTGCTTTATTTCTAAAATTGCAGTCTTCAATCTTCCAGTTATTAGCCTGCACCACATAGTGTAAAGGCCCATGCTTGATCTTGCAAAATTGAAATTTTGGAGGGTCACGAGGCAGATTATCAGAAACCAAAGAACAGCCCATAATTCACTTTCATTAATATATTCTCTGTATCACCATGCTAAAGTGAAGCCTATTTTTACAATGAAATGGCATGTCAACTTCATGTATTATCAAGCAAGACCAGAAATTCTACACATACTATGTCATCATGTTGCACAGTGGTCAGCCCGAAAACTAACAGTGCCATGACTAAGCCAGCTCAAGCACACTTTGATTTCCATTTTCTTTCTTCATCTAAAAAATTTCTTTTCAATCAGAAAGATATTTCTGTATACCATGGAAAAACAAGTGAAGAAGAATGAGAACTGCACTATATGCTATATGATTATATATTCTGTATGTGTTATATGTGTATAATATATGCAAACACTGTGGCCACAAATTTGACAAGACTAGAAATGCACTGAAAGCACAGCTCAAAATAAAGCTCAACTGAATCCCTGTGTTTTATTCATAATGCAGCTCTTTCAGACCCAAGGATTAAGTAAGGACCACCCAGAGTATCCTACCAGTTTGCTACTGCACATGACAGAAGCTGTCAGTACAGACAACTAACTGGCAGTATGAAGTCCAAAACCAGATGAATTTACAATAAGATGATTTTTCAGTGGCGGCTCTACTGCTCTCTTAAGTGAAGGGGATCCTCTCTTCCTCCTGTCCCCTCACTGAGGACTCTTGTGCAGGCACAGTGTACTTCTAGGACAGGTGGGCTCCAGCATTGGGCTTTTTGCTGGCATTTGTGCTCTCTGCCCTGATCAGAACAGAGCCAGAAGGCTGGTAGGGATGGAGATTAGTGTTCCCTGGTGTAAGAGCTATTCCTGATTTTACCTGAAAAGTCTAAGTATGATGAGTCTTTCTAACTAATCAGTGACTAGAGAAAGTATCTATTTAACAAGTTGTACTATTCAAAGGAAATGGTATTAATAACTGCTGCTATTAGCCACTGATCTACCGACATTTGGTAAGAAACTCAAGTTAGAACTGTTTATTCTTTCTAACAGCACTTTCTTAAAAAGTCTTCTGCTGTCAACAACAAAGTAACAACTGAGCAATACAAACTGCAATAGTAATAACAATAAGTAAACAATAATGATAATAATAATAACACTACCGAATACAGGTTTTTTTTCTAAAAACACAGGAGCACAGAGAGAAGATCAATGTTCTCATTAGCCTCATTGTTCTAACTTCACTAGACTGAGGAACCTGTGCCTCTCCTGTGGCATCTTCAAATTCCTTCCTGCTATCCCAGAGAGAGGAGAGGACAGGACAGAGCTAAACTGTCAGTACCTTCCCCACCAAGGGCAGAAAAGCACTAATTATGCAATTCCAAAGAGAGAAGACTCAGTGTAGACAGCAGATAGCAGAAAAAGAGGTAGATTTTTTTTTTTGTTAAAGATGCTGTATAAAAGCAATAACCAGTTACTGCTATTTGGTGGTGTGCATTTCTAAATGTAACATCCTGCTGTGACACTGGCATTTTATCCATGACTGCTGCATTCCCACAG
This sequence comes from Empidonax traillii, assembly GCF_003031625.1. Taxonomy (NCBI): domain Eukaryota; kingdom Metazoa; phylum Chordata; class Aves; order Passeriformes; family Tyrannidae; genus Empidonax; species Empidonax traillii. Next base: position 345,686 of record NW_020955210.1, read on the forward strand.
CTGTGGGAATAACAAAATAGCCATTACCATAATGAACTGAGGAAAAGAAACCCAGAAATTTAAGAGTTTTACTCATTATAATTATGTCTAATCTTTTAGGCAAGTGCTAGTAACTACTAATGAAAGGAAGTATACCTTTCTCTGAGTTTAACTCAACTATAGGAGGAACTTAATGAAAAAAACGGGATACTGGGTATCTCAATTCCCATCGACACCGTCTGCCATAGCATCCTGAGGCAGGATAAGACTACACAATCCATGTCCTTAATAGTAGCATACCCTCCTTCTTTTAAAACTTTCAAGAACACCTAAACCACACCTTCAGCTTCATGGTGCTTGGTTTTGAAGATAATACTGCTTCAACTCTGGGCAACTAGCCTTTGAGAGAGAGAGAGATATTAATACCCAGGGCACAAGGCAATGTAACAAAAGAGAAAACAAAGGACACTGCTAAATAGTGTAGAGACAAAACTGAAAAATTATGCCAGTTTGAATATTAATATAAATATGCCCACAGTAGCTGAAGAAAAATGCATTTGGAGTCACATTTCTGAAAGCTTTGAGTAGTACAACCGATCTTGATATATGCATTTTCTGATTACTAACTGCTAAGACTTAATTCAAAAGATATTTCAATCACAGTCTACCTTATTATTACAGTTGCCTAGATCATTTACCTCAGATTGCACAGGCAAACTGCCCATTTAGATTGCAATTCAATTTTAACCACCACAAGCTCAAGCTGCCCAACAGTGATAGCATTTTGAATTATTCACAAAAGTATCAAGCCTATATCCCAAAATTAACATTCATTCCCAATTCTTATAAGTTATAACAATTTCGGGAATTAATACTGTAAAAAAACCCAAAAATAAAGTAAGAAAATTCTCTCCATAGAGAGATTTCAAAGACTAATGTTTCTAAACATTGTGTACTACACAAAAGCTAATTTCTGCAGTGGGGAAAAAAGTAACGTCTTTCTTTGCTAGTTGATGTCTTTTTTCTTGTGTTATGTATCTTACCAATATCTGCTTAGCTCTTCTTAAGTCTGTTAAAATCAGAGTATTTCTCTTACACACACTACCTCTACACCAGAGGTTTTTCCCAAGCAACTCCTTTATATTAAAGTAAAATCTTCCAAACTGGCATAAAGAAAACACTGATAGGGCTTGTTTTTTTTTTGTTTTTTTCTCCTAGTTTCCATAAATAAACATTCACTTAAGTATTTATGTTCCTTACATGCTGTATGATTTTTCTGGTTTCCTCTATTTGTGAATGGAAATGGAGATGCCACTTAAGGCTTGAATTTAAACAAACTACAAAAAACTAATGCTAGATCAAAGAGTTAACATTGCTCTTTTTGAAGTTTTATAATTTATAGGCAATCCAAACCAATATCAATAAAAAATTTGTTGCTAAACAGCAACTAGTATCAACTCACTCTAAACACTACCCATTTGTGATTAGATTGATCCATTTCGCAAATCACCTTCACCTTTAGTACCTATCTTAGATGTCTATCTTCAAAATACAGATTTAATTTTAATAGTCCTTCTAAGTAACTGCTCTTAATGAACAACTTACAAGATTAAGTATCACAAGAAGATTCAATGTTAATTCAACTTTTATTCAAAACTGATTTCAGTCTAGAGTTCTAGCAAAGGCCGGCAAGATCTATACGAAACAGAGTTTTTTTAAAAGACAAGAGAAAAATAAAGCTCATGCTTCTCATCTGGAAATGTGATTCACTTTAGTTCTTCTGTTTATTTATTTTACACAAACAGCTAGTGATTGAAAATGTCTGCCCTTGCTTGCACAAGAGATACTTTGCTTCATCAGATCTCTCGGTTCACATAATGTAAAAGATCAAAATATTTTGATCTTTTACATTATTTGTCTCATTGGTTTCCTAATCCATTTATAATCATTTTTATTATACTGAAAATAAAAATAACCCCCCCGAAGACATTTTTCCCTTATACCATGAGAGAGAGGAGGTACAAGGCTTGTTATCTAATCTCTACCAACTCCAATATTTATTTTAATTCAAACAATCATCTGTTAGCACAAGTCTTGTTATTCTTTCTGCATGCTGACCCTGAAGATGTATTTCATATCTTTATTTCATCAAGAATTGTGGGGCAATGAATTAGGTTATTAGGAGTGTTGAAAATAGAAGACCATCCACTCTGACTTTAAACAGGCTCTTCAAGTCACAAACATAGCATTCCACCCCATTTCTGAGTTCAACTATTATTCTCATTTCCCTTTCACCTTACTGTTATCTGCTGCAGGGCACACTTGTCCCACTCATTTTTTTCTTGAACTTCACCAAGCACCACTCCCTGCCAGGAGGCAATAACTGTAAAAACTTCTAGATTTCTGTATTTCCTGAAAATTTTGCATTCTTATAAGGATGGCTGCAATACTGATTCTGTAACATTTTCGTCTCCTGTTTTTTCTCCTGTAAACACAAAGGGAATGTTCATTTTAATACATTTTGAATTTCTCTAGATGAACTAGCACTCAGTATATCCCTGAGTTGCCTTACCATCCACCACCTCATTTGGAAAAGACAGAACTACTCAAAAATAACTGCTAACAAAATTGCCAAGCCTCAGAGAGCATTTATCTATTTAAAAGCTGACCTATCACACACTTTTCTTGCATCTGATCCATAATCCATGCTTAATAACTGTAAGGTTGAAGAAAAATAAAATGGTCCTTAGCAGCCATGACATTTCAATTATGACTTGCTCCTAGATCTCACTAAAGACAGAAATGTTTTGCTCCTCAGCTTTGTCTGACAGTTTTAAGCAGCTTTTAATTAATCAAAGAGAAATTTGTTTA
>NW_020955210.1:351016-353895 GCF_003031625.1 Empidonax traillii
AAACAGGAACATCAATCTCTTAAAAGAAGTAATAACTGTGTACACTTTCCTTTAGCAAAATGGTTTTTTGTGTGTTTTGTTTTTTTTTTTTTTAAACATGGTTAAGGAAATAAAGAATATACTTCAACTGAACTGCATTGAGATTCTCATTCACCAGTCAAGAAAATAAAACCCTCCCAAATGCTGCCTGGCTACAAGCAATGAAAATGTGAAATAAAAAAATTCTTGTTATTATTTTTAAAACATGTAAAAAGTTCAGATTTCATTGCAAAGTGTGTTTCTTACCATGCCTTTTCCATCTGTGCCCTCGGATAGACATGCTAGTTACAGCATTTCTTGATATTCTAGATGAAGTAGGTGTAATTTCAACCTGAATGCATCTTGTACCTTCTTTACTAGATTTCATGGCACCCTGAGGCAGTGAAGCTTTTATTGCATTAGCAACCTAGAGCAGAAGAGATGCAGTTAAGTTTTGAACACAAAGATCCAAATTTTAGAAGAATCCTGTCAGGGAATCTTACTACTTCAAGAAGAACGCTGTGTACAATTCCAATTTAAGGTCAAAAATGCACACTGGCTTTCTTGTGCAGGTTATAAAGAGTGCTGGCTGCAATTAGCTCTCAGAACTAATACTTGCCACTTTCAAAAAAGAAAGTTTCCAGTTTAAAAGATGTGGCTATTGTTTCAGAATCCTTCTGTGCTATTACCTAAGTTCTGAAGACTTAGAAGTGTTCACAGGAAGGATTTCCTAGACTAAAAGCTCTACTCAACAGAATGTTGAAATACAACACCTACCAGCAGAGGTTCTGGATACAGTTCAAGCTGTGCTCTATACAAAACGTCATCCATAGCTTTACGAGCCAGATCCCATTCTCCATTATAACTGCAAAGGTAAATATTTATGTAGTAAGATGAACCTTCTTGGTCACCTAACCTTCACAGACCTAGTGTTCCTTGAGAGCTCAATTTAAAGGATTTGAACTACTTGTTTTCTTTAGCATGAACTATTTATAGAATTTTGAAGTAGCATTTGCGGAGACAAAGCTTTATTTTCATTGGGCATGCCAAGCAGTTAAAAAAATTTATTATTAGCTAATGATCAGCTAGTCATGAAATATTCTGAAACTCAAACAGGATTCTTTAATATTCCTGCACCTTTTGAGTATCCCTGTGTTACTAGTCTTTAATTATTTCAGTTACTAGGAAAGCTTCACATATTAACATGACTTATCAAAGGGTTGATGACATAGCATTTCAGAGAAAAAAAACATCTCTGTTCCTTAACTAGACTGAGGTCAGAACTAAGCACGCAAAACTGCGGACAGCTAACAATCACTGAAAAATGTATTTTAAAATTTTTTATTCACATCTGCAGTTACATCTATCAAGTGCTGTTCTGGCCATCTTTCCCCAGTATGACACAGGTAACTTCAGCCCACTAGCTGGAGAACTGACTCCTCCCGAGGACCTTACTGCTAGACAAAGCATCTGTCCACTAGAAAATGAAACACCTCCAAGGTAGCCTGCCTAAACAAGTTTAGAAATTAGGTTGACATTTCTCTATTTTATATGTACCTCAAAAAATAATAAAAAAAAACAACTTACAAGGCATAATAGATCCCTGTTAGCATTTGCACCATGAATTCAGATGAAATCGGAATCCTACTGTTGACTCCCTTGTACTTTCTCACTTGTTGGCGAGGATATCCACAGACACAAATTCTAAAAAAATCATGCATTTGTCATTAGCAAATAATGTAGAACCACCTTTGTAGTTTACATAGTTTCAATACTTCACCAGTACTGATTAGTTTTTAAAAGTCCTGATTTACTTTCTCTGAAAAGGCTAGAATGACATCAGCTTCGCAGTAAGGTAATGTTCTTATGAAAAGAAACTTAGTACTTGCCCAGATGCAAAAAATCTGGATTTACAACCAGAGATCAGCAATATTTTGTGCTGTAATTTTCACGTTTACAGCCCATGTTTTAAATAAGAAGAAATAGATAATTTTGATTCTTTAGAAAAGTCATAAAAATTCAATTAGACTTACTAGAAGAAAGCACACTCATTGTTGATCTTCAAAAAAAGCCCCTAAATTCAACTCAAACCAATTAAAGGAGTTATTTTATAGGGTCAAATAGTAGACTATTGATTCCACCACATCCAAACAGGACACTGAAAGATATTCTAAGCTTCTGAAATATGTTCACTTGAATCTCTAAAATGCTGTCAGGGTGAGATTTTCAGTAAGTAGAGAAACATGGATGACAAAACCAGTCAGGAATTAAGAACTACAAAAGAAGTCAAATTTTACAGTATTAAATAATTCAGTATCCAAACATTCAACATTTTGAAAGACTTGCATTTACTGGTAGCTTGCTTTTGGAGGCTTTAAAAAAATTATTTATTCCAAATACAATCAAAACCTAATTAACTAGAATAAGCAAGTTTCCTTTGCACAATCCTTAGCTTCTAAATATTTTCTATCTTACATTTTAGAGCAGTTTATCTAACAAAGATCTTGTAAAAACTCTTGTAAATATTTCCAAGTGCTCCCAAGTCTCTGGTCTTATCTGAAGAGAAGAACATCTTAAAGGCATCCATTGTCATATTTTGGTTGCATGAGGAACCAAGGAACTACAACTAGAAAAATGGTACTGTAGTTGACTTCTAGATCTTTTTGGTTTCCCAGAGAAGGAGACCATTCTAATTTTTCCCTTAACCTTAAGTCCCTTCAAAAATCCAGATACAGACATGTTTGCTACTAGTTCCTTCACTTTGAAAAGATAAATTGATCAAAAAAGAGACACTATAATTAAAGTTGAGGTGTTGTTTTTTTTTTTTTTTTTTAAAATTTTGGTTCAGGGTTTGGGGTTTT